>NW_016804543.1:312774-323564 GCF_001698545.2 Rhinopithecus bieti | reverse complement strand
AAAAAAAAAAAAAAAAAAAAAAAAGAATTTGATTCTATAAAAGGGACCCGCATTTTAAGGATGAGGAAATGTAGCGACATGAAGTAACTCACCTGGGTCCCACAGGCTATTTAGCTTCAGAAATCAACTCAGATTCCCAAATGCCTCATGTCAAAGCTGCATGCAGATGTTCAGACAACAGATGAGGTTTTAAAGACAAAAAGGAAGATAGCAGGCTCTGAGGAAGGCTTCCCTACCCAGTGAATATGTGTACACTGAGAACTTCATGGTATCTTTCCTGGTATTGGTTTAACAAAGTTAAGAACTAATGTGAAGCAGAGGCATACAGGATGCTAGACTGACCACCTGGATCCACACATAACCATGTGAAGAAATCATTAATACTGGAAGACAGGAGGCATGTTTCTTATGGAATTAGCTCCTCTACCAGTGACATACCTATAGTGGGTCTGCGGGCATCATGCCACTGTTTTTCGGGGAAAAATGAGTTCAAGCCACCTGGTTATGCCCCTAAACAATGGTGGAATTTGGTAAGAATGGATAAAGAGAATATTGCTAATTAATTCCTCTATTACTAGCTCACATAAAATGCCCACTCGGCTGTTGGTATCACCTTTGAAGGATGGTCAGGTGTTTGGGTAAAATTTAGATATTAAAATTGTTTGGCCAGGCATGGTGGCTCATGCCTGTAATCCTAGCACTTTAGGAAGCCAAGGCAGGAGGATCACTTGAGGCCATGAGTTCAAGAACAGCCTGGTCAACATGGCAAGGCCCCTATTTCTACAAAAAGATTAAAAAAAATTGTTCAGCAGACACTTGGCATTCTCAGATGTAATACTTAGTAATAACAATGACAATTATAATATGAACATAGCGCTTAATATGTGTGAGACGCTGTGTTAAGCATTTTTCATGTGACAACTCATTGACATCTGAGGACACCATTTGTATTAGTCCATTGTCACGCTGTTGATAAAGACATAACCAAGACTGGGAAGCAAAAGAGGTTTAACTGGACTTACAGTTCCGCATGGCTGGGGAGGCCTCAGAATCATGGCGGAAGGCAAAAGGCATTTCTTACATGACAGTGGCAAGAGAAAATGTTGGAGGAAGTAAAAGCAGAAACCCCTGACAAACCCATCAGATCTCGTGAGCCTTGTTCACTGTCAATCACAAGAACAGCATGGGAAAGACCGGACCCCATGATTCAATTACCTCCCTCTGGGTCCCTCCCACAACACGTGGGAATTCTGGGAGATACAATTCAAGTTGAGATTTGAATGGGGATACAGCCGAGCCATATCATTCTGCCCCCACCCCTCCAAATCTCATGTCCTCACATTTCAAAACCAATCATGCCTTCCTAACAGTCCCCCAAAGTCTTAACTCATTTCAGCATTAACCCAAAAGTCCACAGTCCAAAGTCTGATCTTAGATGAGGCAAGCCCCTCCTGCCTATGAGCCTGTAAAATCAAAAGCAAGCTAGTTACTTCCTAGATACAATGGGAGTACAGGTATTGGGTAACCACAGCCATTCCAAATGAGAGAAATTGGCCAAAACAAAGGAATTACGGGGCCCATGCAAGTCTGAAATCCAGCAGGGCAGTCAAATTTTAAAGCTCCAAAATGATCTTCTTTGATTCCAGGTCTCACACCCAGGTCACGCTGATGCAAGAGGTGGGTTCCCATGGTTGTGGGTCAGCTCTGCCCCTGTGACTTTGCAGTGCATAGCCTCCCTCCTGGCTGCTTTCACAGGCTGGTATTGAGTATCTGTGTCTTTTCCAGGCTCAGTGCAGGCTGTCAGTGGATCTACCATTCTGGAGTCTGGAGGACAGAGGTCCTCCTCTCATAGTTCCACTAGGCAGTGACCTAGCAGGGATTCTGTGTGGGGGCTCCCACCCTACATTTGCCTTCTGCACTGCCCTAGCAGAGGTTCTTCATGAGGGCCCTGCCCCTGCAGCAAACTTTTGCCTGAGCATCCAGGCATTTCCATACATCTTCTGAAATATAGGCAGAGGTTCCCAAACCTCAGTTCTTGACTTCTGTGCACCTGCAGGCTCAACATCTCGTGGAAGCTGACAAGGCCTGGGGCTTGCACCCTCTGAAGCCACAGCCTGAGCCTAGGGCTAGTGCTCTAGGCTGCCCACAGCACGGGGAGCTTGGGCTCAGCCCACGAAACCACTTTTTCCTTCTGGGCCTCCAGGCCTGTGATGGGAGGGGCTGCCATGAAGGTCTCTGACATGGCCTGGAGACATTTTCCCCATGGTCTTGGGGATTAACACTAGGCTCCTTGCTACTTATGCAAATTTCTGCAGCTGGCTTGAATTTCTCCCCAGAAATGGGTTTTTCTTTTCCACTACACGGGCAAGCTGCAAATTTTCTGAACTTTTATGCTTAGCTTCCCTTTTAAAAAGTAATGCTTTTAACAGCACCTAAGTCACATTTTGAATGCTTTGCTGCTTAGAAATTTCTTCCACCAGATAACCTAAATGATATTTCTCAAGTTCAAAGTTCCACAAATCTCTGGGGCAGGAGCAAAATCCCACCAGGCTCTTTGCTAAAACATAACAAGAGTCACCTTTGCTCCAGTTCCCAACAAGTTTCTTATCTCCATCTGAGACCACCTCAGCCTGGACTTTATTGTTCGTATCACTATCAGCATTTTTGTCAAAGCCATTCAACAAGTCTCTTGGTGGTTCCAAACTTTCCCACATTTTCCCGTCTTCTTCTGAGCCCTCCAAATTATTCCAACCTCTGTCTGTTACACAGTTCCAAAGTCACTTCCACATTTTTGGGTATCTTTTCAGGAACACCCCACTCTACTAGTACCAATTGACTGTATTAGTTCATTTTCATGCTGCTGGTAAGACATACCTGAGACTGGGAAGAAAAAGAGGTTTAATTGGACTTATAGTTCCACATGGCTGGGGAAGGCTCAGAATTATGGGGGAAGGCCAAAGGCACTTCTTACATGACAGCAGCAAGAGAAAAGGAGGAGGAAGCAAAAGCAGAAACTCCTAATAAACCCATTAGATCTCATCAGATAGTGAGACTTATTCACTATCATGAGAATAGCATGGGAAAGACTGGCCCTCATGATTCAATTACCTTCCTCTGGGTCTCTCCCACAACATGTGGGAGTTCTGGGAGACACATTCAAGTTGAAGGCCGGCGTGGTGGCTCATGCCTGTAATCTCAGCACTTTGGGAGGCTGAGGTAAGCAAATCACCTGAGGTCAAGAGTTCAAGACCAGCCTGGCCAACAGGGTGAAACCCTGTCTCTACTAAAAAAAAAAAAAAAAATTCAGCCAGTGTGGTATCGGTTGCCTGTAATCCCAGTTACTTGGGAGGCTGAGGCAGGAGAATTGTTTGAATTCAGGAGGTGGAGGTTGCAATGAGCTGAGACCTCTCTATTGCACTCCAGCCTGGGTGATAAGAGTGAAACTCTGTCTCAAAAAAAAAAAAAAAAAAAAAATTCAAGTTGAGATTTGAATGGAGAAACAGTCAAACCGTATCACCATTATTATCCCCATTTTATAGATAAACTGAAGCAGAGCAGTAAATTCACCCAGAATCACACAACTATGAGGTATCATAGCTTGGATTTAAACTAGGACAGGATGTCTTCACAACTTTCTCTTCATGAGTCGCTCTGAAGACCCATGATATAGTCATTTGTCATTCTTCAGAGGCAGGGATTGAATTCACTTGTTATGAAAGGGCTTTGTGCAAGAAGAAAGTCACTTAGCTAGTGACTGAGCCCAGCTCATTGAAGAACATCTGAATCTCAGAAAAGTTTTGCTGTTTTCTGGTCAACCTAATGTGGACCTTTTACAAGAAAATTATATGCCACAGTAGATGGCACATAATTTAGTTAGATGTAATAATTATGATGCTTTTGACAAAAGGTAACAAAAATGCCAACTGACAATCATTTTACAAGTAAAGACAATTAACTTTCTAATGCAACAAGAAGTCTGGACAGAGGTGGTTTTAGGTTGGTGCAGCAGCTCAAAGATCCTCAGCGTGTTGGTGTTGACTTCCCGCATGGTCCCAAGGTGGCTGCGGTAGTTCCAAGCATCACATCTTCATTCTCTGGTATCCAAGAAGAAAACAGGGAGGGGAGGCAAAAAATATTTCCTCTTTCTAAGGAGGAAAAACACTTTGCGTAAGTTTCCCCTCCCTCTTCTCTGTCACATTTCATTGCCCAGAACTGTGTTACATGTCAACCCCTAAGCTGAGGTTTCTCCACCTCAGCCTCATTGACGTTTTGGCCCAGGTAATTCTTTGTTGTGTGAGGCTATCCTGAGCATCACAGGATGCTTAGCAGCACCCCTGGCCTCCACTCATTAGATGCCAGGAACACAGTCCCAGTTAGGACAACCAAAAATATCTCCAGACATTGTCAAATATGTGTATGTGTGTGTGTGTGTGTGTGTGTGTGTGTGTGTGTGTGTAAAATTGCCTGAGGTTGAGAACTATTGTCTTAGACCAATGAGTGGTAAAAAGAAATGGGAAAGTCATAACTGACTTAGACGAATCAGCTTCTCCTCTGGGGCTGGGCACACTGATGCCTGAAGAGTCCTGTTTAAGGGAGGAGGGGTAATGGCTGTGGTTTTACAATCATTCCCACATTGCTTTGTGTTTTTGTTTTTTGTTTCTTTAAAATAGAGAGATAGGGTCTTGGCTATGTTGACAATTGTCTTTGTTGCCAATAGAGTCTTGTCTATGTGGCCCAAGCTGGTCTTGAACTCCTGGGCTCAAGCGATCCTCCCACCTTGGCCTCCCAAAATGTTGGGGTTCCTGGTGAGAGCCACTGTGCCCGGCCCCCATGTTGCTTTGTTGTTCAAACAAATGCTTTTATTGGAAATCCAAGGGGAGAATTGAAAAGGAGGTGTTCTCTCTTCTCACGTCCAAGAAACCATTCCTGTGGTATGTTGGGAGAATTAGGTCTTAGAAATAGGTGTCTCAAGATAACTAATTTTCAGCTTTGGTGGCCACAGGAAAACAACAGGGAGTCAGGGTAGCCAATCCTCTTTTTATTTAGAAAATCTACACCAAGATGCGTTTCTTGGGGAATTTTTTTTTCTCCGCCTCCCCCTTTTTTTTTAATTCAAAGACGAACTTGTATTTGTCTATGGATACTTGGTAAATAAGGACTGCAAAAGGAAAATTCCTAAATGTGTTCCTCCGTTACATGCCTTGGATATTTAATTTCAGTTATTAAGATTATGGTTGTAAAACTTTTCAAATTGGTTGTTTGAAAACCATTGGTAAACACCATTAAGTTGGCTGCCCAAGGTCATTTCAGTCTTATGATATTTATTTTCAAAATTTCAATCAGTCCAGTTGTGTACAAGGTGGGACTCAGAACTTTCAGCTAGAAAACAATACTTGGATTTAAAGGGTTACAAGGTGTGATTTTTCTGGCTTTCAAAGAGCTATGTTTCAGATCATGGTTTTCATCAAAGTCATTTTCTACATTTTTGTAAACATGTTTAATAAGAAAAAGTTTAAATAACCAAAACAAAATGAAAAATTGCACTAAATATGGAAACATTGGAATGAGTGCTATGTTGTAAAGGCTCTCCCTTATGAAAACACTATAAAGCTAGCACTGTATATCTTAGGGAAGGGGGACACTTTGTTATTGCTTTCTAAAAGAACTTTTTTACTCTATTCTTTAGCAGTGAGATTGAAAGAATATTGAGAATTCCCTGATGGGAACCCAGCTTTCATTATTAAAAGGAAGACCCTGAGTAAATATGAAATTACTTACATTAGGGCTACAGACACCAATGAAGGCCGAAAGTCTAATTATAATAAATGAAAAATTGTTAGTTGAATTCCCCCCTAAACCCCAGAGGCATAAATACTTCAGGAATTGATTTTCTTTTACTCAGATACCTTATAATGATTCAGCAAAACAAAATTACAAATACTTCAGTTCTGAGTAACATTAAATTGGGAGCAGATTGGATCCTACTCCCCCAAGTCCACTTACCTCAGATAGGTCGGCAGTACCAGGATGTGCTTCAGTGGAAAAGTTTATCCTAAATTGATTGGAGCAGAAAAAACAAAATCCGATATACGTATTTTTAAACTCCCACCCCTCATCATGTGCTCAGTGCATTTTTTCCCCCTCATTGCAATTTTGTAAAGGTCTGATTCAAAATATTTAATTAGAAAATTAGCTTAATCAGATTTCAGGGAACTAAAAATAGAACAACCCTAAGGTGAGTGCATATGTACATACACACACACATATATATAGGTTCTCTGTTGTCAGATAGGAATTAAGAAAAAGATTACCAAAAAGAAAATAATATATATCTATTTTATGTACATATATACACACACATACATAGAGTCAATTATATTATTCATGGTAGCTATGTCCTTTAAAGTTGTAGCAAATACTGAATTAGTAAATAGCAAATCATTGACCCTAGGGGAATCTCAGGGTTAAGTTCCTGCAAACCTGTGGTCACAACATGATTATTCACTGATCAACACATAACCTTGTTTTATGTATGTTTTTGTTTAAAGACACCTTATTTAATACACAGCGCTGATCCATTTTTAACGTGGAACTCACAAACACCATAACTCACATCTGCACAAAATTTATCTAACACACATATTTTCTCCGCAAGGCACTTCACAGCCTACTTACGCTTAGGAACGCAAGAGAACTATGGTTGGGGGCTATTTTAAACAGCAAAATCACCAACTAAAAGCACACAAATGTGAAAAACCTGGCGCTAGCTAGACCTAGAAAAGGACCCCTGTTTATACTCTGAGGGCTGAGACAAGTATATGACCTGGGAACATGCACGTTAAGTGACTCAAATCTCCCTGCTCTTTGCGCAGGTCTGAATAATCACAGAAGTGCTATGGTACTGAGGTGTAAGATGTGAAACATACTACCCAAGTATGACATATTATTGTCAAAAACAGCGAAGCATAATCAAGCCTCCAGAGCCAACCAGGAGGGAGAGGTAACAAGTGAAACAGGTCCGTGCTTTGGAAACAATCAGATAAATTCAGGAGGTAGGACAGTTGACTTCGCGTGTGTGTGTGTGTGTGTGTGTGTGTGTGTGTGTATGGCAACAAGTCAATTGCATGAAAAAAAGAAAGGGAAGGGGGAACTTTCATGAGATGGAAGAGAAATAATCAGCAAGTGCAATACGTGTACAATTAAATTGTAAAAAGACACTTTTGGGACAGTTGGGGACATTTGAATATAACTGGCTAGTTGGTATTAAATAATTAAAATAATTACCTGTGTTGTTAATTTCCTAAGTGTGAGAAAGGTGCTGCAGTTTTATAGGAAAATGCCCTTAGACTTCAGAGGTTTATACAGAAGTGTTAAAGGGTAAATTACATGCTGCCAGGGAGTTTTTAAAAATATTATGGGACAGGAAAGAAAAAAAAGGGAAAGATTAGGAAAAAACACCGCTAATTATTGCTTGACTAAAATTAGTAGCAAATTATTTATTTTTCTTTTTTCTTTTTTTCTTTCTTTTTCTTTTGAGACGGGGTCTGGCTCTATCACCTAGACTGGGATGCAGTAATGTGATCATAGCCCACGGCAGCCTCAAACTTCTGGGCTTAAGTAATCCTCCTGCCTCAGCCTCCTGAATAACTGGAACTATAGATGCACGCCACCATGCCTGGCAAATTTTTGGTAGAGATGGGGTCTCACTATGTTGCCCAGGCTGGTATTAAACTCCTGACATTGAGTGAAGCTCCCATCTCAGGCTCCCAAAAGTGCTGTGATTACAGGTGTGAGACTTTGCACTCAGCCAACAGTAAATTCTTTCGAGGTGGTTAGATATCTGCTGCCTACAGTACTTTTGGAGTTATGGAGGGGTTTGGCTCAATTACTCAATGTAGTAGTTGTTACTTAAAGAATGAACTTTTAGTTTCAGTGAGAAAGGAGGGAGAAACATAAGAAATGGTTGCTAAATAATAGTTTAGTCAGCAGAGGCCTGGAATCTCTGTGGTCTCTGAGATCTTTCATGTGATTCATTAGTTCCAAAACTCTTTTTATAAAAGTACCAAGGAGCTGAAGCTGAGACCTGAAAGCTAAGAAGGAGTGTTCCAGGCAGAGGGAATGGTATGTGCAAAGGCTCTACAGAGCACTGTGCATAAAGAAGTCTGACTCAAAGTGGTTCTATGTGATTGGAATGTACAGTTCACAGCACATACATAGCTGATGGAGTGGTTTGTGGGAGGATTCCTTTGCCTTATAGTTGTTCATTGGCATGGGATTGAAGCCTTGGCATTTAGTGCCACAATTCTTGCAATGAGGTGGGAATCTGTCAAAGCTTGGAAGGCCTACCTTAAAGGTATCCAGTTCTGAACATTTTCTCTCTTGTTTTCTGTATACCTGAGAATACTACTCTTAAAGATACCCAGGTTTGGCAAAGTAATTGTAATCATCCCAGTCAACCCTATAGGGCACTTGTGAGTTTACAAAGCTCTTCCTTATGGGCATTTTTGCATTTGGATTTTGAGCCAATGGGGTAGACATAATGGGTATTATAATCCCCAATTTACAGAGCGGGAAACTAAGGCTCTAAAACATCAAGTTTCTTGACTTGTGTTACCCAGTTAATGAGTAGCCAAGCCAGGACTTGAAGCTTGGTCTTTGCCACCAAATAATTAAACTAATCAATTTATTAAAATGCTCATTGATTCCATATGATTCTGTCATAGGTGATGGCTGAGGTTGCAAGATGAATGAGACAAGTCCTTACTCTCACATACTTGTCCCCTGTGGTTCTCCACATGTTTAAGTACAGTGTCTAGCACACAGTAGAAATTACAGACCAGTAGAATCCTATGTTCTTCATTGTCCACTTCTAATTATTTGCCTTTATGAATGGTTATTAAGTTCTGCCAGATATATTTGATATTGCATATTAATAGTGAAACCACTGAGGTGATAAGAGAGAGTTGCCTACTGGGCATTTCACCATATCCATTCTTAGAATTATACACTTTAAGTAACATGCTTTGGGCCTCCAGTTGTCCCCTTTTCTAACCAACATTTCATATAACTGCACATAGCATTTTTGAAAATTGCAAGTCTACATGCTGCCCTCTACCTCAGAGCTGTTAATGGCTGCTTATTTTATTTTTATTTTATTATTTTTTGTGTGTGTGCAGAATTTTGCTTTCTTTTTTCCTTCAGCTTTTAAGTTCCAGGTACATGTGTGGGATGTACAGGTTTGTTACATAAGTAAACATGTGCCATGGTAGTTTCCTGCACAGATCAACCCATCATCTAAGTATTTTTTTAAAATTATACTTTACGTTCTAGGGTACGTGTACACAAGCAGTTTGTTACATTATGTAACATGTGCCCATGTTGGTGTGCCTGCACCCATTAACTCATCATTTACATTAGGTATATCTCCTAATGCTTCCCTCGCCCCCTCCCCACTCCCCACCAATAGGCCCTGGTGTGTGATGTTCCCCTCCTCGTGTCAAGTGATCTCATGTTCAATCCCACCTATGAGTGAGAACATGCGGTGTTTGGTTTTCTGTTCTTGTGATAGTTTGCTGAGAATTGATGGTTTTCCGCTGCATCCATGTTCCCTACAAAGGACATGAACTCATCCTTTTTTTGTATGGCTGCATAGTATTCTATGGTGTATATGTGCCACAATTTCCTAATCCAGTCCTGTCACTGATGGGCATTTGCGGGGATTCCAAGTCTTTGCTATTGTGAACAGTGCCACAATAAACATATGTGTGCATGTGTCTTTATAGCAGCATGATTTATAATCCTGTGGGTATATACACAGCAATGGGATGGCTGGGTCATATGGTACTTCTAGTTCTAGATCCTTGAGGAATCACCACACTGTTTTCCACAATGGTTGAACTAGTTTACAGTCCCACCAACAATGTAAAAGTGTTCCTATTTCTCCACATCCTCTCCAGCACCTGTTGTTTCCTGACTTTTTAATGATTGCCATTCTAACTAGTGTGAGATGGTATCTCATTGCCATCACCTAAGTATTAAGCCCAACATCCATTAACTATTCTTCCTGATGCTCTCCCTTCCCCCACCCCCCTGACAGGCCCCAGTGTGTTGTTTCCCTCCCTGTCTCCATGTGTTCTCATCATTCAGCTCCCACTTATAAGTGAGAACATGTGGTGTTTGGTTTTCTGTTCCTATGTTGCTTTGCTGAAAATAATGGCTTCTGGCTCCATCCATGTCCCTGCAAAGGACATGATTTCATTCTCTTTAATGGCTGCATAGTATTCTGTGGTGTATATTTACCACATTTTCTTTGTCCATTATGTTATTGATGAACATTTGGATTAATTTCATGTCTTTGCTATTGTGAACAGTGCTGTAACAAACACATGCATGCATGTATTTTTATATTAGAATGATATATATCCCTTTGGGTATATGCCCAATAATGGGATAGCTGGGTCAAATGGTATTTCTGTCTCTTGGTCTTTGAGGAATCGCCACACTGTCTTCCACAATGGTGGAACTAATGTACACTCCCATCAACAGTGCAAAAGCGTTCCTTTTTCTCTGCAGCTTTGCCAGCATCTGTTGTTTCCTGACTTTTTAATAATTGCCATTCTGACTGTGTAAGATGGTATCTCATTGTGGTTTTGATTTGCATTTCTCTAATGATCAGTGATGCTGAGCTTTTTTTCATATGTCTGTCGGCTGCATGAATGTTTTCTGAGCAGTGTCTGTTCATGTCCTTTGCCACTTTTAATTTTTTTTCTTTTTTTTTTTTTTTTTTTTTT
>NW_016804543.1:252500-310214 GCF_001698545.2 Rhinopithecus bieti | reverse complement strand
TTTTTTTTTTTGAGACAGAGTCTTGCTCTGTCACTCAGGCTGGAGTGCAGTGGTGCCATCTTGGCCCACTGAAACCTCTGTCTCCTGGGTTCAAGTAACTCTCCTGCCTCAGCCTCCTAAGTAGCTGGAATTACAGTTGTGCACCACCGTGCCTGGCTAATTTTTGTGCTTTTAGTAGAGACGGGGTTTCACCATGTTGGCCAGGCTGGTCTCGAACCCCTGACCTCAAGTGATCCGCCTACCTCGGCCTCCCAAAGTGCTGGGATTACAGGCGTGAGCCACCATGCCTTGCCTATTATTGCCATTCCTTTTAGTGGCAAAAACCACAATTACCTTTGCACCAACCTAATACAAAATGAGATTATATCATATATAGTGTTTTATAACTGTCCTTCCTTTCACCCCACTTACTACATCATGCACATCTTTCTATGTGGTTAGGTGACTTCTGTCTTGTAGATGTTCCACAATTTATTCAATCAATATAAGATTGTTGAATGTTAGGCTGTTTCTAAATGTTCCCTTTTATAAAACAACCAAAAACATCTAATAAACACTCTTGTATCAAAATCTTCATGCGTAGATTGATCTTTCGGTGAAAATTCTTAGAAGTTTTCATTGGCTTTTAACTTATATTGCTTCCTTTAATGTATCCCGTCAAGCACCCTTAAATACTTTCTGGAACAAGCTGAGATAGGACTAATCTCTTGCTCAGCATCCACCCATCAGTTACCTGGGACAAATTTTCTCAGAAGACTCAAGATATAAAGAATGATAAGAGGTGATCTCTGTGTCCTCCCGGGGTTTAAATTAGACTAGGTGAAACCGATGACCTATAAAAACGTGCACCAAGTGACCAAATACAAGGTTAGAGAAAAGTTTATATATAAGGTGGCATCTGAAAGGTGCCAAAGGCAACAATTCATAAGGGCAGGTTGGTACATTCAGCAAATATTTACTGTACCAAGTGTTTTGTGCGCCTCATGCTGAGGATACAATGGAGATTAAGACACAGTCTTTGTCCCCAAGGAGCTCAAGGTCTATAGGGGGTGAATGAGTGAAGGGGAGGGTCTCAGAGTACTTACACAGATTATTGCAAAACAACCTGGCAAGTGTTCTTAGAGACACACAGGATTTTCTGGAAGCTTGAAGGCTGGAAGAGGGGGCCAAAAAAGGCTTCCTGGAGTTGAGCCTAAAGGATGAAGAGAAAGCCAAACAAAAGAGCAAAAATACCTTTTGCAGAGAGTAGTAGACAAACTTTTTGACTTTGCCCCACAGTGAGAAATTCATTTTAAATCTTGATCTAGTATAGGTACACTGTGCATAAGTGAAACAAAAGTTCATGAATCAATTCTCTAATACATGCAAAATAATTTTACTTTATATTTTAATTCATTAAAAAGAAGTATGGTTGCAATCTACTAAATTGTTTTGATGACCCATTAATGAGTACTTATGTGCTGATTGAACATTATAAGCCTAAACTGAGGATGGGTTTAGTGCTTGACAAAGGAAACATTAAATCCAAGTAGTGGCTAAAAGTCTCTGGAGTAGAACAGCCAGGTCAGGAAAAGGTCCTTGAAAAGTCCCTCTTGTTTGCAAAATGAAGCATAAATAGGCTCCAGTTGTCATAATAAAGAGAATAAAGAACACCTTTTTGTTCTTTTGAGTGGTTTACCAAAAGCTCCCTCACCCTTTGTTGTGTAGAGCTGGTACCTGGGGAGAGTTGGTACCTCTGTTTGTGGAAATTGCCTCAAATCTCTTTCCCCCAACATTCCGAGTCTTTCAGAATGGCAGACAGGGTGACGAAGTACCTAAGATAAAATTACCCTGAGGACAGCCTTACAGATGATTAGGTTCAACTCAAAGGGCTGAGACTTCACAGGGGTGGGCTGGTTTGGGCGCAGTGTGCGTATGATGGTCTGAACTTCCAGGTGCCAGCCCTGGTAGCACAGTGGATGTGCTTTGGTAAGAAATGGCTGAGTATGAGAGTGTAAACGGGGAAAAAAGGCTGTAACGCTAAAGGCCAAAATGAGACTTCAATGAACTTCAGTTGATGCCCGGATCAGTGAGGACAACCCAGTAATCAACGCTCCATCCACAAGCGGTGGTGCAGAGCCAGTCTTCAACAGCTCCCCCGGCGTTAGTGGGAAGCAATGGTAGTAGTAACTGATCAGCGCAGAGTTTCTCTGGCCTGGGGAAGAGGTGTGGTAAAATCCTTATGAACTCAGACTCTAGGGTTCTTGGTCAGTTTTGTGTGTGGGGAGAGGTCTTAAAAGAATGATACAGAATATCCTGCCATTAAAGCACAGACTAGTTTAAAACACGTAATCAGGTTTGAAGTCTGAGTTTGTAGAGCATGTATGTATGCCAATACCATGTGGAATTTAGCCTAGGTTCGTCTAACGGAGCCCATATTCTTAAGCATGCCACTGGTGGTTTTTCTAGTGTGGTTTCCTGACCAGAAGCATCAGCATCTCTCAGGAACTTGTTAGAAACGCACATTCTCAGACCTCCTTCAAGACCTGCTGAATCAGAAACTCTGAGAGTGGGGCCCTGCAAGCTGGTGTCACAAGCCCACCAGATGAGGAAACTGAGGCTTGGAGAAGGTCCCACAGCTAGCCAGCAATAATCTGGATTCAAATTCAGGCACCAGCTCCCGGGGCCCATGCTCTAAACCACTAGCACAGCTTTTCTTAGACTTTTTTGGACTAAGCCTTAGAGTTGGAAATGCAAATTATTCTTATTCTTATTCTTAATTTTTAGTTCTGGGGTACACGTGCAGGATGTGCAGCTTTGTTACATAGGCAAACGTGTGCCATGGTGGTTTGCTGCACCCATCAACCCATCACCTGGGTATTAAGCCTGGCATGCATTAGCTAGAAATGTAAATTATGTCATGGCCCAGTACACACAGGAAACAATATACATTTTTTTTTCCTATTCTATTTTCTTCTATGCTCTCCTATTTCAGCTAAAAAAAGGGTTTTGCTATGGGTCACCAAATTGGTTTCACATCCCACTAATTATTGGGTTATAACCCATAGTTTGAAAAACCCTGTATGAGAACATACTATTTTACACCAAGAAAGCCAACCAATGTGAAATAGCAAGAATGTAAGACATGGCAGATGTCATTTAAGTATGTTATTGTTGGATACAGGTGACAAGTATTACAGTCAAACATTTGAGGGAGAGAGAAAGTGAGAGATATTGAAATAGGGGAGGTAAGAGAACTGAGGCTTCCAGAGAGAGGCAGGATACAGAGTTATAAGCCTTGAGAATGAAATAGAATTCAGAGGGAAAAAATCAGGGAAGGACACTCTAACAATCCCTAGGCCGTGAGGGATTAAAGTTGGTACTAAATGTCAGTATTATCATCTGTAAAATGGGGTAATACTTGTCCCTATCTAAAGGGGTTATTGTGAGACTAGAAGAAAATAATGCATGTTGGCCGGACCCAGTGGCTCATGCCTGTAATCCCAGACTTTTGGGAGGCCTAGGCAAAAGGATCACTTGAGGCCACGAGTTTGAGATCAACCTGGCCAATATGGTGAAACCCCATCTCTACAAAAATACAAAAATTAGCCAGGCGTGATGGCACATGCCTGTAATTCCAGCTATTTGGGAGGCTGAAGAAGGAGAATTGCTTGAGCCTGGGAGGCGGAGTTTGCAGTGAGCTGAGATTCTACCTCTGTACTCCAAGCTGGGAGACAGAGAAAGACTGCTCAGGAAAAGAAAAAGAAAAAAGAAAACAATAATGCATGTGCCATGCTTTGTACTTAGTCACTGTTCACTGGCAAAAATGATGAGAACCACATAAGTAAGCATTTCTGGTAGTCACATTAAAAAAGAAAAAAAGAGGCTGGGTGTGGTGGCTCACACATGTAATCCCAGCACTTTGGGAGGCCGAGGTGGGTGGATCATGAGGTCAGGAGATCGAGACCATCCAGGCTAACAAGGTGAAACCCCATCTCTACTAAAAACACAAAAATTAGCCAGGTGTGGTGGTGGGCACCTGTGGTCCCAGCTACTTGGGAGGCTGAGGCAGGAGGATGGTGTGAACCCAGGAGGTGGAGCTTGCAGTGAGCCGAGATGACGCCACAGCACTCCAGCCTGGGAGACAGAGTTAGACTCCATCTCAAAAAAAAAAAAAAAAAAAAAAAGAAAGTAAACAGATGAAATTAATTTTAATAATATAGGCCAGGCACGGTGGCTTATGCCTGTAATCCCAGCACCTTGGGAGGCCAAGGTGGGCAGATCATGAGGTCAGGAGATCAAGATCATCCTGGCTAACATGGTAAAACCCTGTCTCTACTAAAAATACAAAAATTAGCCAGGTGTGGTGGTGGGCACCTGTAGTCCCAGCTACTCGGGAGGCTGAGGCAGGAGAATGGCGTGAACCCAGGAGGTGGAGCTTGCAGTGAGCCCAGATCACGCCACTGCACTCCAGCCTGGGCAACAGAGCAAGACTCTGTCTCAAAAGGAAAAAATAATATATATTACCTAACCCAACATATTCAAAATATTATTTTTACATGGAATTCATATAAAAATTATTAAGATATTGCATATATCTTTTTCATAGTGTATCTTTGGAATCCAGTGTATATTTTACACTTATAACTTGTCTCGATTTTGATGATCCACATTTTGAGTGTTCACTTGCCACATGTGGTTCGTGGCTGCTGTGGTGGGCAAAGTGGGCCTAGCATAGAAGTGCTCTGTAAGTATTACTATTGTTATTTATTTATTTATTTATTTATTTATTTTGACGAGGGCGGAGTCTCGCTCTGTTGGGGCCCAGGGCTGGAGTGCAGTGGCGCGATCCTCGGCTCACATGCAAGCTCCGCCTCCGGTTTACGCATTCTCCTGCCTCAGTCCTCCGAGTAACTGGGACTACAGGCAGCGCTGCCACCTCGCCGGCTAGTTTTTGTATTTTTTTAGTAAGAGACGGGGGTTTCACAGGTTTTCGCCAGGATGGTCTCGATTCCCTGAGCCTCGGATTCGCCCCCGTCTTGGCTCTCCAAAGTGCTGGGATTACAGGCTTGAGTCCCCGCTCTCGGCCCTACTATTGTTATAATTATCATCATTGTTGTTATTCAGTGTTGAGCAATGGAGTCAAGGACTTTTTACGGGTGTAGGGTGGTGGTTGTGTGGAGTAAGTAGAGCAGAGGAACACCCTATTTTGCTGACTTCCAGAAGAATGTCAGCTTGCTGGGATTTCAGTGCAGCTGAGGCCTCAAGCCAGTTAAGCCTATGGGTCCCAGACCCACAGGCCACTTGGGGTGCCCTTTGTGCAATCCACAGACTGTTCAAGTATCCATGTTTACCATATGGTCATGTTTATACTTTTGTTTCTGGTATGAATTAATAATTTACTTACAATACTTAATAAAAACCAGACATCACCTCATTGGTGTTTAAACAAAAACAGTGCAATTTATCTTATTAATTCTGGTGAGGCCGTCTGTCTTCTGCTGTTGGATTTGGAGGGTGGTGTGGGTAGGCATCCTATGGGGTCTTAAGCCAAATGGTCCTTGGTCCGTGAAGTGTAGGCTTTTGGTTCATGTGAGTATCTAGTGGGTCACTATGGGAGGCAGGATGATGGAGTGGGGCTATGGAACCAGGACCAGTGCTGGATCGAGGGAGCTAGAATGCTCACGCAGGCAGTTGGCGTGCATACCCAAGGAAGCCAGTGCCAGCACGTAGCTCCAAGTGAGAGCTTGATAGGTGCTGCACACTTTATAAGCATGATCTCCTCTATTCCCTCCAACTCCACTCCAAGATATCCATTCTACAGAGGAGAAAAACGCAGCTCAGAGAAGTTAGGCAACTTGCCTAGCTCTATGATGGTCAAACCTGGCCTCTCCCCCAGCGTGTGTGACTCCACGGTCTCTGCTCTTAACCACTTTGCCACACCGGAACTTCCTCTCCAGACTTTCCTCACTGGAGCCATGCTCTCCCTGGCATGGTTTTTTTCCTGATTTGGAAGCTGACAACTAAGTCTGGTCAAACTCTTTCCTCGCTTGTGAAGGAAAAGTACTTTCCCAAGGAAGTCGAACAGGTCCGCATGCAGCAGTGGATACAGGTTTCCCAGCTCTGAGAAAAGAGTGGGTGGGAGGCTGGGTTTCAGCTTTTCCTTATCCTGCCAGAGGCCGGTGGCATCCCTGTGTGAAGAAAGGAGCCGGCAAGTGCTATCATATTCCACTTTAAGGATGTGGATGCCACATCACTTGCTATGCTCCAGCCGTGTTCTTCTCCCTATAGTTTCTTGAATTTGCCAAGCTCTTCCCTTCTCTGGGCCTTTGACCTAGCTCTCTTTTCCCAGGACTCAGCTGAAGCTGAGAATATCACCTTCTCAGAGTTGCCTTCCTGACATTACATATAAGCAGCTCTCTATCACAACAATTTGTTTCCTTCTGGCCATCGATTATATACTTGTTCACTGGTTTACTCATCAACTGTCTGAATTCCCTGTAGAATGTTGAGTTCTACAAGGGCAGAGAACACATCTCTTTGATTTACTAATGAATTTCTCACACTTAACCCACTGCCTGGCCCCAAATAGGATATCAGTTAAATATTTCTTGCACAAATGAACAAATCAAGAGGGAGATTCCCCGAGATTCATGGCCACTGTGTGAACCTGGGCAAGTTCCTTCCTTCTCTGGGGCTCAGTTATTGCATCTGTAAAACGGCCTTGAGATGACCTCTAAGCTTCCTTCCAGCTCTGAAATTCCACAGCTCTCTGATCTGACATTGGAAACTGCTGAGCCCTACCCCATTCAGTTATTTTGCCTTTATCGCCCAAGTATTTCTTTAGGGAAGGGGGTGGGGATGTTCTAAAGTAGAACCTTAGTTCCTTTTTGAGTATTTGGGCAATATTCCAATGCTTATAATTGCATTAGAAACCAGCAAAGTTAACCTAGTTATTGATTCTGGAGTTTCGAGTCTCTGTTGGCAAGACCAAACCCACAAGTTGGCAGCTTAGTATTCTTTTTTCTTTTCTTTCTTCCTTTTTTCTTTTCTTTCTTTCTTTCTTTCTTTCTTTCTTTCTTTCTTTCTTTCTTTCTTTCTTTCTTTTTTAATGGTAATGTTGTGAGATTACAGGATCTGTAATCTGGATCAACAACTCTTTTACTTTATAATAAAGTTGTATTTTTAAATTTTGCTTTTGACTTTAATTGCAGCCAGGCATGAAATGAGAGAATGAGGGTGCCTTTCCAGATGAGTGCACATTCAAAATCATTCAAACTCTACTTGGAAGAGGAGAGGAAAATTAATAATGAGAACAAACAGGCCTTTGGAACCAGGCTCCCCCTCCTCCCTTCTTCATAAAATGAAATCCTTCTCCTCACAGAGTAAATGGAAAAAACACCAGAGCAAACAAACTGGGGAGGTGCTAGCACAATTGGTTCTTTTCGTCTTGACAGACCTCAATCAAGTGAAGACCCACCAGAACTACGTACAGGACAAAACCAGATAATTTGACATTCATTCATTCATCCCACAAATGTTTACTGATCATTTATTCTGTGCCAGCTTTGAGCTGGATGTGGGGATAAAACAGTGAATAAAACAGAAAAAAATGTCTATCCTAATACAATGACACTATTCATGACAATAATAATAATTGTTATTCACACTTGCTATGTGCTTAGCACAGTGAAAGAGCTCTTAGTGAATTTTCTCCCTTAGTGCCCACAATATTTTTATGAAGTAGGCACCTTTATGAATCCTATTTAGTGATGAGGAAACTGAGGCACAGGGGAATGGAGTGATTGTTCAGGATCATGTGACTGACTAGGGAAGCAGCAAAGATGGCTCTGGGGACAGAGCTCTGCTGCTACGGAGTTGAGTCCAACAGAGCAGGTTGGTGAGCTCATAGGCAATTCTAAGATGGTTTAAGAAGTGATATGATGGGGACACAGAGAAAGGACAGGCTGGAGAGGCCGAGGAAGCATTTGTGAAAGATGTTCTGTCTATGCTGTGATCTGAAGAATGAGAAAGAATAGTTAGGCAAAGATTGTGGGGCATCTGGAAGGGCTAAAAATGTTTCAGATGGGAGAGAAGTGAAGGAGCAGGCCAGAAGAGGAAGAGAGATGAGTCTGGCAGATAGACAGGAGGCCAGATCATGAAGGGTCCAGGAAACCAGGCTGAGACCTTTGCAACCTGGTGGTGATGGGAAGGCCCTGAAGTAGCACCATGTATTAGTCTGTTCTCATGCTGCTGATAAAGACATACCCAAGACTGGGCAATTTATAAAAGAAAGATGTTTAATGGACTTACAGTTCCACATGGCTGGGGAGACCTCACAATTATGGAGGAAGGCAAGGAGGAGCAAGTCACATCTTACACAGATGGCAGCAGGCAAAGAGAGAGAACTTGTGCTGAGGAACTCCTCTTTATAAAACTCTCAGATCTCATGAGACTTACTCACTATCATGAGAACAGCATGGGAAAGACTTGCCCCCATGATTCAATTACCTCCCACCTGGTCCCTCCCACGACATGTGGGATTCAAGATGAGATTTGGGTGGGGACACAGCCAAACCATATCACACCATGAGCTTCATGTCTTGGAAGGGTTACGTCTAACGGCTGTGTAGGCAGAATGGACTGGACGGTTGCAGGTAGAGAGATGAATGAGATCCAGAGGTGATGGTGGTCCAACGCAAGGCTAGGGGCAGTGGTGAAGAAGAGTAGTGTATAGATCTGAGAGAATTTGGGATGTAAAAATGATAGGACTTTGCAACAATGCAAATGTCCACTGTTGAAATCAGGCAAGTGACTTAAATGAACAACTTCGGTTGCCTGTGGTACCTGATAACTCTCAGCTTCAGTGCGTACTGTATGGACAGGTCCACATATGGGAAAATTAGGCAACTCTCTACCGTGTGGGGTCATCTTCTCACAAGGGCCTAACCATATGTCCCTGTGAAGAACACACTGGCATTGATGTAACAAAGCAGCCTTTTAAGTGGTTTATTTTTAATGCTGTTTTAGTCCCTCATATGAAGTCCTCTGCTAATTTATAACTAGGATCGAATGTTTTCCCTTGTAACCGCTGCTTGGAAGTGATTTGGCTGGGTGTGGTGGCTCACACCTGTAATGACAGCACTTTGGGAGGCCAAGGCAGACAGATTGCTTGAGCTCAGGAGTTCAAGACCAGGCTGGGCAAGATCGTGAAACCCCATCTTTACAAAAAAAAAAATACAAAAATTAGCTGGGCATGGTGATGGACACCTGTGGTCCCAGCTATTCTGGAGGCTGAGGTGGGAGGATCATCAGAGCCTGGGAGTTTGAGTTTTCAGTGAGCTGTGATTGCACCACTGCCTCCAACCTAGGCAACAGAGTGAGATCCTGTCTCAAAAAAAAAAAAAAAAATAAGAAGTTGATTTAATCAGGTATGTTTTACTTTTGCCTTGGTTATCAAGAAGTTTAGCATGAATTTTTATTCACACACCTGTATTGCTTTGGAGGGTATGTATCTATTAGCAATCTACAGTTTATTGAATGTAGTATCTGCCACTTAGGGTGTAGGACTTTGAAGAGATGGGAAATACGACAGGGAAGTGTTGGTGGAGACTTGCAGGTTAGGAACACTTTGGAAGCAGGAGCTGTGTGACGCATAAGTAGGCTTGAAACAAACCTGACTGGGGGCCATGGAAGGGCTGGCCAAGTCATCATAAAAGAGGACTAGAGTCATTGGTAGGAGAGAAAGTAGAAAGCCACTGGTCGGAGGAAAGTGGGCTAGAGTGTGGTCACCCAGCCTTGTTTTCTGCCATTGTGTTAACACAGGCAACAAAGCCACAGTTTTGAAAGACTTGAACAGCAAATTCAAGGTACCATGATTAGGTGAATGCCAGATGGAGTGATGTTCAGGAGGCTTAGAAAGAGATTCTTGGTTTCATTTATGCAAATATCCTTATTACATTTTTGGCTGTTGGTGGCTCATTCATTGCACCAAGTTATTGTCACACCAGAAAATCTCTGCTAAAACATGAGTGCCCCTGAGTGGCGTCATGTAATAAGGAACAAATCATAGCAACTCAGACCTTTGAGCTAGAAGAGGCCTGTGGGATAATTGGTGGGAACCCTCATATTATGGATGGGGAAACTAAGCCACAAGGAGGTTAACCAAATCAGACTAAAGTCTCAAAGCCAGTTAGTGGCAAAACTTGGATTAGAATGCAGATCTCTGGCCTCTAATAGAAGATATTTCCACATCACATGATTAGAGGCCAGTTCGTGTACTATTCCTTTCTAAAGTAACAGCTCAAAAAAGGGAATGAGATCCAGGGTGAGCAGGTTTTGATAGGAAGGGAGATGAGAATCAGTCAAGGAGACTAAAGTCCTTCCACTCCAGCCTTGGGAGTATAGGAGAGGCCACTAAGCCTGGCCATTCATAGTTCTCCACACCCATGTTTATTGATATTGGCTCAAGCAAGCAGTGGGTTCTGGATCCAAGTGGATCCAATCAGAGTCCCTCCAAAATGGGATGTATGGAAGTCTCACTTCCTCTGTAAAGACTGTTTGACCTATTTGACAGAGACTGCTTGTGTGTGAAGGCAACACAGAAAAAAGCAGAGCCCAGACAAGAAAGAATGAGGAATGTAAGAGTGAGGAGAAGGGCAGGAGCAAGAAACAGATGAGAGAGCGAGAGAGAGATCAAGAGGTTGAGAGAGAAAATGCAAGAGCAAGAAAGCATCTGGAAGAAATAATTTGAGTAACTGGATCCAGCTATGCCTGAAGCCAGATACACTCCAAGACTTCTCAGTTTATGGGAGCCAGTAAGTACCTTTTATTTTTTCTGTTTAAACCAGTTCAAGTTGAAGTTGTCTTACTTTTAACTGTAAAGATCCTGTTTATAATAAGCTTTTTATATAAATTATTTGACTTGATATTTGCAGGCACCTTGTGAGATAGATATTATTATAATCATCATGTTATGAATGTGAAAACTGAGACTCGGCGATGTTTAGTGATGGGCCTAACAGTATAGAGCTTTGTGAAATCAGTCTGTGCTATTCTTCATAACATGGGTGTCCCAATCTTTTGGCTTCCCTGGGCCACATTGGAAGAAGAATTATCTTGGGCCACACACAAAATACAATAACACTAATGATAGCTGATGAGCTAAAAAAACAAAAATCACAAAAAATCTCATAATGTTTTAAGAAAGTTTACAAATTTGTTTTGTGCTGCATTCAAAGCCATGGACTGAAGGGTTGGACAAACTAGCTTTACAAGATCCTTTCTTTTTTTTTATTTACTAAGGCCTTGCTGTTCAAAGCACAATCTGTAGACCAGCAGCATTGGCATTACCTGGGGGTGTAGACAGGAATGTAGTATCTGAGGCCTCATCCCCAAAACGATTGAATCTGAATCTGCTTGTGAACAAGCCCCCCAGGTGATTGGAATACATAATACACTTTGAGAAACACTGCACTATGAGCAGGGCTGACTTCAGGGTGGTGGGGTATTGGGGGGTGGGGGAGAGACCTGAGCAGTCTGGAGACAGTTCTGTTCTTTCATGGCATGGTCAGGGGCCAGCCGTCCTCTTAATGCTGTTCTTCCTAGCGTGGTGTGTTAATACATTGTTAGGTGCTAGGATCATGCTAAGCAGATAATCTGCTAGATAACTACACTGGTCACATGAGGTGGATGATTGGACTCTCTGAGTCTGAGCCTGGGACGCTCACTAGATGGAGAGAGAGGCAGGCTCGTCTCCAGCTTTGTATGGGCAGATGCTGTGCCAGCACCCAGGCCGCGGCCTCGGGACCACAGCAAGCCTAGGCGGGAAGCCCACACGTGAGCAAGTCTCCTTTGAGGTCTGCATGTGGTGCAAGTGGAAGCCTGTGGTCAGCATGTGGCAGCTCAAATAATACGCTCCACTAGTGTGAGAAAGCCACAACACGGCACGGAGGGAACCATTCGCCAGAACTTTCTATCACGTGTCTGCTGGGCAAGGTGGCCGCTGCAGCTGGGATTGGAGCAAAGCCTCTGAGTTCACCAGTCCATATGCCCTGGAGAATCGTGTGAAAAGACAGGTGGACCATGACGAAGGAGAGATCCTATAAACACAAGCTTAAAAAAGACTGAAGTCTGCCTGCCTGGTTTATTTCTGCCAGCACTGGGGCTGGGTGAGAACACAGACACATCCTTTTACTTCTTGGGCTCCCTGAGAGAATATGCCAAGTTCCAAATGTCTCTAATGGAGATACCTGGTCATGCGGGGGGTGACAGAACTGTTTTGGGGACCAGTTCCAGTTCCTTGGATGACTTGGGGCGTCCACCTCGGCTTTTCTTCCATGTTCCTGGAGAAGGACGATTCATTCCCCGCGGTCCAGCACCACAGGAAGAAAAGTCTGGGAGTCACCACTCCTCTGACTTGGGAGCACATTTCGCCTCTGATGTCTTTTTCCTGAATGCATTTCAGCTGTGCTCTTCTGATTCTTTCTCTCCCATCTGGTTTCTATCTGACCCAAGCAGCTGTTTTTTCCATTGAAAAGAACACATTTACCTCTTTCTTCTTCACATGCCATGTTTTCAGTTCTGAAATGCTTTTTCATATGGACTGAAACAGTCTGGATTTTCTTTTTTTTTTCTTCAGGAAAAAGGAGTACCCATGTTTTGATTTGGGTATGTGCAAATTCTTTAAGCAGACCCACAGAACAATGGCAGTGAATGTCTTCACTCCCCTGGCTAGGAAGCCATTCCATTTATTCATGATCACCATGCTGCACAGAAAGACTCTCAGCCATGACTAATATTAGCACAGCACAGTATATATAACATGGTCAGTCATGTATCATAAATATTTATAAAGACCACAGGAGCTTTTCTCATAATGCAAAGAGATGTGCCCAGGAAGAGTTGAGCAGTATGTGTTGGGCGTTTTTGGAAAATGAATAGATGCCCTTTTTTCCAAATGACAAAATAACCTCCCCCACTGACCTCCCCACCCCACCGAATTTAAAGATAGCCGGAAAGCAAAGCGGTGGAATTTTCTCTGTTGATTGAAGTGTGGGCAGAACACTTTACCATTGGCGATGGAAGAATTTATTCCCATTTTAAGTAATGTTTACCTATCCAGCCACGCCATAGGAAAGGGGATCCAGGGAGAATTGGAAAGAATGAGGTTTGACATTCAAGACCGGCCTTATAAAGGAGAGGTGCTGGGACCAAAATGTGAGTGAAATCTCAGCCCCACCATTGTCAGCTATGTAACCTCTTCGTACTCAAAGATTTCCCTTCCTTCTCAAGGTCTTCGGACATGCTGTTACCTCTACGTGCAACACCCTTCCCTCGTATCGTGTGGTGGTTCCTTTAGGTCTCTGCTTCAATGTCACCTCCTCAAAGAGGCCTTCCGTGACCACCCTCCATCAATGCAGGCACAGTCATTTGCCTTGTTGGTTTCCTTAATTACATATCTCTTTTTATATCTTTGTTTCCTTGTTTTGAATCTACCTCACCCTCTATAAGTCCTCATAATGATAGGGACTGTGGTTCCCCCACTTCCCATTTATCTTTTTTTAAGTTGATAGACTTTATATTTTAGAACAATTTTAGGCTTACAGAAAAATTGAATAGAAAGTACAGAATTCCGCTATACTTCCTCCCTCCAGCTTCTCCTATTACTAATGTCTTCAGTTAGTGTGACACATTTGTTCAATATTGATGTCTTATTATCATTAACTAAAGGTCATAGTTTACTTTAGAGCTCACTCTTGGGATTGTACATTCTATTGCTCTTGTCAAAGGTTTAATGTCATGCATCCACCATGACAGCATCATACAGAATAGTTTCACTGCCCTAAGAATAGGCTATACCTATTCATCCTTCTTCCCTGTCCCAAACACCTGACAACCACTGATTTTTACTGCTTCCATAGGTTTGCCTTTTCCAGAATGTCATATGCTTGGAATCATAAAATATGTACCCTTTTCAGATAGACTTCTTTCACTTAGCAATCCACACCCCCTCCATTTTTAATCACCGTATTCTAGAGTTCCTAAGAAGTGCCCAGTGAATATTTATGGAATGAACAAATAAATGAGCTTTATGTTGTCCTAATTTGTAAATTGAGTCTACTGTAGAGAGTTGTGAGGATTTGAAGAGTAACACGTAAGAAGGACTTTTACAGTGTCTAGCCCCTGGTAAAACCTCATAATGGTTGTTACTTTTTATATTCTGGGGGCGTTTCTGGATCTTGATGATGCTGGTATAGGCCTGGGAAGTGTTTAAGATCTGATGGTGTGTTTTTGAAACTCAGGCTTTTTTTTTCGCTGGTAAAGCTGCAATTTCTCTGTCAGCCTCTCTATCTCCGGATGGCCACTCCCTAACATTATGGGGCCTTTGGGAAATCTTGGTGAACCACTGATAGGATGTCTCTGGTCCTCGTTTTTCAGTACAAAATATTTCTATTATTTGCAATTTTTTAGAGCCATTCTTCTTTCAAAATGTTCTTAGGGCTCTATATTTGAAATGTTCTTACTTCTTTTCTCTTACATTCTGTTTAGTAACCCCACCTTTTCTTGAAGAAAACCTTCACACAGTTTCCAGTTCCACTTCCTTTTGCTGTGGAGTGGAAATTCTGATCGCTTTCCTGGTGGGAACTTGATAAGACTAGCCTAGTTGTAAAAGTGTGACTGGCCCAGGTGAAGTACTCATATCTTTTGACTCTCCGGTCTTCTGAAAAACCCAGGTTGCTGAAAGAACTTCTGAAATGTAAAACATGAAAAGTGCTTCACAATAGCTCCCATCCCTGGATTGTGTAAAATGCTTTTTAAGAAACAGAACATTTCTGTGGCCCTTTTAGGTCGAGATAGATGTTGTATCTTCAGTTCCTATGTTTTGTCTGTCTAATATCACACATCTGGGTATTTGGAAATAACTAGGTGACTGGCCACATGAGTGCGCTGGCATTTTGTAGAGTTTTAGGATCATTCCATTTCATTCCATTCCATTCCATTCCATATTCCTTTTAGAACAATAAAGGGTCATTTTTTAAGATTTTAAAATGATTTATGCCAGAATTGGTTTAAAAAATGTAATGACTTTGTCATTTTCAATGGGGAAAACAATCTGTTTTTTTCCTCTGAGAAGAAGAAGGTGCCACAACTTAATTAACAAAGTTGAAAGACTTTAAAAGAAATTTCTTTCATGGAATAATCTTATTCTTCATAGACTACTAGTTCTAATAATTTAAAATACCAGTTGTAATTTTGCATCTTTAGATATAAATTTGATTCCTTCTTGGAACCTGACCTACTTGTCCGACGGTCAAATGAAACCCAAAGATGAGACTGGTTGGCCATGGGTTAGGGCAGGGGCTGTTAAGAGCTATTATACATGGGGGTCATATGGACACTTGGTGCTCGTTAAAAATGCAGATCCTGGGCCAAGTGCAGTGTCTCACACCTGTAATCCCAGCACTTTGGGAGGCCAAGGTGGGTGGATCACTTGAGGCCAGGAGTTCAAGACCAGCCTGGGCAACATGGCAAAAACCTGTCTCTACTAAAAATACTAAAAATTAGCCAGGTGTGGTGATACACGCCTGTAATCCTAGCTACTCAGGAGGCTGAGGCACGAGCACTGCTTAACCCTGGGAGGTGGAGGTGGCAGTGAACCAATATGGTGTCACTGCACTTTAGCCTGGGTGACAGAGTAAGACCCTGTCTCAAAAAAAATCAGATTCCACTTCCCACCAAGATTCTGACTTAGTTGCCTGGGGTATGAGATGAGGCCCCAAAGTCTTCATGCCCCAAAGTCTTCATGTACCCCAGAAATGTACTAGATCAGTGTTGCTTAAACTAATATTTATAGAGCACTGTTCTAAGTGCTTTGCATTTATTAACTTATTTAATCCTTCCATCACCATAGGAGGCAGGTATCATTATTATCTTCATTTCATAGAAGACGAAGCTACCTAGGAATTGTGCAGCTCACTGTGATGAGGACACATAGACTCAGCTGATTAGAGCAGAACTGGGGTTTAAATTCCAGCAGTCTGATGCCAGAATCTGAGCTTTCAGCCACTTGGCTACACTGTCTCTCATGGATTATCATTGCTTTCTTACTTTGAATGTGGATGACATTTCTTTTTTTTTTTTTTCAGTTTTTGCATGAATGAAAATTTGCATCTATATGTGCAACTATTTCAGCCATATTGAATAGAGTGGTCAGGCGACTATGTCAACAGGACTGGGCATATAGACATAGGACCACTTAAAAAGAAATGGCCACACCCATTAGCATGGCTGTTATCCAAAAAATAGAAAATAACAAGTGCTGGTGGGATATAGAGAAATTGGAACCCTGGTGCATTGTTTGTGGGAATGTAAAATGGCGCAGCTGCTATGAAAACAATTTGGCAATTCCTCAAAAAGTTAAACATAGATTTACCATATGAGCCAGTGATTCCACTCCTAGGTATATACTCAAAAGAACTGAAAGCAGGAACTCCAAAGGATTCTTGTACTGCCATATTCATAGCAGCATTATTCACAATAGCCAAAAGGTGGATATAACCCAAATGCCCACCGACTGATGAGTAGATAAACAAAATATAGTTTCCATACAGTGGAATATTATTCAGTCACAAGAATAAATGGAATTCAGACACATGCTACGACATGGATGAATCTTGAAAATATATGCCAAGTGAAATAAGCCAGACACAGAAAGACAAATATTGTATGATTCCATGTATATGAAGGGCCCAGAATAGGCAAATTCATAGAGACAGAAAGCCAGCTGCTGAGGGGAGGAGGGAGTGGGGAAGAAGGGAATTGTTTAATGGGTACAGAGTTTCCGGATGGGATGATAAAAAAATTCTAGAAATAGGTAACAGTGATGGTTGCACAACATTCTGAATGTATTCATTGCCACAGACTATACATTTAAAAATGGTTAAAATGATGAATTTTATGTTATTTTATTTTACCACCATTGAAAAGCCAAAAAAAAAAAGAAGTAAGTGGCAAAGAGAGACTGCCAGCCAAGTGAGAAAAGACAGTGAAGCAGTGACTTTGGATCCAATTCAGATTCTTATCTCAGCTCTTGGCATTTTATCCAGATAATTATCTTCATGAGTACCCATATCAGTGTGTGCATAGACACAACTGGGATAATTTAAGAGAGACATCACTAAAATCCATCAAATGTTCACCTTCCAGTAGAGAATAAATGTGTAATTAATATTAAAAAATATTAAAAATATTTTAAAATATTAAAATATTCTAACAAGTCCTGAGCAATACATTGAGATGAAGAAAGTCCTTCTGATTCTGGTTATGGGGGTGACCCCCATGTTACTCTGACTGCAGTGGGTGTTGCAATGGCTCATTCATAAATACAGGCACCCCAGTTACTGGTTTATCACAGGCACATGTTATTGGAAACAGAATATGCAACTTTGACCTCCAAATAATGAGTTATCGCCAACTCAACTGAAAGCAACTTTTAGACTCTCTCTAGCTAAGGGCTGTGGTTTGAGCAAAGACAAATATTACATAAAACAGAGTTTGTTGTTCAGCTCTGCTGAGGATGAGTAAAGGTCACAAAAGCTCAGTTCAACATGTGCAATCAGATATAGACAGCAAAGAATTAATATGGACCAGGCAACAGAATGTTCCTGTGCATGGAACACCAAATTCATTGTGAGCCATGATGTTTAGAAGACAGACTTCATGACTCAGGGATGAAGGAGTGGCCTCTGACTGATAAAGGAAATGATTGCACTGAGAAATATTAAAAATACATCCAGGTAGGGCTAATGCTAGGGATAATAAAGCTTATGATGAATTCTGATGAACACTTGGTAGTTAAATAAACCCACAGTGTCTCTCTCATCTCATATAGGGCTCTTGGAGAGTCTTTTTAAACAATTCAGTGGAAGAGCGGTGTGCTAATCTTTATGACTTCTTAGTGCTAGTGTCAACATCTAGACAGCTAGTAATTACCAATCAACAATATTGATGAGAACAGCTAATGAGAATAATTTAGGAAACCCTTTTCCCTAGAAAAACAATCTATGTAGGTAGGTGTGAATTACTTCATTTGGTTGACCAAATGGACAACCCGAAAACTGTTATTTGCTTTTGTTCTATGGTTGTGCCTATTGTCTCTCTGTTTGGGAATATAAGGAGAGTGGGATAATATTAATTTCTCAAATCTCTCAAACCAGTTAATATCTCTAGAACCACTACCCTAGCTCTAGCCACTCTCAACTTTTGCTGGTGCTACCGGAGCAGCCTCCTAGCTGGTCTCCTTTACCTAGGCTTGCGGCCCTCAACCCAGTCTCCAGTCCTCAGCCTGAATGAGTTCTTTAAAATGTAGATCTCATAATTTCACTTCCCTGCTTAAAACCCTCAAATGGCACCCCATTCGTTGTTCTTGTAAAGCTTTGTTCATTTTTTTTTGCTTATCCACCTACACTTTTTTCTTTTTAAATCTTTTTCAATTGATATGTCATATTTGTACATTTGTTATGGGGTACATGTGGTATTTTGTTACATGTATAGAATGTGTAATGATCAAGTCAGGATATTTGGGGTATTCATTATCCTGAGTATTTATCCTTTCTATGTTTTGGGAACATTTCAAGCCTACTCTTCCAGCTATTTTGAAATACACAATATATTGTTGTTAACTACAGTCACCCTACTCTGCCATCAAACATTGAAACTTACTCCTTCTATCTAACTGTATGTTTGTACCCATTAACCAAACTCTCTTCATTTTCCTCCCCCTACCCACACACCCTTCCCAGCCTCTTGTATGTATCATTCTACTCTCAACTCTTGGAGTCAAGCAATCCGTCCACCTCGGCCTCCCAAAGTGTTGAGATTACTGGCGTGAGCCACCATGCCTGGCCCATTCTACTTTCTTTCTCTGTAAGATCAACTTTTTTAGCTCACACATATGAGAACATGCAATATTTGTCTTTTTGTGCAATTTTGCTTAACTAGGCTGATTTTGCTTAACATCATGACCTCTAGTTCCATCCATCTTACTACAAAAGACAAAATTTCCTTCTTTTTAATTGCTGGGTAGTATTTCATTGTGTGCGTATACCACATTTTCTTTATCCATTCATCCATGGAGGGACACTTCGGTTGATTCCATATCTTTGCTATTGTGAATAGTGCTGCAATAAACATAGGGGTGCAGGTGTCCCTTTGATACACTGACTTCTTTCCTTTGGATAAATACCAAGCAGTGGGACTACTGGAAGTTCTATTTTTAGTTTTTTGAGAAATCTCCATACTTTTCCCATAATGGCTGTACTAATTTACATTCCCACCAACAGTGTATGAGAGTTCCTGTTTCTCTGTATCCTTGCCAGTGTCTATTGTTTTTTTTTTTTTTTTTAAATAACCTTTCTAACTAGGGTAAGGTGATATCTCATGGTGGTTTTGATTTGTATTTTCCTGATGATTAATGATATTGAGCATTTTTTTTCATATACCTGTTGGCCATTTGTATGTCTTCTTTTGAGAAATGTCTCTTCATTGTTCTTGCAAAGCTTTAATAAATGTTCATGCAGGTCAGCTGGCTAGGCCTTGCTAGATTTAGTCCCTTCCTGGCATTCCATACCTGCTCATGCCCCTGGCCCTGTGCCTTACCCCCCATTCTGCTTGCAACAGGCACACCAACCTTCTTGCAATTCTGTGAACTAACCTAACACTTTCCAGCTACACAGCCTTTGCCAATGCTAGACCCTCTGCCTGGAATATCCTTGCCATTAGTTGTGACGTGGCTATGTCTTACTTCAGACCCCAATTGCTATGTCACTTCCTCAGAGAGGCCTTTCTGGGACACCCCATCAAAATTAGAAACTCTGTGTGCCTTCCTTCTTTCAGATCCCTTTCTTCTATAGCACTTATTATAGCTGGTAACTATATTTTTATCTGAGTGATTATATATTTAATGCCAGCCTTCTACTGCACTATAAGCATAAAAAGGACAATGCATATCTTATTTACTAATGTCTCTTCAGGATCTAGCAGGTAAACTGGTACATTAGAAGTTGCTCAATAAAGACTTGCTGAAAGAAACATATTTAACCATAAGATGCTCACTGTAGTCAGAAATAAGATGTAGGTGGAGACGTCTTTTAAACAAACCACCGGCATTCTTTAGGACTCTGAGTTAGTTTTATTAGTGTCCAGGTACCTTATTAAATTCTGAAATCATGATGATGGGGGAAAATCTGACTGATCATTTAACCTTTATTTATATTTAACATGACTTTCCCAAACAGATGGGGGCTATGCCAGCCTTGTAAGTGGATGTACAAAATATGGATGGTCAAAATGCACACAAAGCAATTACATCAATTCCCTTTTTTTTTGCTATTACTCCTCAACTTCTTGTGGCCAAGAATCAGTCCAGTATTTGGCAACAAGAGGTGTGAAAATGAATCGAAGACATAAGCAACAATTGACATGGAATCCCTAGGTGCTCCCAACAGACCCACATTCTCAGGAAAGCCAATGCAAGAGGTGTGGCAAAGAGGGGCACAGGATAAGAAATTTGTTTTCTGACCGCTACTTAATGGTTTTAGGTCCACTTTGACCAGGGAAGAAAGAACTGTTTTAAAAAATGACTCACTTTATCCTTAAATGTCTCTAAGAGAAAGAGGTGCTACAATCTCCATAGGGAGGAAATAAAAGTTAAATCACACAATCCTGGGAAATGATTTTGCAAAGTGGCTGTCCTATAGCCAGTGCTCAATCACATTGATGGCGAGGTTTATCAGTGTTCAGCAATGCTGGGAGAGCCTCTTTCAAATCTTCAGTCTTGGAATCAGTACTGATCATCTTAGAACTCTGACTCTTATGGCCAAAAGGTTTTTGATAAATCAAACCTAGATTTTCCTCCCTGTCGCTTCACAGTGTTTTGTAGCCTTTAATATTTCCTCTACCTTTCTTAAAATATGAAATGTGAAAGTAATAAGTATTTCATGTTGATTATGTCTTAGAGAGTTGGCGTGAATTGTTAGGTCCTAGCAATTAGCCAAATAGCCAAGCCTAGATTTTCCCTTCCTTTCTTTCCCGGCCCTCATTATTTGGGTAATTGCATCAATTCTACACTTGGTTTTACATGTATTGCCAAAGTCTAAGCTGTGCAAGAAGGGATGTCCTTTAATGATTTCCTTTGAATGGCTTTCCATCTAGGCAGGAAGAGGGCCCCTCTTGTTCAAAAACAAAAGAATCATCCATCCCACCAAGACCTTTCTTCTTTATTAAGTATCTCTTGAATTTCAAAGGAGGATTTGGAATTTCTCAGTCCCAATCTTAACAGCATTTCCAGACTGCAGTTTATTTTCTTTGTCCCTTTAAGACCAGAAAACATTACAGCAATGCAATAACTGTTCTTATTTTTCTTGGGTTCAAAACAAGACCAGATTCCAATCTGCTAATGCTTACCATTTCACAGTAACCAAGCAGTTAATGATCATCAGCTCAAGCATACATTTTCCTTCCAAACAAGGATATGGCTACTAGCGGCAACAGCTGTATTTTGCTAGTCAATCCTCATGTTAAAGATTTACAGTTTTAAATTCTGTCACTTGGTTTGCCAACTGTTCTTCCTGGAGCTGCCCAGTTGTTTCTGAGGGGCCTTGAAGTGGTTTCCTAGCTATTTCAGCGTGCTGAATGACAATGCATCCTCAGAGTCAGACTGGAGAATGGAATTCCCTGTTTATATCCACAAGACTTCTCTCGCTCCTTTTTTTTTTTTTTTGAGAGGGAGTCTTACTGTGTCACCCAGGCTGGAGTGCAGTGGCGCAATCTCAGCTCACTGCAACCTCCGTCTCCTGGGTTCAAGCGATTCTTCTGCTCAGCCTCCCGAGTAGCTGGGACTACAGGCATGCGCCATCATGCCTGGCTATGTTTTTTTTTTTTTTTTTTATTTTTAGTAGAGACGGGATTTCATCACATTGACCAGGCTGGTCTCGAACTCCTGACCTCAAGTGATCCGCCCGCCTTGGCCTCCCAAAGTGCTGGGATTACAGGCGTGAGCCACTGCACCCGGCCTCTCCTTCTTTTAAACATATGCAGAGTCACCGCAGAAACTGGAAACAGATTAAAAGAAATGCTGGCTTTTAAGGCGAGTTTGAAAAACGTAAAGCTGGAAGCCAGCTTCCCGCTCTCCCTGGTTCCCTTTCTGTGTTCTTTTCTGTGATTCATCTGCTCTAATCCATCACTGATTCATCATGCTCATCCATCAGACCCTTCAAAGCAAACCTTACAGCTGCTTTTGCCATTTATCAGTGGGAAATAAAAGAGAAGGGGGAAAAGTAAGGAAAACATATCACCACCTTCCCGGGCCTGGGATAATGGGTGTGAAAAAAGGGTGGAGGGAAAGCTTATCTAATGAAACCCAGAGCCTTCCCGGGATGTGACTTATTGAACAAAGGATTATGGCTGAGAGCAAGACCAGCAGCCAGTCTGCAGTAAAGTTGCAGGGATAAAGTCTGCCAGAAACAAAAGGTTTAGTGGGAAACTAGAGGAATGTGGACAAAATGATATCCACTCTAGAGGAGTTTAAAACCTACCAATATTCATAGAAATTTGTTGTCTGCAACCAGTCTCTCAGCTTTCAGCTGTGTAATAGAACATGGGCATTCAGGTTGAAAGGCAAACATTTGGCTTCGATGCCCTTCCTTGCAAACTGGGAAATGACTGATCTGGTAACTCACCATTCTCATTTTCATAAGATGCCTTGCAAGTCATCTGCCATTTAAACACAACTGACATGCCTTAGTTTTGAATTTTTTTTTTTTTGAATTGTTTTTTTTGAGAGGGAGTCTTACTGTGTCGCCCAGGCTGGAGTGTATTTTTTTGTAAAAATACAAAAATTAGCTGGGTGTGGTGGCATGTCTCTGTAATATCAGATTTTATTTTTTATTTTAAAAAATTTATTTATTTAAAAAATAGAGATGAGGCCTCACTATGTTGCACAGGCTGGTCTCGAACTCCTGAGCTCAAGTGATCCTCCTGTCCCGGCGACTCAAAGTGCTAGGATTACAGGTGTGAGCCACTATGCCTGGCCTCATGCACCAGTTTTGCTCTCAAATTTGAGAATCAAAAAATAAGGGCTGACTCAGTGATTCCACTTCTAGTAATTCAGCCTATATATTTGTAATCCATGTAGAAGGTTACTCTCTTTGTCATCATAGAAGGTAGAAACAGCCCAAAGTTTCATAATCAATGACATGTAGCTTTTAGAAAGAATGAGGAAGGTAAACAAACTGTGGACACTATGAAATTCTTTGGCTCACCAATAAAAGGCAATAGCTACGAATGCATGCAATGAGGTGGATGGACCTCAAAAGCAAGAGAGAACATACTGTAGGATTCCATTTACAGGACATTCTAGAGTGGGCAAAGCTATTTTATGGTAGAAAAAGAACAAGAATTGCCTCTGAGGGTACAAGGGTAGGGATCGATGGGTAAAGGGCATGAAGGAAGTTTCTGGGGGTGATGTTAATACCCTGTATCTTGATAGGGGTTTGGGTTACACGAAAGTGTTTATTATCCAAACTCAGTGAATTTTGCACCTAAGATTCATATGTTTGTCAAAGCTTAGAGTATATTTACTTAAAATTTGTGCATTTTATTACATGTATTTTTTTAAGTAAAAAAATATAAACCACTAAAGAAATTCTGACTAAGAATATGCTTGCTGGAGTATTTGGATGAAAGTCTATTGATGCTTTCTATTTACTTTCAAATGTATCACAAATAATATGGATTGCTGGATGGATAGAAAGATGACTGACGGGTGAATATTTGATAAAGCAAGCCCAGTAAAATGTTAACAGTAAAAGCTAACTGGTGGGGTATTCACAGGCATTCCTGGTAAAACTACTTAAATTTCACTCTATTTTGAATTTGTGTGTGTGTGTGTGTGTGTGTGTGTGTGTGTGTGTTTTTTTTTTTTTTTTTGAGATGAAGTCTCGCTCTTTTGTCCAGGCTGGAGTGCAGTGGCACAGGCTTGGCTCACTGCAATCTCTGCATCCCAGGTTCAAGCAATTCTCCTGCCTCAGCCTCCCAAGTAGCTGGGATTACAGGTGCATGCCACCACGCTGGTTGATTTTTGTATTTTTAGTTGAGATGGAGTTTTGCTATGTTGGCCAAGCTGGTCTCAAATTCCTGACCTCAAGTGACATGCCCGCCTCAGCCTCCCAAAGTGCTGAGATTGCAGGCATGAACCACCATGCCCAGCCAGTTTTGAATATTTTAATAAAGTGTTGGGGAATAAAAGGAATGAGGAAGCTTTTTATATCCTGATACAGACTTTTTTCCAGTTTTATTGTTAGGCGAAAGAAGTTGCAGGCCGGGCATGGTGGCTCATGCCTGTAATCCCAGCACTTCAGGAGGCCAAAGCGGGTGGATCACCAGGTCAGGAGTTCAAGACCAGTCTGGCCAACATGGTTAAACCCCATTTCTATTAAAACTACAAAAATTAGCTGAGTGTGGTGGCATGTGTCTGTAATATCAGCTACTCAGGAGGACGAGGCAGGAGAATCACTTGAACCCAGGAGGTGGAGGTTTCAGTGAGCTGAGACTATGCCACTGCACTACAGCCTGGGCAACAGAGTGAGACTCCGTCTCAAAAGAAAAATAGTTGGCCGGGCGCGGTGGCTCATGCCTGTAATCCCAGCACTTTGGGAGGCCGAGGCAGGCAGAACACGAGGTCAGGAGATCGAGACCATCCTGGCTAATGTGGTGAAACCCCCATCTCTACTAAAAATGCAAAAAGTTAGCTGGGCTTAGTGGCGGGCGCCTGTAGTCCCAGCTACTTGGGAGGCTGAGGCAGGAGAATGGCGTGAACCTGGGAGGCAGAGCTTGCAGTGAGCCAGAGATTGAGCCACTGCACTCCAGCCTGGACAACAGAGCAAGACTCTGTCTCAAGACAAAACAAAACAAAAAAAAGTTGTAGTATCCACAGTACGCTGCCAATTGCAGAAAAAAAGAAGGAACGCATATGCGAATCTGAGTCTATGTGCCTATATCATCTCTTGAGGGAGACCCTAGAAATGGATTACCATAGAGGCAACAACACTAGAAATGGTTACTTTAGATGAGGGAAAATGGGTGCCTGGAGGGGAGGTGGGAAGGAGAGAGCATATTTTAAATCATTATGATGATTTAAGAGGTAAATTATTGTATGTTTTTGGATTTTGTATATGTGAAAGGATTACCAATTCAAATAAAAAAAAATTAAAGCAATGGTATATGCTAGAGTCATCTCAAATATTTACAATGGGTTCCCTTTGCACAGCTGACCTTTGGAATTTCTTCTCCTAGCATCCATTCATTCATCCGATGTTCCCTAATCTCTTATGTGCCAGGCATGGTGCCAGACTTTGGGGATAGAGTAGGGAATTGGGGGCAGTGGTGTCCTTGCCCTCACCGAGCTCATTGATCTAATGAAAGGATGGGTACACATTTGGAATAGATGTAAGTTCTGATCTAATCCAGTCTGGGGTGTGGGTGGGGTCAGGAGGCATTTTTATATAAGGAAAAACTGAGCTAATCACGAAAGGATCCCCAAACTAGGGTGGGGAGAACAGCATGTACAAAGCTTCTGCCAGGGAGGGAGCAGGGTGGTTTAAGTCCCTGAAAGAAGGCCAGGGTGGCAGATCACGAAGAACACAGAGGACGGACGGAGGAGATGAAGAGATACCAGGGACAAGACATTCAAGATATTGATCTTTATACTGTTGTTTAATATCATAATGTACTTTCTGAACATCCTTTGTATGTTAAAAAACATTTTTCTCTCTGTAGTGGGGTTTTCGCCCTCACAGGTTCTAAGAGAACGTCAGAGCAGAGCTTGTTACATCCCTTCTTAGGAGAAATGAAGCATCTCACTAAATCTCCAGACATATCAGGCACTCATATCTTCTTTTCAAGGATCACAGCCTGCATTTCTTGCCTGAGGGCTTTCTTTGGCTGCTGGGGTCTTCTGAACTGCCCTGTGAAGCAGGCAGATGGTGTCCTAGAGAGTTAATGCCCCCTGAGAACAGCCCTTAACCAACTGATACAGGAGGTAGACAGAAATTATTTAGGCAGATAGTGAGGGCAAAAGAGTCCTTGGCAGAATTTATTTTCTAACAAAAGCAGCCCCAAAATCATTCCTTTTCTAATAAAGAGCAGCCTGAAAAATCAAGCTGCAAACATAGATAAGAAAGCTGGAAGCTTGCACGGGGAAATGCTAGTAGCTCCACTGACAGAAAAGGGCTACCTGGGGGCCAGGCATGTCCAACATGGAGACTCCATCTTCCCTTGTTTTTTTGTTACCACATGTGCAGTAATAAAGAAATTGGCAACATGGCGCAACTCAGGCAGAGAACCCACCTGCATAATAAAAGATTAGGGTGAAAGCTACCAGAGATTCTTGCTGTATACAAATGGCACACGTGGTCCAACCAGTCTTTCATGGTATATGTAAATCAGATACCGCCTCCTCAACAGCTCAACTATAAAACCCCCTGCTCGTAACCTCACTCTCTGTGTGTCTGCGTCCTTGTTCTCCATGACCGTGTGACAACAAACCTCAGCTGTCATTCCAGACAATAGGGCCATTTCACAATGACTCATGGGAGTTGGCCTATTCATACCCCAGCTCATCTACACTGGGCTTCCACAGGTCTTTTTGTATTTTTTTCAGTGGCAACTGGGGAGAGAGTTGACTTTGATGAGTTCAGTTGCAGAATTTGGACTTGGTTACGATCCTAGGTGTTTTGACCTTTCTGAACACAGCTAGTATTTCTTTGATCTTTAATCCCACTAAATATAATCGCAGAAGATACGTTCATTTAAGAATTATATTGGCTTCTATTTTCTATAAAAATGTCTAACTCATACGCTAGCATATGGTCACTTTACACTCTTTTATGGGATTCCTAGATAGGCCAGTACCAATATTCTCCTTGAAATTATCAAGAACCAAATAAACAGATGCCAGATAGTCTGGTTGGAGTAAAAATCTTACTTCATTTGACAATTTTTTTCTGAAGGACTGTTACTTTTAAACCTTTAACCTAGTCCACATACGTGGTACAGCTAATTCTCTACATCCCGTCTTTCACATTTTCACTTGTTACTTTTGAAAATTAGTGGAATTTTCACGGAGATCAGATGTGAAGAAATCTATGGCAGGGTGAAATTTTCTAGTCTAGAGGCTGCCTTTCTATGAAGGTCTCATTTCCCTTCCTTTTTAAAAAAATGAGGCTGTTAGGGCGGGTCTCTGTGGGTGACTCAAATCAAAACCTTTTTAGTTTGGGAAGCGCAAGCACCAAGATATTTTCACGCTGGGATTACTTGTCCAGATGGTTTGAGCACAATTTTCTTGGCATGCTCGTAAGAACACAGGAATTTTCAGGGGAAACCAGAGAACATAGTAGTGGGGAGGGTAGGTGGAGGAGGGCAAGTCAGGGCTGAGAAGGCAGAAATAAGGTTTGGATTCCACCAAATGGCACTGACCAGCTGAATTGGAATCAGTCCTAGTTACAGTTGGCACGGGTACCCCCTCTCCGCTCCAAGATCACGGAGTTTCCCTCTTCATAGTGGGAATTACCTGGCTTTCCTAACAGAGAACGGAAGAGGGAAGAACCATAGGGAAATTCATGGAGCTGATAAAGATAACGATTGAGGTGCAGCCCCCAAACCTCACCTCCAGGAAAGCGTTGGTCAACTCCTGTATGCATGCATGGGACACCGAGCAAGGTGGGGAAGCAGGAGTGTGAAGGGAGATGTCATTCCAAAGAGCTCTGTTAGGCCTGGAAACACAGCATGGGCAGGCAACTCTCTTTGATAGCCTCAGCAACCACTGCTTAAAAACACAGAATTTAAAAATGGCAGGCAGAATTCTGAGATTGCTCCTAAGATTTCCAGGACCTGATGCACACACACTTTCCGTGTAAGTGAATCATGTACAGTCAAACATGATTCCAGGTACTGCTGTGAAAGACATACGCAGGTGTCATTAAGGCCCCAGATTAGTTGACTTTAGGATAGGGTGATTATCCAGGTGGGCCTGACCTCGTCACATGAGCCCATTCAAAGGAGAAGGTGGCAGAGGTGGAACTCAGAGAGCTGGGTCTCTGTTGACCTGGGAGAAAGCAGACACAGGTTTGTGAAAGCCTGTGGAGGATGTGGTGATGGACTGGGACAGTCTATAGGAGCTGACAGTGGTACCTGGCTGACAGCTGGCAGAAAAATGACCTGCGTACTTAGAAGAGCAACCAAAGCCCCAAATGAGAACCGCAGCCCTGGTCAACATCTTGATTTCAACTCAGTGAAGCTCTGAACAGAGACTCCAGCTAAGTCCCATGAACAGGCATCTCACCTACAGAACTAGAAAGATAATAAATTTATGTTGTTCCGACCTGCTAAATTTGTGGTAATTTGTTCCACAGCAAAAGAATGACAAAACGTATGACAATGCATAGCTGAATAGTGAGAGAGGCAGTGTAGCATGGGATGAAGAAAATTAGCTCTGTCTTTTCTTTTCTTTTTTTTTTTTTTTTTGAGGTGGAGCCTCACTCTGTCATCAGGCTGGAGTGCAGCAACATGATCTCTGCTCACTGCAACCTCCATCTCCTGGGTTCAAGCAATTCCCCTGCCTCAGCCTCCTGAGTAGCTGAGACTACAGGTGCCTGCCACCATGCCCGGCTAACTTTTTTGTATTTTAGTAGAGATGGGGTTTCGCCATGTTGGCCAGGATGGTCTTGATCTCCTGACCTCGTGAACCACCCGCCTTGGCCTCCCAAAGTGCTGGGATTACAGGCGTGAGCCACTGCGTCCTGCTGAAAATGAGCTCTTTCTTTAAACTTCTCTGACGAAAATACTGGCTCTGCCTCTTCATAGCTGTGTGATTTTTAAACAGGTGACCTGACCTTGCTATATGTATTTCCTTATGTGTAAAAAAAGATTAAAAGAGTGAGTAAGATTAAAAGAACATGATGAAGGTTAAATGAAATAATATGTATCAAGCCCTAAGTCATGTGTAAAAGCCACAATGCACAGGAACTTAGTGAGTGCTCAAAAAATAAGAGTTATCAGCAGCAGCCATACATAATCTGTGGAACATATGGCACGTGTCTGGTGCTGCACAAGGGGCCTTAAATAAATTAATCTTCAAAGAAACCCTGTGAGATTGGATTCCCCATTTTACAGATGAGGACACTGCAACTCAGAGAGGTTCAATAACATGCCCAAGATTATGCAACTAGTAAGTATAGGAGCCAGGATGAAAACTACCGGGCTCTGATCCTAATCCCCATCCCGTGAGCCGCTATTTTAAGTCCTATGCACAGTGAAGAGGTTGTAACTTTCCAGGTTGCTGTCCTGAGGAGACCCAGGGCACCAAGATTGAGATTCCCAAACTGCCAGGTCACTCAAAATGGAGCCCAAATGATCCCAGAACTTTGGGAGGCTGAGGCAAGAGGATTGCTTGAACCCAGGAGTTCAAGCCCATCCTGGGCAACACAGGGAGATCACGTCTCCACAAAAAATTACAAAATGAGCTGGGCATGGTGGCACATGCCTGTCATCCCAGCTACTTAGGAGGCTGAGGTGGGAGGATCCTTTGAGCCCAGGAGGTCGAGGCTGAAGTGAGCTGTGACTGTATCACTGCACTCTAGCCTGGGAGACAGAGCGAGACCCTGTCTTGAAAACAGAAAAAGATCCCCAATTCTCCAGCCCTGTTCTCCACTCCATGGGATGCTCTCTTCTTTGTCCCTGTCTTGTATAGTTCACTCCTGTTCACCCCTCAGATCTCCCGACCTCATAGATCAGACCAAGTCCACTTCAGTGCATTCCCCTAAAGTCCTTCTTTGCAGCAGTTCTCACATTTTATCATTATGTGCTAGACCGGTGGTTCTCGTCTGTGGGCAATTTTTCCCATGTTTGTCATTGTCTGGAGGCACATTTGGTTGTCACAATGGAAGCAGGTGCTCTTGGCCTATAGCAAGTGGAGGTCAGGGATGCTACTGAACATCCTACAGGGCAGTGCCCAGGAACAAAGGATAATCCAGCCCCCGATGTTAACAGTGCTGAGTCTAAGGAACTCTGTGCTGTGCCATAGGCTCCACAGGGCTGGGGTTGCATCTGTATTTTCCCAGTGCCTAGGATGAGCCTCTCAAGAGAAGTTTATTGAAGGAATGAAAGAAGATAAACAGTGAATCTCCGGTCAGTCTTGTTGCTAGCTCTGCTCCACATCTGTAGTTTCAAAAAACTGACCTCAGTGGCGGAGGGTAACTTTGAAACTTATATATGTCCTTGGAAAAGGGGAAAATAAATGGGCAAAATAAGTCCTTGGTAAAGGAGTTAGAGTTCTTTTTTCTTCACCCTCAGTGGTCCTGGCCTCTTCAGCTTTTCCTAAAATGTTAACTGATTTTTCCCCCCCAAAATAATCTGTGTTCGATGAAGAAAACTAGAAATGCAGATGGCCCAAAGAAAATTAAATAATCCATAATCCTATTATCTAAATATAAAAGTTGTTAATATCCTAGGGCATATCCTTCCAGTTCCATATCTACACATATATTTAAAACAAAAATGAGATTATGCTGCACATATAAATGCAAAGTTTTTGTAAGTTAAGAGTAATTCTTGAACATTCATTTATTCATTTACCAAATATTTCTGGTTTCCTTCTAGTGTGCAGGTACATATAGGAGAAAAAAAAAATCATTTCATGCCATTATATGCTTGCTTTCTTTCTTTCTTTCTTTCTTTCTTTCTTTCTTTTTTCTTCTTTCTTTCTTTTTCTTCTTTCTCTTTCTTTTCTTCCTTCTTCCTCCTTCCTTTCCTTCCCTCCCCCTGCCTTTGTCCCTCCCCTCCCCTCCCCTTCCTTCCTCTCTTTCTTTTTTTTTATTTTTTTAACTTTAATAAATAATTTATTTTATTTTATTAAATTTTTGAATATTTATTAACCAAATTATTTTATTTTATTATATTTTTTTCTTTTTATTATACTTTAAATTCTAGGTACATGTGCACAAATGTGCAGGTTTGTTACATATGTATACATGTTGGCCATGTGGTGTTGCTGCACCCATTAACTCGGCCATTTACATTAGGTATATCTCCTTAATGCTATCCCTTCCCCTCCCCTCACCCCACAACAGGCCCAGAGTGTGATGCTTCCCTTCCTGATGTCCAAGTGTTCTCACTGTTCAATTCCCACCTATGAAGTTGAGAACATGCGAGTGTTTGGTTTTTCTGTTCTTGCGATCATTCTTTCTTTTTTTGAGACAGGATCTCGCTCTGTTGTCCAGGCTGGAGTGTAGTGGTGTGATCACAGCTCACTGCAGCCTTGATCTCCTGGGCTCAAGTGATCCTACCACTTCAGCCTCCCAAGCAGCTGGGACTACAGGTGTGTGTCACCATACCTGGCTAAATTTTAAAAATTTTTTGTAGAGACGGGGTCTCCCTATGTTACCCAGGCTAATCTGGAATTCCTGGGCTCAAGCAATTCTCTTGACTCAGCCTCCCAAAGTACTGGGATTATAGGCCTCCATCATATAGCTTTCCATAGCATCACTTTTCATGACTGCATGTTATTAACATCAAATGGCTACACCATAATTTATTCAGCCAGTATTCTATTATCAGACATTTAGATGGCCCCCTCCTCTCATTTTTTCTTCTCTTCCTGTCCCCTTTCCCCTTCCCTCCCTCCCTCCCTCCATTTCTTCCCTCCTTCCCTCAATCCATTCCTTTCTTCCTTCCTTCTCTCTTCCTCCTCCTCCTCCTTTCTGCTATAAATGCTGCCATCGTGAACATCTTTGTGGCTTAACCTTTACACATGTCCCTGATGACTTCTTCAGAATCAATTTGCCTCTCACTGCTTTGGAAACCACTCGCTGTCACAGAATTGAACCAAGACCACAGGTCCAGCAGCAAACATACAGACATTTCAAGTGGAAAAAAATGCATGTTTTACTCCTTCTAGTAACACCAGTGGGAGGGTAAGGTTGTAAGAGAAGCAAGGCAGGATAGCCAATTCTCACTTGAGGTGTGGTTTTCACGTTGTCTAAACTTGTTGGGGCACATCAGCCTTTAGCAGGGAGCAACTTTATTGTCTCTTCTGCCAGAGACTTCCCCAAATTCTCAACTTCTTTTTTAGTTCCCAGTGAAGAGTCTTGACATTCACAGAGAGTTAAAGAAGAAAACGATGTGCTTGCGGACAAATTAAAAGACAATGCCAACTGGCCAGGAGTCATCATTTCTGTATATGAGAGAGGGGAAGCCTGATCAAAGCCCTGAGTAAACAGCTTACAGACACAAAAGACAAAATGTTTTCTTTTCGGAGCACTGGAAATTGAGGAACAACTTGTGTCAGATTTTGCAACCTTTCCAAGAGTTTGGGTATCATAACATAGTGATCTTACTCCTGGAGCCATTACAGAGCCAATAACCAAACCAACCAGGTTATTTAACCTGGAAGCCAAAGATGGCTATGGAACTGGCCCCCCACATCAGCTACATATTTGGGGGGCTGGGGAGCAAGTGGGATTGGAATGAATGTGTTGGTGACAACATGGTATATTTGTAAAGATACCAAAGTCATTCCCACTCTCGCCTTTGACAATTGCTGACTCTACTACCGACATTTTGAACTTGAAGCATTCTCCAGGTGAGCAAAGGACAAAGGGACAAAGGATATGTTCTAGTCAAAGAAGGAACACACCTTGTAAATGTGGGAGGTGACTTCTGGCATTGTGTTCTCAGGACATAAGGGGCTGAGCTGCAGGAAGAAGCCACCACACCCCAAAGCATTTAAAGTCATGTGGTTTTCCTGGGTATAAAGCACAGGAAAGAGTCCAGAGGAAGGGAGGAATGCTTTGTTCATAAAATACAAAGCTAAGCAAACAGTGCAGGTTGGAAAGGAATTGTAATGTTTTAATATTGTGTAAAAGAATAGATGATAAATCCACTTAGAATTGATGGGAGCAGCCGTGTGAATAATCCAAAAAGCATTGCTCCAAGTCTCGAGAATGAATAATGGGATCGCTTGCCCCAGCATATTTCTCTTTCTAAATGTTTCCTGTAGTTTATTGTTAAAATTAATGAGAACTCCCTGAGTGGCTGGGGAAAGGTGACCTGTATGTTGGGTGACATGAAGAAACCTCCCTGAGGTCAAAACTTTCCTGCAGATATTACACACATGGATCAATGAGAGTTCACTGGGTGTATTAATTTTGATTAAAAAAACCCTTGAATCCATTACTGTTCATTGATACATTTAGTGTGGTGATTCCAGTGTCCTGCACACGACTAATTACTAAAGTCATATTCTCTGACCTAGCATATATTCACTGTCTCTTATGACCCTGTTTTATTTTCTTATTTTATTGCCACCGGATGAAATTATCTTGTGTTATTATTTTTTAAACTTCAACCAGAACATAAGCTGCAGGAGGTTGAGGAGTCCCGCTGTCCTGTTCACTACAGTATTCTCTATTCCTAATACAGTACCTGGCACATAGTAGGTGCTCACTAAATATTTGCGAGGAAATCAACATGTTTCCATCCAACACACTTTCTAGGAAGAAAGCTAGTGCTCCCTAAAGATTCAGTGTCAGCTGAGCTTCCTAAAAGATCTTCCACTCTCATCTTTTCTTTATTTCTATTTTAAAAATTAAGCTATAAATTACAAACAGTAAAGTTCATCCTCCTTAGTGTGCAGGTCTGCAAGTTTTGACAAATGCATACAGTCACGCAACCACCATAATCAAGGTATGGAATAGATCCATCATTCCCACAATTCCCCTAGCTCCCCCTGGTAACCGTTGATCTGATTTCTGTCCTTATAGTGTGAAGGCACCTGAATCTGTTTTTTTTCACTTAGCGTAATGCATTTGAGATTCATCTATGTTGTATGTATCATTAATTTGTTCCTTTCAATTGCCATGTAGTATTCCATTACATTATATGGATATAGCACAGTTTGTTTATCTGCTTTCCACTGGAGGGGCATGTTCTCATGTCTTCTTATATGAAAATGTTATGCACTCACAGTGGCTAAGAGCAGAAGTTTCAGGATCAGCTGGAAATAGGATTGGATTCTTGGCCTGTCACCTCTTAGCCGTACGAACTTTGGACAAGTCAGTGAAATGCTCTATGACTCAGTTTTCTCAAGAAGAGAAGTGAGGATAACTTACATCATTTATTTAGTGCAAAGTCTGGCAAATAATAAGTGCACCATAAATGGTAGTTCTAATACTTTTTAGTGTGGGGGGGGTGGGAGTTGGGAAAGGTCCTGCTCGAATTTCCCTTGCTCCGATCACCAAACCAATATTTAATCATTCAGTCTTGCTATTTAACTGGTCTGAATCTTATTTTTTTCACCTGAAAAATGAGGGTTAATAATACCAACTTCACATGATTGCTAGCAGACTAAGTGGGCTAATAGACATAACTATCCTAATGCAGTGTGTTGGCCCAGAAGAAAGGATGGTTATGGTGAATAGGAAAGGATGGCACTTGGTGAATATGACTCATATACCATCTTTAGGGCTTGCAGGAATTAGAAGGAAACAGAGTTGTATAGATGGGAGATGGAGAAAGGCTCTGGGATCAAACTGCCTGGGTTCTATTCCCAGCTCTCTGCCTTCCTACCTGAGTGAACCTGGACAAATTACTTAACCTCTCTGTGTCTGTTTTTTTTCATCTGAAACATGGGGATAATAAGAATACCCACCTGTAGGGTTGTTCTGGAGATTACAAAAGATAATGCATGTCAGGTGCTTGGAACAGTGACTGGCACATAGACTTCATAAATGTCATTGGGGAAGATGGTTAGATATTGAACATGCCTGACTTCTTTAGATGGCCTGAGCTTTAGTTATCTTTATATTATAATATTATATTAGCGCAGTTTCAAGAACAATGTAGGAATTCACTGCATGTTTGTTGAACTGAACTAATCTAAAGAACACATTTCCCTTTGGGTCACATCATGATCTCACATGTTATCATATATTTTGAAATCCAATGTAAACCAATTTGTCAAAGGATATGTTGCAAAACTGCCAACAGTGAGATTCAGAAAAGCAGTTGAGGATGTACATTATTCTTATAAGAAGGCTTTCATTAGGATGGTTGCATGAAATTTTTCATACTGGCCACTCTTCAGGAGAAATCACCCTTGATTCTTCTCAAAGAGACCTTTGACATTTCACTTGTGTTTTCCTTCATAGATGAACACACTGAGTTTCTGTGACGGCTTGGTAGCCTTTGGATATCAGACTTGTCCGTTTTCTGCTCTAGAATTGGCCTGCTCTGTGACTTCCGGTAAAGAGACTGCCTCCTCTGTGCCATAGGTGCTCCAATAGCCACCTCTGTGCATTGCAGTGCTAAATAAACAATTCTTTAAAAGCCTCCACAAAGATGGTGGATGTGTGTTGGGGGTGGCGGAAGACACTATAAAAGTTATTCTCATTCATTATAAAGAAGTGAGGGGGTTTGAACATTATTTGGTAAGAAGATAGCCTTGTGTAGACTATACTACTCAGGCATGTCAAGTTACTAAGTCCTCATTAAGGTCTATTTATGTATTCATTCATTTATTTTAGAATTGTCAACCACTTATGTTGCCCAGCAGTCAAAAGACAGCCACCCTTGGTGGAGGGCATGTGACTGCATAAGGCAGGTTTTGCATCACATTCTTTTGGTCACTGAAAATGTCAAGGGTCTTTAGGATTAAAGCTGGTCCAACTGGAGTGAATCTCTAAACTGAGGTGAGAACTACCAGAAAAGAGGCTCCTTGTTTCCTCCTGGATTTGACATCAGGAGCAGCTGCTGCTGACCGTCCTGACACTCCAGGAGACATTTCCTAAGAACAGGAGAAGCTGGGCTCAGGAACATAGAGAGAAATGAGATCCTAATGATAGGGTCGGAGGCCTGACTCCAAATGTGCCTGAAAGCCAATCTACTGATGGCCTTTTCAATTTTGTAAGCCAATCTGGGTGCTCTCTCATACCTGCTTTTTGGCCTATGCTGGCTTGGGTTGGGTTGTCTTTGGCTTGTAATGGAAAGAGTCCTATTTAATATTAAAACCACTTATTTATGAGATCTTGGGGGTAACTAAGCAACTCTGAGCTTCAATTTTCTCATCTGTAAAACGGGGATAACTTATTTTTTAAAATTTTTTTTTCAAGTTTTTTTTTTTAATAAAAATGGGGATAACTTATAATGTGTAGTTTTGTTGAGATAATTAGAAATAATACTAGTATATAGTAATACATGAAGAAAATCAAATCTTTTTCAAATGTCATCCTCCCAGAGAGGGATCCCAGACCCTCCTATTTAAAATTTCTAAGCCTCAATCCTCTCCATCTCCATAAGCCTGCTTTATGCCATAGCATTTATTTTCTATCTGTGGCAAAGTGATTTATTTAATTGTCCCAACTAATGGCCTCCCTGTAACTGCATCTTTTGCCCTGTAACTTTATAGATTATTACCTCTGGATCTGGACTCCATCATATGACTTTCTTTGGCCAATGGGATGTTAGCAACTATAATGTGAGCAGACACTTGAAAAGCATGTGTACATTTCTATTTGCCCCCCTGCAGGATTGGGCTGTTTGCCTTTGTTCCTGTCTGACCATAGGAACATGACTGGGCTAGCTGGCTGGAGGGATAGGAGAGAGACATGGACCAGAATGGCTTAGTTTGCTCCAGGTGACCCCAGATGTATGACCCCTCAATTGCAACCTTGCCAACTGCCTTCCAGACCGGGGAGCAAACCCAGCTGAGACCAGAAGAACTGTCCAGCCTAAATCACTGATTTACAGAATCAAGAGCTAAATACATGATTATTGTTTCAAGCCACTGAGATGTAGGGTGGTTTGTTATATAGCACAAGCTACCTGATATGCTAACATAAGATCTAATTTACTTACTTGTTGTGTGTAATCTCTCTCTCCCCCAACTAGACTGTGAGTCCCAAGAGGGTTGAGATTTTTGCCTGTGTTATTCAGAGCTATGCTCAGTGCCTAGAACAGAACCTTACACACATTAGGTACTTGATAAATACTTTTTGAATATTAAATGAATAACGTATAAAGTACCTGACAAAATGGCACTTGGGTTGATGTTTAACAAATAGTGACTAATATAATTATAAGGTTAAACATTTTTATGCCAGAGCCAACATTTTTTTTTCCCTCAGGGTCTTCTGTTATTTTGCCCAAGGACATTGTTCAAAACATGGAAAAAATACAAGTGACCCTCTCTTGGATACATATTGGTAGATGGGGGTTGGCAATAATGTCAGATAAGAAACTTAATTATTTTTCTTTCTAAATTGACTTGGGACTGTGGGCACTGTGGAGACATAGGCTGAGCCTCTTCATTTATTGGTTCTCTATGTACCTTCCTAGCAGCCCTAGTGGGTGCAGCAGGGCTGATATTTATGTGTGTACATAGAGCAAAAGAGAGATTATTGCCACTTAAGAGGCCACATATATAGCATATGTATCATAGCATGCATAATTTTCTTTCAAAATCATCATCACATTTGAGGTAATTAATTAGTTACCAGGTTATCTGTTTTATTTCTCTCTTCTCAACCAGGCTATATGCTCCATGAAGGAAGGGATCACTTCTATTTTATTAATTATTATACTGTCATTATCCAGCACAGTGCAGGTGTTCAAATATATTTGTTGAATAAATGAATCATGCCCCTGTTCATTTTAAGAATATAAGCTTCTTGAATTGAAGGGCTGTCTTTCTACGAACATGGTATGAACTTGGCATTATGGTAGCAGTTCATGTGTGTGCAATTGCTCTCATTTTTAGGCAAATAACAAGTACATTCTATTGAGCCCTTACTACATGCCAGATACTGTTCTAAGCACACAGTGTACTAACTCACTGTGGAGGTAGATATTGTAATAAGTGCCATTTTACAGAAGAGGAATTTAAAACACAGTGCGCCTCTCTTGGAATATTGTGTTGTACCTTGGGTAAGTCATGCTCCCTCTAAACGTCTGTGCCTCATCTATAAAGTAAGAAGGTCAGGTTGGTTAGAGTAACCTTTCCTTCTATGTATTCTAAGAAGAGCTATAAATCTGATATGTTCTGGGAAAATAAAGTTTTTTGTGGTGAGCAGACTTGTGTTCCATACCACATACCTCTGGTCTACATTATTTCAGTGTAGCCATGTGGAAAGTTCCATGCATATTGCCAGAGTTCTATGTCAAATGCTTATTCTGGTGTCTCTTTGCTGCCTCAGAGCTTTCTCCAAAGACATGGAGAGCAGCTCTACCAGTGTCTTAGTCTGTTTTTTGCTGCTATAACAGAATACCATAGACTGGGTAATTTATGAAGGATATAAAGTTTTTTGACTCATAGTTCTGAAGGCTGGGAAGTCCAAGAGCATGGGACTGGCATCTGGTGAGGGCCTCTGTGCTGCATTACCTCATGGCAAAAGGCAGAAGGGCAAACAAGTGCATGAGATATCGAAAGGAAGACAAACTAATTCTTTAATCAGGAACCCACTCCTGTGATAACTAACTCACTTCTGCGATAATGGCATTAATCCATTAATGAGGGTACAGCCCTCATGACCTAATCACCTCTTAAAACTTTAAAATGGCACTTAAATTTCAACATGAGTTTGGGAGGGGACATTCAAACCATAGCAACCAGCATGTAGGTGTAACCCAGGAAGTGCAGGGCACTTAACTTCTTTGGGGCAACCTATAACCAACAGAGAATGTAAGCCCTGGTTGCTTCACCTTTTAGTGGCACAATTTTTAGGCATTTTTTATATGGTCCTTCTTAGATTTTCCAGCAATACTGATTTCTACTTGAACACAATGGAAACCAGTCCATTACGCACTTTTATTGCCTTTTGTTTTTTCTTTTCATCCTTCCCACTCCCTCATTTCTGATCACTGGAATTAATTCCCAAATAAACTACACCTGATGCCAAGCTTTTGTCTCTGCTTTTGGGAGAATCCAAATTAAGTTATAATGTCAACTAATTTGGGGAAACACTGTATACTTGTTCTTCTCTTAAACATTCACGATACACACCAACATAGTCAAAGCTCTCAGAAGTCCGGTTGCAAAGTAACCTGTCCATCCACCTTTCTTCAGCTCAGGCTTTCCCAAACTTAATTGCCCGCGAACATTTTTTATCCCTAACATCTTTCAAGGTACCCTGGAGTAGGTGTTCCATGAAATATGCTTTGAGAAATGTTGACTGGTGTAGTCTTAAGGGTCTTGTCCCTTATTATTATTCTGTCAGTTGATGGATGGATCCAGTAGCTTTAGCTGCCATTCCCTGGCATGGAGCCAACAGCCAAATAAAACTCTCTGGATGGGAGATTTCTCAGGGCCAGGGAGCAGAACCTTCAGACAAGGCCTCTCCAAAAGTGGGAAACCTTTTTTTTTTCTTAACATTTTCTCTTAGAAAAAAGGGTCTTCCCCTTTTCTTTATAAATGAGATGGTCAGCCTCTGTGTGGGGCCAGGAATGTTTGGCTGGCTGGGCTGGGAGTGCAGCTGTGGGCATCCTGAGAAAAAGCTCCACTTTTGGATGACGCAGGAGCCTGGATGAGATGAACAGGAAATGTTTGCCAACCAGCCTGCCTGCCCGCACCCTCTTGCTAACAAGCAACCATGGGAGAATTTAATTGGCACCTGTCCAGGGAGGATAATTATTTCCTACGGTGGTATACAGAAGGGCACCTGGGAGACCCAGTGATTACAGGGGCAGGAGGATGTGCGTGGAAGCCTGAGGTTTGGGGTCTGTGGCCTCCCAGTGGGGGCTGGTTGGTGGGAGTGAAGATGGGTGACCAGCAGCCCATCCATCTTCCTTTTCCCCTCAAAGTCTCATACTGAAGGAACAGTATTGGGGTGCTTGGATTTGGGAGATCGGGTTACACTTGAGGGAAATGCTTGAAAAGGACATCATTTAAAAAAAATGAAACCAGTGAAAATTATAACAATAATAATGACGGTATCAATTTCTGAATTCTTTGTTGAAGGATGTACGCATACAGCCTTTTATCAGATCTTTTATATTTGATGATTAGTCTGTGTTGGGACTTCTCAACCTCAGCACTATTGACATTTTAGGCAGGATAAGTATCTGCTGTGAGGGGCTGAACTCCTCACTGCAGGTCGCTTGGCAGCATCTCTGCTCTCTACCCACCAAATGCCATTAGCACCTCTTTCCCGTCAATTATGACAACCAAAAACATCTTCAGACATGACCAAATGTTCCTTGGGGGTGCAAAACTGGTCACGGATGGGAGCCACTGGTCTATAATAAAGGGCAGTAGATTATAATGGTTAAAGCCTAGGTTTTGAGCCAGGTTTTTTTTTTTTTTTTTTTTTTTTGAGACAAAGTCTCACTGTTGTTGTCCAGGCTGGAGTGCAGTGGCACGATCTTGGCTCACTACAACCTCTGCCCCCTGAGTTCAAGCAATGCTACAGCCTTAGCCTCACTGGTAGCTGGGACTACAGGTGTGCACCACCACGCCTGGCTAAGTTTTGTATTTTTAGTAGAGACAGGGTTTCATAATGTTGGCCAGGCTGGTCTCAAACTCCTCAGGCCTCCTTTGGGAGGTCACCTGCCTTGGCCTCCCAAAGTGTTGGGATTATAAGTGTGAGCCACCACACGTGGCCTGAGTCAGGCTGTTTTGTCCAAATTCTAGTTCTACCACTTTTATTATGTGGCCTTAGTCACATTATTTAACCTCTCTGTGCCTCAGTTTTCTTACCTGTAGAATGGGGATAATGTCTAGGCCAGGCAGGATGGTTCATGCCTATAATCCCAGCATTTGGGAGGCCAAGGCGGGCAGATAATTTGAGGTCAGGAGTTTGAGACTAACCTGGCCAACATAGTGAAACCCCGTCTCTACTGAAAATACAAAAATTAGCTGGGCGTGATGGTGCACGCCTGTAATCCCAGCTACTTGGGAGGCTGAGGCAGGAGAATTGCTTGAATCTGGGAGGCAGAGGTTGCAGTGAGTTGAGATCGTGCCACTGCACTCCAGCCTGGGCAACAGAGTGAGACTCTGTCTTAAAACAAAACAAAACAATAATGTCTAGCAGAGGTACTTAATAAATATTGAATTCAAGAAGAGAGGAAGGAAGGCAGGAAGAAAAGGAAGAAGCTTAGCAATGGAACTTCCAGTGTCCAGATATGAGAGAGAAAGATTAAGAACCTTTCCCAGACTGCTGGCCTATGCACTGCAGTCTGAATCTAGGGCTCTCCCGGTTTCAGTCTACAACCTCAGGTGGAAGAGGGGGCAGGGGAAAGAAGCCAAGCAAAAGCCCAGGGGATGTGTAAAGGGGCCTAAATGCAAAACTTTAAAGTAGGCATCCAGATGCATGGAAATATGCTTGAAATTTCTTGGGGCTGGAGGTTGCATTGGCTACCTGTGCTAAGTAGAAATGATTGCTACAGCCTGGAAGAAGCAAGAAGCAAAGTAGGAACGTATGTTGTCTGCTTGTGTGCCAAGAAGGACTAAAGTATGGCTAAGAGTGTATTATTTATTCCTCCATTGACAAAAGCCACGAAGACCATCCATGAGCTTGGGGTAGAAGCCTTCAGATGGAGGGCTGAAGCAATGCAGTTGAAAATGATAAGGCTTCAATTGACCACCCAGAGAAGGGTAGATCTTTAAGTGCTAGGATGCAGGAGGGCTCTAGAGCAGCATTACCCAATTGAACTTTCTGCAATAATGGAAATGTCTTGTATCTGTGCTGTCCAATATGTTAGCCACTAGCCACATGTGGCTACCAAGTATTTGAATTGTGGCTAATGTGAAGGACTGAATTTTAAATTAAAGTAAAATTTAAATAGCTTACATGTGGCTAGTGACTACTGTATTGAACAGCACAGGTCTAAAAGAAGCCATATGCCTCTAGGTCTCAGGCTCTTCAAGGACACACACTGTGAGATGGTGGGCTCACTGCTCTCCTGGAAAAGGATTAGGCATAAATTCCTATTACTTCTCACCCATATTCACCTGCCAGACAGGCTAAATGGTGTCCTGTTCCAGATCTTTCTTCCTTCCTCCCTCCCTTCCTTCCTTCCTTCCTTCCTTCCTTCCTTCCTTCCTTCCTTTCTTCCTTCCCTCCCTCCCCCCTTCCCCCCTATCTTCCTTCCTTTCCCTCTTTTTTTTTTTTTTTTTGGCAGGGTCTCACTTTGTTGCCCAGGCTGAAGTGCAGTGGCATGATCATGGCTCTCTGCAACCTCAAGCTCCCAGTCTCCTGCCTCAGCGTCTCCAGTAACTGGGACTACAGGCACATGCCACCATGCCTGGCTAACTTTAAAATAGTTTTTGTAGACACGGGGGTCTCCCTATGTTTCCCAGGCTGGTCTTGAACTCCTGGCCTCAAGCAATCCTCCCACCTTGGCGTCCTAAAGCACTAGGATTACAAACATGAGCCACTGCACCTGGCCCCATTCTACTTTCTTAGGCCGCTAGTAACCTAGTGTGAGGGGAGGGTAAGAGAGAAACAGAGGCAACAACAACGATGATGGCAATTACTACATTATTGTGACTGACTACAATCAAAAGCATTTGAGGAGAACTGAGTATGTGCCAAGCACTAAATATTTCACATGGACCATCACTCATTGGCTAAGTCCAGTCATTATTGCTGTTTTCAGACAGAGAAACTGAAGTACCAAGCCATTAAGAAATATGCCAAGGTCACTCCAACAGTGAACTGTGAAGCTAGGATGCTAAGTAATTAGAAATGAGAACTCTGGAATTAGGCTAACAATATTATGACTTAGAATCTTTTTGGGGAAGGGATCTGTAAGAAAGTGTTAACATTGGCTACTTCTGCAAAGAAGGCCTGGGAGTTGACATGGAGGGTAGAAGAGATTTTTCCTTTTTCTGTATTTAAATCTTTCTGTATGACATGAAGCAAAACAACAACAACAACAACAACAACAACAACAACAAACAACCAGTATGTACATCACATTTTAGCAAAGGAAAAACTTATCAGCAGGGCTCATCTTGTCATTGGGGGTATAGGCCTTTTAATTTTATTGTTTTCTGTATTAGAGCAGTCAAATTAAGATGGAGAGAGCTCACTTTGTGCGTTTCGCCACAGTAGATCACGCTCAGTGCTCCTGGTCACTTTGTGGGTTTGCATTTTTTCCCTCTGAAGATGAAGCTCAGCGAGGAACCCAGGGCAGACAATCCCATTTATACCATAGCAGGTTCCTGGATGTTTTGACCTTGGATACAAGGTGATAAACTATCCTGGTTTGCCCAAGACTGAGAGGTCTTCTAGGACATGACACTTCCAGTGCCCAAATTGGGAAAGCACCGGGCACACCTGACTGAATTACTGGTCCTGCTTGGAATGGGGAAAGGTGACACTTGATGGAGACTCCAACCCACACAGCTCCTGTAGCAAAAGAGCAGAGTCCTAGTAGGCTAGTATTCAGGTGGACAAGGGGATCGTCAAACCAAGGACATGCCTTATCTCCCCGGCATTGCTTGTTTTATACTTAGACTTTCAAAGACAGAGCAGCCTGAGGAAATACCATCAACACCAGGCAGGGCTGCATGTGACTTTCAAGGGCCCAAGGACCTCATGTCTTCATAAGCCCTTCCTTTATTTAAAAAAAGTTAAAAATTACATTGAAGACTGCATTTGTATAAAGAGGAATATAATCCAGCCTGAATTTATTATTATAGATCCATTATTACTACGTTCATTTTTCTTCCTCTTTGAGACAAGTTCTCACTCTGTCACCCAGCCTGGAGTGCAGTAGTGTGATCATGGCTCACTGCAGCCTCAACGACCTGGGCTCAGGTGATCCTTCTACCTCAGCCTCCCGAGTAGCTGGGACCACAAGTGCATGCCACCACACCACAGTTAATTTTGGAATTTTTTGATAGAGATGGGTTTCACTACGTTTCCCAGACTGGTCCCAAACTCCTGGGCTCGAGCAATCTGCCCACCTTGGCCTCCTGAAGTGCTAGGATTACAGGTGTGAGCCACCACACCCAGTCATTCTTCCAGTTTTAAAAGAAATTAAAATGAAAATACTTTCATGAGCCTTTAAAAGTATAATGGGCCCTGGGCATTGTGTCTGTTGTACCTATAATGGGCAAGTTGGCCCTGGTTCCAATGCTTGAAAGAGAGGCTGGGGAAAGAGGAAGTTTGGAAGCATCAAGGTTGGGGGTTCCTAACCTAGATAAACTCGCACGGGGAAAATGTTCTTAGTTTTCTACAATCTATAACTAGAATTAAACATTTCCTTCCATTATGACTGTAGGCAAAAACCATACCTGCATTGATAGCACATGCTACTCTTCACCAGCAGAAATGACTGGTATTTTCAGATCACATTAGTGTAGTGGTACATGTCTAAACTAGCATTTTTTCTCATCCCTTCTTCAAAATTATGGTAGTTATTAGACTGGCTGCTAGATCATGCTATAGGATGTATTACCAAAGAAGTTCATATGTTATTATAATTATGATTTTAAAATGTAAATACTGTGTTTTAATATAATTTTTTCTTTTATAGTTCTGCATATGTTGTTTCATGCATTTCAAAACCTTATTGTGAGAAGGGGTCCCCAGGCTTCAGCAGACTGGTGAAAAGTTCACACCCAGGAAATGGTGAAGAAACCCACACTAAGTGTCTAGAGTTCATAAATGGGGCCCTTCCCTTAGTTTCATCCCTCCAAATGGTGAGGAGGAGACTCTTACACAGCTCTGCCCATCTGCAAGAAAAGCCCAGGACAGGGTTAAAGAATTGCTGGTAGAGCTTAAAGTCACGCCCCAGGTGTGCAGCCTAATAAGGTGCTAATTGGAAACCAGGTGAGCAGAGGGTGGAAGCCCAGATGGTTGCCTTGGGTTTTTTTTCCTTGCGGCTTGGTTGTTATGAGAACAGTATCAACCCCCTCCCGGGTAGAAACAGGCTGAGTGCCTCCCTCTGTCATACTTCTTTGCAGAAAATTCCACTGTTGTGGTCCTAGGGTAGGCCTAGATTTTTAGTTTAATATGTCTGATTTACTTACATTTGTTCTTAACCTTCCCTGAGCAGCACTTCCTGTGTGCCACGCAGTTTGCTAAGTGCTTTAATGCATTATCTCATTCAGGCTTCACAACCACTCCATGGGGAAGGCACTCTTGTTATTTCTATATTTATATATGAGGCAATAGAGGGAGGCTCAATGCAACAAGTGATTTGCCTAAATCCACACAGGCAGCAAGTGGTGGGTTGGGATCTGAACTTGATCTCATTCTTCCAAAAGTCTCTTTCCCTTAAACTTTTGGTTTGTTTGTTGTTTTGTCTTCCTTTAACAGAACTTTTTTTCTTTTATTTTTAGTTGACATGTAATAATTGTACATCTTTATGAGAAACTGAGTGATATTTTGACATACATATATACACCATGTGTAATGATCAAATCAGGGTAGTCAGCATATCCACCACCTCAACCATTTATCATTTCTTTGTGTTGTGAACATTCAGAATCCCCTCTCAGCTGGGCATGGTGACTCACACTTGTAATCCCAGCACTTTGGGAGGCTGAGGCAGAAGGATAACTTGAGTTCAAGAGTTTGAGACCAGCCTCAGCAACATGGCAAAACCTCGTCTCTGCTAGAAATACAAAAAATTAACTGGGTGTGGTGGCGTGCACCTGTAGTCCTAGCTACTCAGGAGACTGAGGTGAGAGAATTGCTTGAGCCTGGGAGGTCAAGGCTGCAGTGAGCCATGATCATGCCACAGAACTGCAGCCTGGGTGACAAGGTGAGACCCTTCTCAAACAAATAACCCCCACCCCATCCCCTCTTTTAGCTATTTGAGAATATGCAGTAAATTATAGTTAACCACAATCGATCAATAGTGCTGTAGGACACCAGAACTCATTTCTCCTGTCTAGCTGTAATTTTGTATCTGTTAACCCACCCTTCAACAGAACTCTGAATTTTAAGGATGTTGCACATCTCAGACACTTCAGCCAATAGGCAGTGATCACAGATGGAGCTTCTAAAGAAGGGGCTTACTAGAAGATAAAATGTGACTACACGAACATGGTAGGGCCCTAGAATTCCAAGCCTCCTGGAGTGGAGGACGGCCTTCCTCCTCATACGCAAGACTTGTTGCTCTGTGATAATCATAAAGGCTGACATTAAGCAGGTCTTGTGTGTGTTTTGGTGGGGTGCTGAGGCAAAGAGAAAAAACTATCCTCTTGAGGTAAAGGTCATACAACTCCAACACACATATGCTTGAATTTTTAATTAAAAAGTTAAGAGAAAAAAAGTCATGTCTCTGTTCCTTGTTGCTTCTTGGTTACGTTCCAGTCTTCTACTGATGGAACTTTGAGAGAAGTAGCTTGTTTTAATGTGGAACACCAAAGGTTGGGTGGGTTTGCCATCAGAATTGCTCTATGCTGGGTCTGGGGTCAGCTTCTTTCCATCTTATCTTCAACCACCCAGAAAGGTCAATGCTCAGATGCAACAACTCCACAAGGCACCTACCCTTTGTCACCATCTGTTTATATCCTGAAGGAAGATTTGATGTTGCAAAATCCTGAAATTTAGAGCAAGCGGAGCAAGGAACAGTCCATTCCTTGTTTTAAATCAAGTTGTCATAATCCAAAGGCAAGCTCCAACTTTAATAACAAACACTCAGTGTTATGACATTTTACCTTTTCCAACTATTTATGTAGGCCCAAATATTGTGTTTAAATTTTAAACTATACAGTTAACATAAAACAGTCCACTTTCTTAAATACAGTAAAAATAAAGCTAGTGATGCCAATTTTGTTTCCCTTTTAGGCCTCATTCTTTAAATAGATCATTCATTCAACGAATGTCTGTTGAATGCTCAGTGTCAGACACCATGCTTGACACAGCATGCCTCCAAATGAACCAGCATTAGTCCTTGTGCTCTGAGCACCATAGAGAAACAGAAAGAAAACAATGGCAGCCACTCTTAAAATGACCTGTGCTTTTCCATCTCCAATGTCCAAAGAAGTATCAGAGATGATCTGCATTCCCTTTTCAGTCCTCTCCAAGCCCTGTCCTCCCAAACCAAGTCATAATGAGATCTAAAAGCTGCAGGGTCTCAAACATCACGAGAGTAAAGCCTAAATCACATTTGGAGTATGGTTTTTCAGCAGTTTTATGAACTCAGGCTGTGAAGCGCAGTAATGAAAGTGGTGGAGAAAACAGTATTTTTCAGTCACCCAAAGAAAGATGAAATGTATGATGCTCCGTGGACTTGGCATCCGTACTCCTCATCCCACTCTCAGATGGCAATTGGATTTTAACAAGGAGTAGGGTTTGTGGTTTGGGAAATACAGCATTTTTACTGCCTTGGGTCATATTTGAAATATTTGCAGCCGTTGAAAATAGCGTAATGTTATTTTTTCCCTTGTCTTCAAAACAAACCCAGCAAGCTTTTCTAAGTCATAACAACAAGCATAAAATTGGGACGTTGGAAAACCCATGGGCAGGGCTTTGGAAAATCCACTCTCCCTCAGGATGGGTGTTTAGATTTGGTTGCAAAGGATCGTTAGCTTCTTGGAGGCCCACCTGACCTTGAATGACTTTGGGACCCTGAAGGAAGGAGGAAGGACTCCATGGGCCATAGAATTGGGCTGTCCCACCCAACTGCTCTTCAGTGCAATAATAGAAGTGTGCACAGAGGCTTTGGGGCTTTCCTTTTAGCTAAGAGATGTCCTGTTTTTACTCTGGAAATTTCTTTGAAAAAAAAAAAAATAATCCAGAGACTCATGTTTATTTAAGTGAGCAATTCCCAATACCCATTGGTTTGGAGTTCTGTCCTGTGAGCCATGCTATCTGGGGCCTATCCCTGCCAAAAGGCCTCAGGTGGGGCCAAACATTGAAACAAAGAAGTGAACTGGCCTCAGATGCAAGGGTACCCAGCTTTCTGTTAATTAGTAGAATGAAGGGTAATCAATCTTTGCCCAGAAAGAAATACAAACACACACACACACACGTATGTATATATATATGTGTGTGTGTATATGTGTATGTATGTGTATATATATGCACACTTATGTACCAGACAATGATGTTTGGTCAACCACAATTTTGGTGTACCATTTCTGTATTTAGATATATTCAGACACACAAATGCTTACCATTGTGTTACTGTTGCTTATAGTATTCAAGACAGTAGCATGATCTACAGGTTTGTAGCTAGGAGCAGTAGACTACGCCATATAGCTTCGGTGTGTAGGCTACACCATCCAGGTTTGTGCCATAAGTACATCCTAGGATGTTCACACAGTAGCAAAACTGCTTTTACCAAGACATATCCCTGTTGTTAAGCAATGCATGGATGTATTAACATACAGTAAATATATAGTTATATAGTAAACATAATAGTTAATATTTCTTGAGCATCTCCTAGTCCATACCCCAATTAATCCTCATAACAATCCTATGAAATGTGTACTATTATTATTCCAATTTCTTGATGGAGAAAACTGATGTGTAGGGGGTAAAGTAACTTGCCCAAGGTCACACAGCCTGGAGGCAGGGGAGCTGGGGTTTCCATCCTGGTGGCTGCCTGTGGAGAAGAAGTGAGCTCTCCTGCGTGTCACCATTGCACACCCTGGCTTGTTTGTGAGGTCCGGATTTAAATACATCCATATTTCAGGTATCAGAAATTCTGAAAACCTGGTGATGAAGGAAAGTGTTTGAGGACTTTCCTTTTGATTCTTATTATTAAAGAGAAGATAAATGCAATTCTCTAATTATATGGAAGATATAAGAAAACAAATCAAAGTGAATTAAAACACATTTTCCTAGGCCTGGCACAGTGGCTTCCACCTGTAACCCTAGCACTTTGGGAGGCTGAGGCCGGTGGATCACTTGAGGCCAGGAGTTCGAGACCAGCCTGGCCAACATGGTGAAAACCTGTTTCCACTAAATATACAAAAAATAAAATAAAATAAAATTAGCTGGGCTTGGTGGCGCATGCCTGTAATCCCAGCTACTAGGGAGGGGGAGGCACGAGAATTGCTTGAACCTGGGAGGTGAAGTCGCAGTGAGCCAAGATCGTGCTACTGCACTTCAGCCTGGGCGACAGAGCCAGACTCTGTCTCAAAATAAAACAAAACAAAAACAAACACAAACAAAAATTCCAACATGTTTTCCCTATTTTAACCCCTCTATATCCTCTCCCAAAGAGCAAAAGAATAAAGAAAAGAAGAAGAAAAGCCCTTTATTTGTTTCTACTTTTGAAATTATCTTTTCCAATTTTAAATTCGTGGTTTCAAGAATATAAGAAAAAGAAATGACAAAAGCTGCTTCTGAAGCCGAGGAGGAAGCCACTGTGCTCAGCAGGCCTAGAACTGATGGGGGCCGGTCTGTCGGGGTCTGGGCTGGAGTGTGGGAGAATCCTTTTTGCAGGGAGGACACGGGAACGCTTTCAGCATCCTGGGATAAAAGACTTCAGAAGAAAGGCGCCTCTCAATGAATGGTGCTCAAAATGGGCTTGAAAACAGGGGAAACGGGCCCTCTCAATGAAAAGCTGAAAAAGTGCCTTTTTTGTTGATTCCCTCACTGTGAGGCACTGCTCTTCCCCCATCATCCTCCCTGACCTCTTCCCCAGCTCATCTCATTGGGTCCAGAGAAAAGGCCTCTTGTTGTAACCCCATCTGCCTGCCACTCATCCACATTCTTTTATCTCTGCCCAGGGCCTGGCAGTGGGGCTGAGGTTTCAGCTGCCAGAAATTTTGGGTTTCACATAGAATATTCCCAAGATGGGCATCTGAGAAATGTCAGTTTACATCAAAATTGCCTTCTCCAACGAATAGCCAGAAAGCTTTCTTTCCCTAGCAAGGTCGGGAAATTCTCTTTCCAAGATCATGCCAGCACAAACTCAGATCCACTCTCCACAAGGCCTGACTTAAAGGGACAGGAAACCACCTTGGTTTTACACTAAAAAAAATGACTGAATTTTAACGTTGGATTAAAGATGAAAAATTAGTCATGTTTCCTTTTTTGACGGTGCTTTGTGTAACAATGAATGTTGCACTATAACAAATTCTTGAGAACAGGAGTTGTAGCCAAGGTCATAGAGAAAAGTTTTGGGTGATGTTAAAAAAATCACCAATCCGTAACAACTTGTGTAGTTGGCAAAGTCAAATGGATGGTGGGGTGAGGATGAAGATAAAAGGATAAAGAAGAGAAAGCAGAATTTCTTAGAGACATTTCACGGATCCATAGGAAGTTCTGTAACAAAGGGAACAGAGTACTCTTTGAAGTGGAAGATTGGGCCACTTGACTGAGTTGGTTAGAATGCACAGGACAGAAATTGCGAGAAAGTCTGGTTTTTTAACCCTGCAGGAAATCTCTGCTCATCATGATCATTTCAAGCATTGGTACATTCATTCCAAAGATAACACTATATTCTAACTGTTATGCAGAGGAAAATTCAGGCATAAGGATGGGTGGAGGTGTGTCCAGATTGAAGACTGACAGGTTCTTTAGCCCCAGGTATGAATAGGAGCAAGTCAGCAGAAGCAATAAAGCATAGAAACCCTGTTTTCTATTCACCCCCTTCCAGGGTTGTCCTTTGTTAGGCTGATAGTTGTCTGGAGTGGAGGTGGAAGGTGGCAGGGCAGGGGTGGGGTTGGGATGTGGGAAGGTAGAGAGCCGCCAGAGGGTTTGGGGTTGGGGTAGAGTTTGGCCCATAGATTCCCATAGGTGATGAAGGCCTGGCAGCCTCTCTCCATTCCTTACCCACCTCACCCTCCCTTTTTTTCCTCTCCCTGTGGAGAATAAGCAAAATCTTCTGGTCAGCTTATTTTCCCTTTCAGCAGTAGTTCTAACCCTGGAGGCAGAGAGGCCTTTCTAAAATAAAAGTGAGAACCTAACCGTCTAGCTGAAAATCCTGCAATGCTGCCCATCATTCCAAGGTAACCTATAGTCCTCCCTATGGCCCAAATGTGGGGTGACTCTTGAACTGATCAACCAAAGGACTTTTTTTTTTTTTTTTTTTTTAAAACAATTACTTTACTGAAGTATGGTAAAAGGATATATTTGAAAGTGAAAATGGGTGCAGGGAAAATCATGCCAGGGCAACATCACTGACCCAAAAGGCCCTTAGAGACCTGGTCCCTGCCTCCCTCCTCAGCCTCTTCTGATCTCCCACTTCCCTCTGCTCTCTCTGTGGCTTTGATGCCAGATTCCTTTTGTCTCTAGCGCCCTGTCCCACTTCAGGGCCTTCACGCACTCTGGTCTCTCTGCCTGGCTCACTTCCCTTTATCCATCTCTCCTGGCTAGTGTCTGTGGTCTCTCCTACAGTCCCTGCTCTATCTCGGGAAGCCCTCTGTGTTGTGTTTTGTGTATTTTGTTTTGTTTTGTTTTTTTTGCTAACAGAAAGAAAGCAGGGACCAGAATTTAATATCAGACAAAAATGAATGGAAGGCCTAAAGCACACAGGTTATGGCTGACTGTGAGAATGTCTTTGCTTCCACTGGATCTTCACCAGCTTGTTCTTATTCTTCCTATCTCTTCTGTAAGTCTTTTCAACTCATCTGCTGTTATCATTTCCCCAGGATCCTAATGCCTAACACGGAGCATCCTCTTTAAATCCCCAGCCAGGCCCAGTCAGTCCTCATCTGGGGTTTCCTTCTGCTTCCTGGCTTACACCTTTTGATGAGGGCTGAGGCTTCCTTCTGCCTCCTGGGGGATACCTTTCCCAGGGTGGACTCCCTCAGCCTTTGGCATGTTCTGTGGATTTTCTTCATTTTCTTCACAAGACTTGTGCATTTTGAGTATTTTTTATTATTTCCTTTTAGAATAAATTGGTCTTGAAAGGAACTTCTCCAGCAATAGGGAGTGGCTACAGGGAAATAGGCCCTGGACCATAAACCCTGTGTGTTTTATGGCCTCAAGGACCAGGGGTGACCAAAGATGCAGTCACTGCTGGGTAATATGAACAAAGAAATGAATGAGCAAATGGATGAATGAATGAGCAATCATCTCCCTTTGGCTTGGTCAGCTTGAGCTGCCATATAGGCTGCGTGGCTCAAGCAACAGACATTTTTTCTCTCACAGTTCTAAAGACTGGAGTCTGAGATCCGGTACCACCGTAGTTGGATTCTGGTGAGGGCCCTCTTGATATATCCTCACATGACAAAGAGAAAAAGAGAGGAAGGAGAGGGAATATCTCTGGTGTCTCTTCTTGTAAGGGCACTAATTCCATCACAAGGGCCCCATTCTCATGACCTCATCTGAACCCAATTGCCTCCCAAAGACCCTATCTCCAAATACTATCATACTGGGGGCTAGGGCTTCAATGTATGAAATCTTAGTAGGACACAATTCAGTCTAGAGCACCCTTTAATTCTCTAAATAAATGAAACAATATGTTGAACAAATCTGCTTACTGAGTAATATATTGCAGCATAAATTGTTCATCAGGTCATTCCTATAGTTTCTAAATTACTTTTTAAAACTATTTTAACATTTCCATATGTTTTAAAACTGTTTAAAACCACTTTAAAAGCTATTTATTTATTTATGTATTTATTTTTGAGATGGAGTCTTGCTCTGTCACTCAGGCTGGAGTGCAGGGGTGTGATCTTGGCTCATTGCAACCTCCACCTCCCAGGTTCAAGCAATTCTCTGCCTCAGCCTCCCGAATAGCTGAGATTAAGGTGCCCACCACCATGCCCAGTTAATATTTTGTATTTTTAGTAGCGACAGGATTTCAACATCTTGGCCAGGTTGGTCTTGAACTCCTGACCTCAGGTGATCCACCCATCTTGGCCTCCCAAAGTGCTGGGATTACAGGCAGGAGCCACGGCGCCCAACAAAACTATTTATTTTAAAATAATTACTGATTCACAGCAAGTTGCAAAAATACAACAGAGGCCCTGTGTACCTATCACCTAGTTTCCTCCAGTGGCAACATTTTACATAACTACAGTTCGATATGAAACCAGGACAGCAGTATTGGTATAATCCACAGATCTTATTTGAATTTTGGCAGTTTTACATGCACTTTACATTTGTATATTGTGTGTATGCATATACTTCTATGCAATTATATGTGTAGATTTGTGCATCCAACACCACAAGCAAGACACAGGACTGCTCCGTCACCACAAAGATCTGTTGAGCAACTCTTTTTTTTTTTTTGAGATGGAGTATCTCTTTCACCCAAGCTGGAATGCAATGGCATGATCTTGGCTCACTGCAACCTCCACCTCCCAGGTTCAAGAGATTCTCCTTCCTCAGCCTCCTGAGTAGCTGGAATTATGGGCATCTGCCACCATGCCCTACTAATTTTTGTATTTTTAGTAGAGATGGGGTTTCACCATGTTGGCCAGGCTGATCTCAAACTCCTGACCTCAAGTGATCCACCTGCCTCAGCCTCCCAAAGTGTTGGGATTACAGGCATGAGCCACTGCACCCAGCCTATCCAGTCTACTATTGATGGGTTTTTAGGTTGATTCCATGTCTTTACTATTGTGAATAGTGCTGCAATAAACATACATGTGGGTGTGTCTTTACGGTAGACCTATTTAATAACTTTTTTCTTTTAAACATCTGTCAGCATGTGCCTTTACAATAGATCTATTTAATAACATTTTTCTTTTAAGCATTTATCACATTTAAAGTGGTATTGAGGCCAGGCGTAGTGGCTCATGCATGTAATCCCAGCACTTTGGGAGGCCAGGGTGGGAGGATTGCTTGAGGCTAGGAGCTCGAGATTAGCCTGAGCAACATAGTGAGACCCTGTCTATACAAAAAAATTAAGAAAAAAAAAAAAAAATAGCCATTGTGGCGGCACATGCTTGTAGTCCTAGCTACTCATGAGGGTGAGGTGGGAAGATTGCTTGAGTCCAGGAGATCGAGGCTGTAGTGAGGTCTGATTGTGCCACTGCACTCCAGCCTGGGTGACAGACTGAGACCTGCCTAAAAGAGTAAAAATAAAAAAGAAAGTGGTGTTCAATTTCTGTCCTTTAATCTCCTTACAGTCAGGGCCCTTCCTGTACTTGTCCTTTCTCCGGCACCTAGCTCAGTGCCAGCACAGAGTAGGCACTCAAAGCACTTTTGCAGGATGAAGGAGTAAGTGGGATCCTGTTTTGTGGATGGCTTGTTGGATCTAAACTGATTTCTCTTAAGAAGAAACCATTCATTTCCCAAATGATGGGTTTCCCCTCAGGTTCTATTGGATTTTTTTTTTTTTTTTTTTTTTTTAAATCAAGGAAGAAGGGAATGAATGTGCTAGCAGCTGCTAGTCTAAGCAGCCTGATTATGGTGTTCACAGTGTCTCCTGCCCCCCTCACTATTTTGAAGTAAGCACAGGAAATTACGTAAATTGGCAATAAGAGTCCAGCAGTTGGGATCGGGGAGGTATGCATATTTGCGTATCCAATTTTCTGCTCCCCTACCAAGAGAACACATGGAGCTTTGACCTTCCATATGTTTTTAATGCGTGTCAGAGATAAGTGTTCCAACAAGTTGGAAGCAACAGGTTGAGTTTTCTGCACCCCTCTTCTTCCATCTGAAGCTGCTTCAAGCAGGCTGTGCATATGTGGGAGAGACAAAACAACCTCCCATGGCACTAGGCCTTCTCAGAATGTTCTGGACTCCTACCCTCTTGAGTTGTTTAATCTGGAAATCTTCCCTGACTTGCAGGGCTGGATTAGGTAAAATCTCTTGCCCCTAGCACCCTGTTTATCTTGCAAGGCACAGACGATGCTGTGTTCTGGAATTGACTGTGTTCTGGTCTGTCACCCACATTAGACTGTAAACCTGAGACGATTAGGGCCCTGTCTTTTTCTCTACCTTGTTCCTGGTGCCTGGCATCATGCCTGACCCAGAGTTGGGGCTGAGGATGTATTTGTTAGATGAATGAAGAAATGACTAGAAGGGAAATAAGAGCATTAATCAGAGCTTTCTGACAGTCAACAAGTCATCCAGATTTCTGATACCCATATGTTCTGGTTCTTATTGCAAGAATTACCAAAGAGTATGGTTGTTCATCCTCTAATTCAGTGGTTCTCAAATTTGAACACTCACTGGAATCACCTGGAGGATTTGCTAAAACATAAATCGATGGGGCTTATTCCCAGAGTTTCTGATTCAGGTTATCTGGGCTGGGGCTCTAGATCTGCATTTCTCTTTTCTTTTCTTTCTTTTTTTTTTTGAGACGGAGTTTCACTCTTTTGCCCAGGATGGAGTGCAGTGGTGTGATCTTGACTTACTGCAACCTCTGCCTTCCAATTTCAAGAGATTTTCCTGCCTCAGCCTCCTGAGTAGCTGGGAATTCAGGCACCTGCCACCATGCCCGGCTAATTTTTGTATTTTTAGTAGAGATGGGGTTTCACCATGTTGGCCAGGCTGGTCTGGATCGCCTGACCTCAAATGATCCGCCCACCTCGGCCTCCCAAAGTGCTGGGATTACAGGCGTGAGCCACCACGCCCAGCCTTAGATCTGCATTTCTAACACGTTTATTGGTAATATCGATGCTGCTCTTCTGGGACCACAGTTTGAGAATGTCTTTAATAATAAATAGAGAAATTATACTCAAATTACATTTACTGCAACACTGAAATCTGCATCGCATAATTTTTAAAAATGGCAACATCACTGCTTATGATGTAAAATTAGTTTGATTAATTTAAATGTGATTTAAAGAGCACAGGAATCTGTAACTTTGACTTTGTGAGAGATGACTACGCTGGGCTTTTCATCCACATGAACTGCTTATTTAACAGGCATGTGGCCATGCACAGTGGCTCACGCCTGTAATCCCAGCACTTTGGGAGGCCAAGGTGGGCAGATCACTTGAAGCCAGGAGTTCGAGCCCATCCTGGTCAACATGGTGAAACCCTATCTCTACTAAAAATACAAAAGTTAGCTGGGTGGGGTGGTGCACACCTATAATCCCAGCTACTTGGGAGGCTGAGGCACAAGAATCGCTTGAACCTGGTGGATGGAGGTTGTAGTGAGCTGAAATTGCACCACTGCACTCCAGTCTGGGTGACAGAGTGAGACTGTCTCAAAAAATAAAAAATAAGAATTTAAAAAAATAAAAGGCATGTGGAAGAAAGATCATGGGATTTGGAGCCAGTCAGACCTGGCTCTGACTCTCAGTTTACCACTGACTGCCCAGGAGATCTTGGGCAAGTTACTTGCTTACTTAGGATATCAGAATCTTCATTTGTAAGACGAGGATAGTAAAAGACTCTTTTCAGTTACTGGAAGAAACGGGAAAAACAAACAAGTATCCCTTCCTAGCCAAAGATAAATTGGATCATGAGACTAAAAACAGCAAGTTTGTCTAGCAAGGAATATAGTGTTTTCTGAAGCTATTCAGATCCCGAGTTTAGATAATGAGAATTATATTGGAAAATTGATCTCAACTTATTGGGTTACTCAGTGTGGATAGTAAGAATTTGGAAAGAAGGATGTTTATATAAGTAAAATGGCTTTTTTTTAAATTGAGTAGATGCTCAATAAATGATAGATATAATAGAAAAACTGAATGCAAGAGAATAATGTATGCATAAAATAGATGGATAAATTATACAGGGAAGATCTTCATTACCAGAGTATTTGTTATTTGAGAACCTACAGGTACCCAGTTGTGGAGGGAAGCTGAGATTATGGTAACACAGGAAATATTCACCAATGACATGACCACCACAAAATTAGTTCCTACTCAAATTCTTCCTGGCTCAGCATCTTTTTTGCTCATTATGTTACAGTTTTAGTTGCTTCTCCTCTCTTGTTGCCCATTGGACGTCCACTGAGCAAACAGGCAAACCAATAAAAAGCTTCTTGAAAGTGAATAGCAAATCTTATAAATGCACAAGATTTCCTGAAGTCAATGAAAAGATGACAGAGAATTACACAGAGTTACGTAGAAACAGGGTTCTAGCAGTAGAGCAGCTTACAACTGAAGAAGAGAAAATCCAGATGATGTTATAATGGTTTCAAAAGATAATTATTTGACTATTGAAGGATTGACAGAGACCTTGAGAAAAGCAATAAGGCCCTCAAATAGTTTTTCACAATTGGTTCTCTTTCGATAAAACTACAGATGTCAATAGGAAGGGATTATGTTGTATTATGTTATCATAATTGTAAACACACAAAATGCTATCATATATTCTGTCAGAAATATTGTGTTAAAACTACATGATTCATGCTTCTTCTAAGAATTGGTATACATTACATTATAATCTAAATAAGCAGTTAGCAAACTACAGTTTGAGGGCCAAATCTGGCCCACCATCTGATTTTATAAATAAATCTTTATTAGAATGCAGCTATGCCCATTCATTTACTTATTATTTGTGGCTGCTTATATACCACAATGACAGACTTGAGTAGTTGCAGCAGAGACCTCATGGCCCACAAAGTGAAAAATATTTGCTATCTGGCCCTTCCAGAAAAAGTTTGGTGACAGTTAGGCTATCTGGACCTTCCAGTAAAGTTTGCTGAAAATTGACCTAAGATTCTTTTCTTAAATAAGCTTTTCTCTTTATTTTACTTTTATTTTAAAAGATACAGTTCTAATAAAAAATAATTCCCTTGGCTGGGCACGGTGGCTCACGCCTGTAATTCCAGCACTTTGGGAGGCCGAGGTGTGTGGATGACGAGGTCAGGAGATCGAGACCATGGTGAAACTCTGTCTCTACTAAAAAAAATACAAAA
>NW_016804543.1:243302-252128 GCF_001698545.2 Rhinopithecus bieti | reverse complement strand
TCCAGCCTGGGTGACGGAGCCAGACCTTGTTTTAAATAAATAAATAAATAAATAAATAAAAATTCCCTCAACTTTTACATTGACATTTTAATTTCCATTTTAAGTGGATTTATTTTAGGTCGATACCTTTCTTTTACCAGTCCCCAAATTATGTTTAGCTGATGAGGTCTCCTTATAATTCAGGACAAAACATGACTATTCATAAAGATAAATTATTGCAGACCCCCAATTTAAAAGTGTAAGATTGTCAAATCAGACTATGTTTGAATCCTGGTACTGCTTGCTACTTACTAGCTGGGAGTATCCACGCATGGTATCTACTCTTTCTGGATCTCAGGTTCCTCCTCTGTCATATGGGGATAGTAGCATGAACTCTGTGCAGTTAGTGAACTAAAACAAGATAATGAAGGTCAGGCTCTTACCCCAGTCCCTGGCACACCGTATACATACTCAGTGGCAGCTGTTGTCATGTCTATCTGCCTGGAGTGGTTTGGAATCGCCATTTACACAGCCTGGGATCTGAGTGCTGAGTCCTCCAGGCTTTCTGTGAGTTGTTTGATGTAAGACAACACTACGGTTTGGAAAGCACTGCTAGGAGTGGAGGCAAATCCTTCACCAAATCAACTAATCCACTCTGTTTAAAAAAGTAAAGGACCAGTTAAGAATTTAACTCCACGTTTAAAGGTGTTTCCTTTAGTCAGTACATGTCAGAAATTGCAGCATCAGCAGCGGGGAGGAAGCTTCTCACAACAATCCGACTCCAGCAGGGAGAGTCAGCCCAACACAGCTTGCATCTAAATATTCCCAGATGCTGTAACTGCAAGAGGGAGGCATTTTGTCTTTAGGAGAAGTGGACAAAAATGACAGCCGCAAGGCAGTGATGGTAATGAGGGCAGTAGCCAGCAGGCCAGGGGAGAGCAAGGTGATTTCCTGGCTGGGTCACGCTGAGGAACAATACAGGCTTTATTCCTCCTGGCCTTGTCCTGGTTTGCAAAATACTTGCAGGAGCAGCCCTCGTTAAGCTTCCAGGTTGCTCCCCAACGATCCCATCTTCTTGTATTTATGCCTTTGTGTATGCCCAGTCTCTGAGTATGGGCTGGTCCTAGCAATTTGCTTCTAATCAACAGAAATGGTAAAGATGATAAGATACCACTTCTCTAATTAGGTTATAAAAGTGTTTAACCTCCATCTTGCTAGCAGACACTATTGCCTTCTCAGCTTGTACGTTTTATGAAACAAATTGTCATGTGGGAGAGACCCACATGCCAAGAAACTGAGGGTGACTGTGGGCCAATATCCAAAAAGGAACCTCAATGAACTGGATCCTACCAACCGTCATGTAAGTAAGTATGGAAGCAGATCCTTCCCCAGTTGAGCCTTCAGGTGAAACCCCAGTCCTGACTGACATCTTGATTACAGCCTGGGAGAGACCATGGAGTCCTGACCCACAGAAACTAACCTAATAAATGGGTGTGTGGTTTTAAGCCACTAAGTTTTGGGATAAGTTGTTATGTAGCAATAGAGAGCTAATATAGATTTATCCCTTAAAATTAAAAAGCAGACAAAAGACCTACATTTCTGCTGAGGGTTGATGGGTGGATTGTCACTTATTTGGGTTTATCTCAGTCATTCTTCATCTAACACGTTGTGGTATTAAGAACAGCACACTGCTGACAATGCTGATAGATTCATTTGGCTAAGTCACACCTTTGATATCACCCTTCCCTTATTTAAAAACTTTCATTGGTTCCCACTGACTGAAGGAAAAAAAACTCAACTTTTTAATTTGGGATTCAAGGCTCACTTTGATATTTGCCCTCTATAAACTGTTAAAATGATCATCCTAAAACATCAATTAGCCTGTTACTCTCGTGCTTATAAAAGTCTCTGTTAAATTCTGACTGCCGACCAGGTTAAATCTGTGTTCCACAACACAGAGTCTTGCCATGACCTGGCCCCTTCTACCTTTCTGTCTTACACTTTTCTTTTTTCTTTTTTTTTTTGAGACAAGGTCTTGCTCTGTCACTCAGGGTGTAGTGGCATGATCATGGCTCACTGCTGTCTCAAACTCCTGGGCTCAAGCAATACTCCCATCTCAGCCTCCTGAGTGGCTGAGGCCACAGGTGTATGCCACTACATCTGGCTAATTTTTAAAATATTTTGTAGAGATGGGGTCTTGTTATGTTGCCCAGGGGTCTTGAAGTCCTCGGCTCAAATTATCCTCCTGCCTTGGCCTCCAAAAGTGCTGAGATTACAGGCGTGAGCCACTGTGCCTGGCCTCTGCCTCATGCTTAATGTCTCAGCAACACAGGAGAGCTTGTCATATGCTCCCCAACCCACATATTGTGCCATCTCCTGCCCTCCCCACTTCCCATCTTTATGACATTTTTCTCTTTGCCTCAACTGCTATTCTCTTCCTTTCATTCACCATATTCCCTTCTCTGAAGAATTCATTCTTAAAGTTCAGCTCAGATCATCTGAGTAATAATGGGAAAACATACTCCTCTGCTTGGATCTGCATAGACTGTCACCAGAAGAATCCGGAACAAATCAGTGACATTGGTTATCTCTGAGGAGGGGGTATTGAGTAGGCCTGAGGGATAGACTTTAAGAGAGGGAAACTTCACTGTAAACCATTTTGTGCCTTTTAAATTTTGTAGCATATGAATATATTTATCTGTTCAATCAAGTGTTAAATGAAGCATTTATAATGAAGGAAAAAGTTAATTTCTAAATTTACCTTTGCTGGGAAGCCTTCCCTGACTTTCTCTTACCAAGTTGAATGTGTGAAGTCCTATTCTTGTATCTGTCACCCACTCTGGTCTCTATTGTCCTAGAATTCAGGGACTTGCTCCTTATTCCCCTCTTATCCCTGTCCCTAGTGGTCTAGCACAGTGCCTGCTACTTCATAAGCCCTCAAAATAGCAGAGGAATAAAACATCTACACTTGCAAATGTATTTTCCACCACCTCTCAGATTCCTCTATGGGCACTGGCCATTCCTGCCTCTGGGTCTAGCTCCTACTATCCCCTCTCCTTGGATTTTCCTTTCCCCCATTATTTTATTTTTGAAGTCTCCTCATTTTTCAAGACTCAACTCAGCTCTCGCCCCAGGAAGTCATCTTCTCCCTGTCTGATTTCCCATACACTCCTGAAGATTTTTTTTTTTTTGAGATGAAGTTTCAGTCTTGTTGCCCCAGGCTGGAGTGCAATGGCGCAATCTTGGCTCACTGCTGCCTCCACTTCCCAGGTTCCAGTGATTCTCCTGCCTCAGCCTCCTGAGTATCTGGGACTACAGGCGCCTGCAGCCACACCTGGCTAATTTTTTTTTTTTTTTTTTTAAGTAGAGATGGGGTTTCACCATGTTGGCCAGGCTGCTCTCGAACTCCTGGCCTCAGGTGATCCACCTGCCTTGGCTTCCCAAAGTGCTGGGATTACAGGTGTAAGCCACTGCACCCAGCCACTCCTGAAGATTTTTATTTATCCTTCATATCAGGGGCTGGTGAACTATGGCCCGTGACCAAATCTGATCCATTGCCTGTCTCTGCAGATGAAGACACCCCTTATTTATTTATTTATTTATTCATTCATTCATTTATAGATAGATAGATAGATAGATAGACAGATAGACAGACAGATAGGGTCTCACTCTGATGCCCAGACTGGAGTGCAGTGGTGCAGTCTCTCCCACTGCAGCCTTGACTTCCTGAGCTCAGGTGATCCTCCCACGTCAGCCGCTCAAGTAGCTGGGACTACAGGCATGCACCACCACATTCAGCTAATCTTTTGTATTTTTAGTAGAGACAGGTTTCACCATGTTTCCAGGTTGGTCTTGAACTCCTGGGCTCAAGTGATACCTGCCTCAGTCTCCCAAAGTGCTAGGATTACAGGTGTGAGTCACTGCACCCAGCCGACACCCATTCTTTTACACATCATCTATGGCTGCCTTCTCCTTCCAATAGCAGAGTTGAGCAATGCAATGGAGACCCTCAGGCCTGCAAAGCCAAATGTATTATTTATCTTTACAGAAAAAGTTTGTTCTCTTCTGATTTATATCATAATTATACCTATTTACTATTCTGCTCATTAAGATACAAACTTGGACTCAAACTCTGTGTTGGATCCAGCCAAAGTCATTATCTTGGCAAAAGAAGCTGCCCACCCCTCCTCAGAGCCTCCGAACACCACCCCACAGAGCATCTTCCCATTCCCAGAGCCACTCGCATCCTTTCCTGCCTCAGCTTTGACCTTGCAGTCTGTCTCCGCCTGAACTCAGCTCTCTCTGGCTGTTTTTTTCTTGTTCTCCTAGTCTCACCCCAACTCCCCAGCCTAGAGAGGCATTCCCTGACCCCCTTACCTATTTAGGTACTTGTGCTAGTTTCTGTTCTGACACCTGTGTATCCCTGCATGACACATACTACAAGCTGTAATTCTTATTTATCTGTTTGGCTCTCTCTCTCTCTGACTAGACCGTGAGCTCCTTGAAGGCAGGAACTTTATCTAGTTTCCTACTGCATTTGCAGTGTCTTTTTTTTTTTCTTTTTTTCTGAGACAGGGTCTTGCTCTGTCACTCAAGCTGTAGCGCAGTGGTGCAATCACAGCTCGCAATGTGCAATGTCTCACACAGCGTCTGTCACAAAGCGGGTAAATACTATAGGAAATACCATTTACTGACTGACTAAGCAGACAAGCGAGTGACTAAATCTTTGTCTCCATCAGAGTGACTAGCTGAGTGTCTAACAGGCACTCAACACTATTTGTTGAATGAATGAATAATGTAAGAGGGGACACTTAATCATGATAATACTGATAAATGGAAGAAACTCATTGCAGGGTTCTCTCCACCTTTTAATATCAAGCTCATGGAAAAGAATAGCTTCCTTCAGCTCCATTTAAATTATTCAGGACAAAGGAAAGGAAGTAGGCTCTCAAGGGAGATGCTAGAATATCCTCTGATTGTGTGTGTGTGTCTATGTGTGTGTGTGTGTGAGTGCGTGAGACAGAGAGACAGAGAGAGTCAGAGAGAGAGAGAGAGAGCCAGAGAGAGAGAGAGAGAGACAGAGAGACAGAGAGAGAGAAATATGTATTAGCCTGTTGGTCAGGCTGCTGTCTATGGACTTGGGGAATAAGGGAAATGCACTAGTTCTATGGGGATTTGCACAAATATGCTGCCAGTGGACTGTGAAATCTGTTTTTCTGTAGAATCAGCAGTTCAGAAGTTGGAACACCTACTTAATGTGTTTTTTAAAGCAATACTGTTTTGGATTATAAAATTGATGAATGCATTGCAAAGATCTTAAAAACTAAAGAAAATATAAATAAGAAAATAAAAATTACCCTTAATTTCACCAGGTATTTTGTCTTACCTATATGTATTTTAGATATTCTTCCTCTCTCCTTCCCTCTCCCTTCGGCTCCCTCCTTTTCTCCCTCCCTCTCTTCCTTCATTCCTTTCTTCTTTTTTTCAATAAATATGAGACCTATTTAGCATTATATCCTGAACATTATCTCATAATATTAATTATTTTCAACAATAACATTTTAAAGAACTATGTAATATTCCGGAAAATTTACCCCAGGAAATTTATTCAATTCCCTATATGAGTTGTTTTCTATTTTTTGGTGTTATCACTCTATAATTAACTAATACACAGTTCTACAGTAGACAAATTTGGTAGTTTTGCCTTTCCTTTAACTAGATTTACAGAAGTAGAATTGTTGGCTAAAATTATAAAATTTTACAATACTGTTTACAGGTATGACCAAATTAATTTTGTGGGACTGATATAGATCCACAGTCCTAGCCTCATGCCTATTTTACCATAGACTTTCTTCAATATTATTACATTGCTATTGATACAGAGGCGGGGCAGGGAAGTGCTGGGTAGAGGAGGGCATGGTCCCTGGCTAGGGCTCCACCCCAAAGCCTGTGCCCATGGACCTAGGTGAAGACAGGCATTTTTGTTTTCCTGCTCAAATATTGCATTTCTCAAGACCATCCTGGCCTGCCACGCCCCCATCCCGTGCCTATAGAAACCCTGAGACACTAGCAGGCAGATACACAGGTGGCTGGACATCGAGAGAAGCACAACAGTGGAGGAACAGGGATGGAGGGTGGCTGGATGTTGAGAGGAACACACAAGTATAGGAGCACATGGGCACGCCGGCAGGCCATTGACGGGTGGAAGGAGGCAAAGTTTGGCCAGGGCAGTCGGAGGAGAGCCTGGGCTGAAGAGTGGCCTGACTCCAGGGGAAAACCATCTCCCTTCTGGCTCCTGATCTGGTGAGAGCTACCTCCACTCAATAAAACCTTGCAGTCATTCCCCAAGCCCATGTGTGATCTGATTCTTGCGGTACACCAAGACAAGAACCCTGGGATACAGAAAGCCCTCTGTCCTTGCGATAAGGCAGAGGTCTAATTGAGCTCACGCAAACTGCCTATGGACAGCTAACCTAAAAGAGCTCCCTGTAACACACACCCTGGGGCCTCAGCTGTAAACATTCACCCCTAGACACTGCCGAGGGGTTGGAGCCCCACAGCCTGCCCATCTGTATGCTCCCTAGAGGTTTGAGCAGAGGCGCACTGAAGAAGCGAGCTACACCACCATCACATGCCATGTGAGGGGGACAAGGGAAACTTTCCTGTTTCACTATCACATACTACTTTTATGATTTTAATGAGAAAGCATCAGTTAAAATGTTTATAATTTATATCTCTTTTTCTATAAATCTATTTTCCCTATCCATATTCTTCTTTGGAGCTTAAGTACTTTAAAATTCAATCAAACTTAAATAATAATTGATATCTTCTAGGTGGTTGATTTTACTTCCAACTAAAAGTAATATTTAAGTATAGTATTTAGAGTCATTTGATATAATAACAGCTCGCTTACCCTGAGCCAATTTACAGACTCGTTTTAACTTCAGAATACTAAATACTGGAGGGAAATCAAAAGAAACACATTTGAAAAGGCTAAATCATGGTCAAAGATCAGCTAAAGATATGGTACATGGACAAATCCCAACAAAATCACCTGGCAGGGGTTGTGCTTGGGATGTACATTAAAAGTGCCTCTTCCTGGACCTTACCCAACACCCACCAAGTCAGAATATCTTGTTGGGAGGGTCTAGGAATCTGCATTAAAAATTTTTTTAATTTTATTTCAATTGGTTTTTGTGGAACAGGTGGTGTTTGGTTACTTGGATAAGTTCTTTAGTGGTGATTTGTGAGATTTTGGTGCACCCACAACCCAAGCCGTGTACACTGTACTCAACGTGTAGTCTTTCATCCCTTACCCCCAAGTCCTCAAAGTCCGTTGTGTCATTCTTATGCCTTTGCATCCTCATATCTTAGCTCCCACTTATGAGTGAGAACATATGATGTTTGGTTTTTCATTCCTGAGTTACTTCAGTTAGAATAATGGTCTCCAATTCCATCCAGGTTGCTGTGAATGCCATTATTTTGTTCCCTTTTAAGGCTGAGTAGTAAGGAATCAGCATTTTACTAAGGCTTGTGGAATTTAGAAATCACTGCTGACTTTCCACTTCATGCTGAGTCTATTTATTCTTGCTTTACCCAGAATCTACTGGGCCTCGATAAGGTGTGCATATCCCTAATCAGATGGCCCTCATTCAAACAGAATTATGGCGAAGGGGACTTGCCACTAGGGCATATTTTCCCTCTTTGGACGTGAGATCTTGACTATCATCAGAAAGGGGCCACGTGTTCTAGGAATCTAAGTGTAATAAATATGATACCCAAAGGATGATCTTTAACTTGATAATTTATGAAGATGATCCTGATTCCTTTCCTGCCAGTGGGCAAGGCTGGTCTTCACTTGGGGGATGAAGTGACACTGAGGATGAGGCAGAGGAGACCCTGGATGGCAAGCAAAGGGTCTGCTGTAGAAAACAGAAGATACCCACAGAAATTCTGTGAAGTAACGCATACAAAAGAAAAGTATCTGCCAGGCACAGTGGCTCACGCCTGTAATCACAGCTGCTTGGGAGGCAGAGGCATGAGAATCACTTGAACCCAAGAGATGGAGGTTGTAGTGAGCCAAGATTGTGCCACTGCACTCCAGCCTGGGTGACAGAGTGAGACTCCGTCTCAAAAAAAAAAAAAAGTCTTCCTTTTAGCTGGAACCACCATCTTCCAGTAATTGGCCAAAACGATGAAAACAAAGAGAAAGAGAAGAGACACCGATATATGTTCTCTAGGCCTTTTGGAGAATATGTAGTTGTTCCTTTGGCCACATATATGTGAATCTATAAGAAAGGTGATATTGTAGACACCAAGGGAATGCCCCACAAGTGTTATCATAGCAAAACCGGAAGAGTCTACAATATTACCCAGAATGCTGCTGGCATTGTTGTAAATAAGTTAAGGGCAAGATTCTTGCCAAGAAAAAGAGAGAAGCCAAAGAGAAAGGTACCTGGGTTCAACTGTGCCAGGCTCCTCCTCCTGGAGAAGCACGCTTTGTGAAAACCACCGGGAAGGAGCCTGAGCTGCTGGCACCTAGTGCCTATGACTTGATGGCACAATAGGTGTTAAAATATAATAAAAGACCTCTGGACTGTAAAAATGTGTCTCGGCTGGGCGCGGTGGCTCACGCCTGTAATCCCAGCACTTTGGGAGGCCGAGATGGGCGGATCACGAGGTCAGGAGATCGAGACCATCCTGACTAACACGGTGAAACCCTGTCTCTACTAAAATACAAAATTAGCCGGGCGCGGTGGCGGGTGCCTGTAGTCCCAGCTACACGGGAGGCTGAGGCAGGAGAATGGCGTGAACCCGGGAGGCGGAGCTTGCAGTGAGTGGAGATNG
>NW_016804543.1:204790-242914 GCF_001698545.2 Rhinopithecus bieti | reverse complement strand
TTTTTAAAGCAGTGTTCTTCAAATGTTGTTCATTAACCTTAAAATGTTTTTGAAAAATTATTTACTCTTTACATATTTTAAAGTTGAGAACTAAAATATTTCATCATAAGGTTAACAAGTTATATAAAAGTTGGATAATTTCTAGCAAACTCTGATGCTGTAAAATGAAAATGGTTTGATTAACTCTTTTAGCTTCATCTGGTGAAAATTAAATATCCTAGAGATTTGATATGTCAATCCTTTTCCTGTTTCCATTCTACTTCCTGCAGAGACTTTACTATATTTTAATGCTTGAAAGGTTTTTATTGATCACTGTCACACTTGTCTGGATCAAGATACTATACAGTTAAAATTTAAATCTGTAATATTTTCTGTGAGTTTGTTGTTCTAGATGTTAAAAATTTCTTCCTGTTGGGGCCGGGCGCGGTGGCTCAAGCCTGTAATCCCAGCACTTTGGGAGGCCGAGGCGGGCGGATCACAAGGTCAGGAGATCGAGACCATCCTGGCTAACATGGTGAAACCCTGTCTCTACTAAAAAATACAAAAAAAAAATAGCCGGGCGAGGTAGCGGGCGCCTGTAGTCCCAGCTACTCGGGAGGCTGAGGCAAGAGAATGGCGTGAACCCGGGAGGCGGAGCTTGCAGCGAGCTGAGATCTGGCCACTGCACTACAGCTTGGGTGACAGAGTAAGACTCCGTCTCAAAAAAAAAAAAAAAAAAATTTCTTCCTGTTACATTACAACTATTATTTGTACTCGTTTGCTGAAAACAACAAATGTATTATTTGTAGATAATTGTGAAACTAGAATATAATAAAACTTTATTGGAAGTGCATATCTTTTTTTTTGTTTTAATAGGCGTGGGGTCTCACTATGTTGCCCAGGCTGGTCTTGAACACCTGGGTTCAAGTGATCCTCCCTCCTTGGCCTCCTACAGTCTGGGATTATAGGTGTGAGCCACCATGCCAGGCTGGAATTACATATCTTAAATGAGATGGATGGGGCTTTTCCCTCCCTCCCATTAACTTCTAAATATTTTTTATTGTCCAAAAGAGACAGGGGTCAGCATCAATTTTATTTCTTTTCTTTGCTTTTAATCATAGCTGTAAGGACTGAAAAATTTTGTTCACATTAGTAGATGGGAATGGAAGGAGATTTGTTATAGCAACATCACTCAATTCTTCAAACTCTTTCTAGTTATTCGCCAAAAATTATGTGGTGATCTATCATCAAAAAATATTTTTAATGCTCTACCAGCTGACAACTTCATCAGATCCTCCTTCAATTTTGTTGAAAGCAAAGAATTGAAAACCAGTTGACTTACAAAAGGATTTGTAACTCAATCATTAGAATGTTTCACTTTCTCAACACTGAAACAGCTAGATTTTGAATCACTCCTTTGTTTGGAGACCTGTTTTTTTTTCCCCCTGGGACAATGCACCACAACGGGATTCAGGATGAGTGAGAGGTGGGCCTTTCTTTTGTAGAAGGGGAAAAGGTAGCTGTGAAAGGGGAAGTGGCAGAGGACCCGCTGAAGCCTACCACACAACCCAAGGATCATCACCCTTCACGTTGTGTCTCTGCATGTCCTAAAGGAGGTGCCCAGGCCCCTTGAGGCCTTGGAAGGAGAACTCGCATGTCGTAGTCATGCTCTCAGACATAGCAGTTTTAGGAGCATCTAAAGAGGAGCTGACAATCTGGAAATTATTCCTTTAAACCATTTATGCCAAAGTCACCCTTAAATATCTTGGCAGCAACTATCACAGAAATAACAGATTCAGGCGAGAATCATCAACAAGGACTAGAACTCTGATGAGGAATAAGATAATTACAGAGCTTCAAATTATCTCCCCACAAAATATTAGTGAATTACCCATTAAGTACTAAGTACAAAATACTTAGAAATAAACTTTACAGTGAAGAACACACACATATATATAGAAGAAGTACATATATATCAGGAAATCCCCCAATGTGAGACAGAGATAAAACAGAAACACAAAGATAGTCCATGGTGTCTGATATCCATCTCAAGTATTTTCACTGAGTAAAATGTTGATGACTCTTGTTCAGTGCATCCAAGGGAATAATCTCTGTCCTGGTTAGGACTGGTTTCTTCTTGCATATCTTCAACCATAATATGATCTGATTTCTCTTGTATTCTATAATGTGCATTTCCTGATTCATGGCCTTTACTGTGAAATATTTGTCTTTATCAATTGATTTTTGCTACAGACTTTGCTTTGCTCCCATCGACTTGGAAAATGACGGATATAGTTGTACCATGTTGTAGTTCTGTTTTCAACTAGAGTCCTCTGTTTCTGTCCAGATTCCCTACCTAAATCTTTTCCCTATGGCAATGATTTGAAATTGTTACTGTTTAAATAAAAGAAGGCAAATTGGTTTTATATCACTAACCGATCAGTAACAGAACTCTCGGTGTCCTCTGCTAGGGAAAATTTTGAAGCCCTTTCTGGGCTCAATGAGAAAGAGTGCCATGATTGTTTAGTGATGTTTGCTACAGCCTCTAGAAGAAAGACAATGATACATGCTTGGTATGTGGAGTAAGCAGCCTATGCAATGGTTCACAGTGATCTCCTTCCCAGTATTCATCTCCATGGGGGCAGGCCATAATGTCTTGCTTGGAATAAAAAATATAGCAAAGGTGATGGAATGTCACTTCTGTGGTTAGGTTACAAAAGACTGTGACTTCCATCTTGCTGCAGATGTTCTTTCTGCTGGCTTTGATGAAGAAAGCTGCCATGCTAAAGAGGCTCATGTAACAAGGAACTGAGGGTGGCCTCCAGGTAACAGCCAGCAAAGAACTGAAGCTCTCACACCAACATCCCTTGAGGAATGGTATCCTGCCTTTGGGCGAGACGCTAGCGCTTCATTACACACAGCCATGTCAGAGACCAAAGATCCTAAGGTAGAGCTTCCAACAAAGTGTGCTAGATTTCTGTGGATTCCTGACCCACAGAAACTGTGCAAAAATAATTATGCATTGTTTTACGCTGATAAGTTTTGGAGGTAATTTGTTAATGCAGCAGTGTGTAACTAATACATCATGTATTTACCAATCTTAATCACTTTATGTACTTTATTGTATAGCAGAAAAATAGTAGGAGCAGCATCATACACATAGCCAGCAGCAAAAATATGGCTGAATTTAAGAGAAATAATCCATAACTTATCAAGATCAATCACAAGGATGCAAGACACGGCAATCAGAGGTTATTTAATGGAGAGGCAAACCGTTTTGGAGAACTCAAACAACTTTGAATTCAACTGTTTTGCCATTCAGTTCAATGTAGCTCATAATAGTCTCTACTTCTCTTATCCTAGCACTTAGTTCAGTGGGATTCCTTGTTTAATTATCTCTCTTCTTCACCAGAACATAGGTTTAATAAGGACAGGGACTCTGTCTCTTTTAATCACTATTATAGTGCCCATACCTGGCCTAGTTCTTGGCACATATTAGGCTTCCAATAAGCATTTGTTGAATGAATAGATGTTAGTGTTTCAGTGAATGTCAATAAGTCACAAAATATTGCTACACATTTTTGAAAAATAAGCACAAGAAATAGTTATAATAAAGATTTTCTTAGTGCTTAAAGGAAGTAAGTCTTAGTATCTGGCCAGTTCACTCATTTAGGGCATCTAATTCCCTGACAATGCCAGTTAAATGGAACATTACTGTAATAGGTACCATTAATTATTCATTGCTAACACAGTGTGCAAGGTCAGATGAAATCTGATGGAAAATCTCACCATTGTGGAAAAATCACTTGCTGATTATTATCACAACTTTTACTGCTGCAGAATAGAGCTTATCTCCTTCCAGTGTGTTCTATGGGGACCATAGCCACTAAGTTCATCTCAAGGAAAGTAAGGCAATTTTATTTTATCTGATTGCACATTTCTCTGCTGCTAGGGATTTCTTTAATCTTGTAAATTATATACATAATATATATATGATTTATAAGATTAAGGAAATTTAATCTTTATGTTATATATTATATATTTTTTTACAAGATTAAGGAAATTTTATAAGAGTAAGGAAATCTAATATATAATTTACATATTATATATAATTTATGATTAAGGAAATTTATTAAATTTCCTTTATATATATATAATTTATCAGATTAAGGAAGTTTGTAAGATTAAGGACTTATATGCATATGAACTACTATAAACAGAGAAAAGGAAACAAGTTATGGCAAGACAGAAGCAGAATAAATGAAAAGTAAGTTATTTGTGAAAGAGAAATAGAATGCCGGTGTCACCAAATTTTAGAGGTCTACCCCTGAACTGCCTAGTATAAGCTAACCAGCATAAAACCCAGAACCTACATCAAGGGGATGAGTTTAGCATTTATTTGATGGCAAAATGGGAAATGGTGGTGACGTCTTTATTCAGTAAGAATGAGAAATGGTATTTGGGTTTCTCCTGTTGCTCTGTGTCGAGAAGGATTCAGAGGACCAGTGGAGGATCATTATGATTGATTAAAGATGGTACCGAGTAACGGAGCAGATGTACTAATCAGTGTATCTGTGAGTCTTAGATTTCTCTGATATAATACAATTTGTTTCAGGGTAAATTGCGACTCAGTGAAATCCAATTATGATTTATTTTCCTTATTGCCATAGTATGAACAGACTTGTTTCTAGATTCAAGGATTTTATTTTCTTAAACCTCTGCGCTTCTAGCCTAGGCTTGGCTTATATTTACTTTCAACAGGTTATTTCAGCTTAGGGAACGATTTCAGGCTCTGAAATGTTATCAAGTTTCCCATGAGTGAAAACAAAGCTCATAAAATGAATCATTTTCAGAGGTGACAGAAACCACTGATGCCTCTGGCTTATGTGTTTGCATTTCACCATAAAGCAATAACTATATGTCCACTGGTGATTTGCTTTAATCTTAAGATAAATAAAACCTGTTGGAGCGGAAACTGAGAATAGGGTGGTCAAAGGGTAAACAGTATTGCTAGTACTTTGTTCTGACATTGCTCATGATTTCTTGGGGCATTTAGCCATTCACTAACCTAAACTAGTGCACTAAGCCTTTTAAAAAATAAAAATGTATATTAAGAGACAAACTGATCTGGAAACACTTTATGAAATAAATATCGAACTTGTAACATGCAGATTGCATAGAGATGGTGAGTATTTTTAGATATCCTCAGCCTGAAAAATCCATTTTCCTCACTCCTTTGTGAAACTTGAGCTGGCCTGACACCCTGAGAGTGCGGACCGTAGGTTCCTTCCATTTGGCAACTCCACAAATGGCTTGGACTTCAGTTTCCTTCACAGTTCACACTAATTACACTGACTGTGCAGAGCCCCTGCTCCTTCCTTTCGAATGTAAGGTGTGTAATAAATACCTTCTCCAAGGACCTGCCTTCTCTTTATCACTATGTACCAAGTCCTTCCACTCCTTGGGCTGCCATTCCATAATTTACATATTAATTTAATAAAAATGTATTGAGTGGCTGGTAATGCTATGTAGGTGCTAAAGATAACAGTGGTAAAGATTGTAGATGAAGGAGGTAAAAATGTAGAGCATTTAAACAACATGATTAGCAAGAATAATCTAGTGGACACATATATAACAGTATTACTAACAACTGAAATAAACTTTTTTTGTGCATACACACAATATGCATAAAATTTGAACATATACTGGAGCATAAAGCAAGTGTCAAACAAATTTTAAGCATTTGGTACCACACTGGCAAATGGTATGCTAGTAAACTACCTCTGTGGGAAAGAAAAAAAAAGCCTTGATTTGCAGCAATTGCCTATTTCATGGCATTAACACTTCCACCATAGCTGATTTCAAGCTACCAATGGCTTAACGATGGGTTTGCAAAATTCCTGAATCTTTAACAATCAAGTGTTGTGAGTCAATATGAGTTGGTTGTAGTACTTTCTGACTATAAAAATAAGGCTAGCCATTAATTTAAAAAGTATAACTGGCTCTCCCCCTCATTTGTTTGGATATGGAAAGCATATTTCTCTAGCTCAAAGGTCAAATAAACTATAATGGGTATTCAAATTGAGTGATAGTGAACATACTGTATAGGAAAACTCATGGGATGCAACAAAAATGTTCTTTAAGGAATTTTTTTTGTTTTTTTGAGGCAGAACTTCACTCTTTGTCACCCAGGCTGGAGTGCAGTGGTGCAATCTCGGCTCACTGCAACCTCCACTTCCCGGTTCAAGCAATTCTCCTGCCTCAGCCTCCTCAGTAGCTGGGATTACCATTGTGCACCACCACACCCAGCTAATTTTTGTATTTTTAGTAGAGATGGGGTTTCACTATGTTGGCCAAGCTGGTCTCTAACTCCTGACCTCAGGTGATCCACCTGCCTTGGCCTCCTAAAATGTTGGGATTACAGGTGTGAGCCACTGTGCCCAGCCTACTTCAAGGGAAATTTGCATCCTTAAATGATTACATTTAAAAACAGAAAAAGTAGAAAACAAATCAGCTAAGATTCAACTGAAATAAAATAACACAAATGAGTAATAAGCCAAAAAGCTGAAGAAAATAAAATGAGGGACATAATAATAAAAAGGTCAGAATTCAATGAAAGATAACACAAAGCATAATAGAGATCCTCCCCATCAACAGATAGTAGTTGGTTTACTAAAGTGATATAATTTAACTTCCTATAAGGTCAATCAAGTAGAAAGAAAACCCAAACAAAATAATTAAAAAGGGGCATTATAGATGCATCAGAAATTAAAAATACAATATAAGATTAGTATGAATGATTTTATGCCAATAACCTTAAATAATTTAGATGAAATAGATACATTTTTAGAAAAGTATAAGTTATCCAAAGTGATTCAAGAGTCAGAAAATATAAATGGTTCCATGCATTAGCTATCTATTGCTGTGTAACTACCAACCTGCCAGTCAATGACTTAAAATGACAAATATTTATTATTGCTCAGAAATCCACACGTCAGTTGGATTGTTTCTCTGTCTCAGTGAGGCTGACTAGCAGACTGCAGGTTAGGTCGGTGGCTCTGTGGATCGAAGTTCGGCTCACTCTCAAATATGCTTCAAGGGCAGTTGGCTGTAGGCCTAGTAGAGTGTGGCCTCAGCTGAGACAAACTGCTTGACCACTAGATGGTCTTTCATCCTCCAACAGGCTAGGTAGGGCTTGTTCCTGGGCTGGTGGCAGGGTTCTAATGCAATGAGCAGAAGCACAAAAGTCCTCTTGCAAAACAGGGACAGTGGAAGAACTGCATTCTATTGGCTAAGAAATTCACAAGGCTAGTCCAGATTCAAAAAAAAATGAGGAAATAGATACTTTCTCTTTAGTGAGAGGGCATGGATGTAGAGAATAATGGAGAACTGCAACCGTTCTTGTAATCTACCACATCCTAAAATCATCAAAGATGTTGATTCAGCAGTTAGAAAGTCTTCTCATCAAGAAAACACCAGGCCAGATGCTTTTTCTGGCAAGTTCTACCAAACATTCAAAGAACAGACAAATTCAATCATATGAAATCTTTTCAAAAATAGAAAAAGGACTATGTCATAACTCATTTTTATGAGGATGCTAAAGCCCAGACACCAAAACTAGACAAGAACAGTATGAGAGAAGAAAATAATGGCCCAAATGCATTAAAGATCACAAACACAGAATTTAAAGCACAAATTAAAGAAACTAAATCTGTCAAAGTATAAAGAAAGAGGATGCACAATAGCCAAGAGTTTATTTTAGGAAAGCAAGGTTGGGTCAACCTTGGAAAAATCTATTAATTGGCTATATTAACAAAATATAGGAAATAAACTCCACTAGATTGAAAAAAAAGCACTAAATAAAATTCAACAAACATTTTTGGTTAAAAAATAATGGTAAATATTAAGAATAGGCTTGAGGCTAGGAGTTTGAGACCAGCCTGAGCAATACTGAGACTCTGTCTCTACAAAAAAATATAAATTTTTTTAAATTAGGAAAAAAAGAATGGAAAGGAACTTTCTTAACAAAAACCAAAACAGTATCTACCAAAACCTATAACCAAACATCAGTCTTCATGTTGAAATGTTAAAAGCATTTATTTTACAAACAGAATCAAAAAAAGACTGACAGTTATTTTATTAAACACTGTTTTGGAGTACCTAGCTTATGCAATAAAATAAGAAAAGTAAATAAACATAAATATTAGAAAGGAAGAAACCAAACTCTCATTATCTGCAGATATTATATATGTCTATGCAGAAAGCAAACATAAAAAAACCATAATTAGATATAAGAATTTAGCAAGTTTGTGGAATATTATATCTATATACAGCTAATTACATTTCTCTATAATAGCAATAAACAAAAAATGTAAGCAAGGTCCTGATTATCATAGCAAGATATCTTCTATCTATCTATTTTAGAAACAAACATAATGAAATATATATAAGATCTGATGAAGAAAATTATAAATTGAAAGCATTAAAAGCATTGAATGAGGTGGTGGTGGTGGTGGGGAATTAAGAAATGTTGATCAAAGGGTGAAAACTTTCAGTTTTAAGATGAATGAGTTCTGTGATCTAATGTCCAGCAGGATGACTATAGTTAATAATACTGTGTTGCTTACTTGAAATTTGCTAAGAGTTAATATTAAGTGTCTACGCACACACACATGCACAAGATAACTAAGTGTGATGATGGATATGTTAATTAATTTGTTCATTTCACAATATACACATATATCAAATCATCACATTGTATGTACACCTTGCATGTATAATTCTTATTGTCAATAAAGCTGGGGGGAAAGAGCACTGGATAACCTAAATAAATACAGAGTTAGTTCCTATTTATGCATATACTCAATATTTTAAAGATGGTAAGTTTTCTTAAATTAATATGTAGAATCAAAGTAATTCCAATGAAAATGTCCAAACAGGTTTATTTTTGTTTTCTAGTTATTTTTAGTGGAATTTGACAGTCTGTTTCAGAAACTTACCTAGAACAGTAAAGGTCAAGAATTAGCAAGACATTACTTAAGAAACAAATTAGTGAAGGGGACTTGCCACAACACATATCAAGACTATATGAAATAAGGCCGGGTGCCGTGGCTCACGTCTGTAATCCCAGCACTTTGGGAGGCCAAAGCGGGTGGATCACTTGAGGCCAGGAGTTTGAGACCAGCCTGGCCACCATGGCAAAGCCCTGTCTCTACTCAAAATACAAAAATTAGCTGGGAATGGTGGCACATGCCTGTAACCCCAGCTCCTTGGGAGGCTGAGGCACAAGAATCACTTGAACCTGGGAGGCAGAGGTTGCAGTGAGCCAAGACTGTGCCACTGCACTCCAGCCTGGGCAACAGAGTAAGAATCTGTCTCAAAAAAACAAAACAAACAAACAAAAAAACACTATATGAAATAAGACAGTGTATTACTGACCCCGGGGTTAGTCAGAAGACCACAGGAATGTACCAGACAGCATCCATGTGGGGCCAATGGCAGAGAAATGGGCTATTTAATAATTGATATTAGAACACTTATTCATATGGAAAGAAAAAGAAATTGCGTGCCTACCTCACAACTTGCATCAGAGTCAATTCCAGATGCATCAGGGACTTAAATGTGAAAGGCAAAACTTTAATAATTTCAGGAAGAAATAAAAAAGTATATCTCCTTGACCCATGGAGTTAGGGAATGATTTCTTAAGCAAGAAACAAAAAGCACAAAATATAAAGAAAAAGATTGGTCAATCTGACTCATTAAAATGAATTGTGCTCATTTTAATGAGCAAAAAGGAGGTGAAAAGCCAAGCCGAAAAACTGGAAGAAGATATTTGCAATACCCAGAACCAAGAAGGGGTTAATATGCAAACTACAGAACGCAAACCCAGGAGAACTTATGCTGATAAGTTAATCAGAGAAGCCCTCTTTGAGGAGTGACATGGAAGCAGAGATCACAAGGATGAGAAGGGAGGAAGAGCACTCCAGTTGGAGAAAAAATTAAATTCAAAGGCTTGAGGCAGAGACCAGAGATCAGAGACCAGCGTGGCTGGAAGAGAGAAAGTAAGGGAGAGGTAGGACATGGGCTTGGAGAGGTAGACAAAGGCCACAGCAAGCAGGATGGTACAATGAGAAGCCAATAAAGGGTGTAATGGAGCACACGTGGCTGCTATGTAAAGCATGGATGAGGGGCTGAGGTTACAAGCAGGGAGACCACAGAACGTCTAGAATCGGGTACAGGAGCTTTCACCGAATCTCAGAGCGGCAGATGCAGCGTCTTCATTAAGGGCATGAACTCTGGTGCTAGACTGCCTGGATTCCTACCCTTGCTCTGCTTTTTTAAGCTCTTTGACCTTGGGCAAATGACTTTAGCTTTCTGTGCCTCAGTTTCCCAATCTTCAGAAGGAGGTAATAATAGTGCCCACTAAGTGTTCTTAATCATTTTTATGCCTCAAATCCCTTGGCAGTCTGCTGAAGCCTCTCAGAAAAAAAAAAAAAAAAAAAATTAATCATAAAATAAAATGCATAGGATTCCAAAAAACCCCCAAATATAGCTAAATATAGTTATCAGCCAGGAATGGTGGTTGTAATCCCAGTGCTTTGGGAGGCCAAGGTGAGAGAAGCACTAGAGGCCAAGAATTTGAGACCAGCCTGGGCAACATAGTGAGACCCCATCTCTTTCTATTAAAAAAAAAAAAACTACCATAATTTTCAAGTTGTGATGAGAAAAAGATGATATTTCAAGGCATCTACAGCAACTGTAATGTGATACCAAAATAAAAAAATTAACTTCTCCAGGTTATAAAGTCTCAGGTACCACTAATTCAACGGTGTGGTTTGTTGCCTACGTTCTTAATGGAAGGACATGTTAGATTTCGGTTAGAGGTTACTGAAAATAAAGAAGTGTTTTCTACCTCCCATTCAAGTTGAAGGACTCTCTGAATTCTAACCACTAACCCATTGGACATCCATGGATCCTAGGATAAAAACCCCTGTTTCTAGACAAAAGTTCTTCTAATAACAGCTGGCATAAAATCACTTTAGTTATTGTTGCCATGGTCATTGCCATCATTTTAGGAGGTGGCATGGATAATCATGAAGTTTTTCTGCTACGTTGGGGCAGACAGCTTTGCCACATACTAGCACTGTGACCTGGGCAAGGCAGGTGCCTCCTTGAGCTTGGTGCCCCTCATGGTGCTTCTCCTGGAGACCCTGACAAGAGAGCTATGGAAGGGAAGAGCCAGGAGAAAAGGAGGAGACCATTTCCGGACACATCCTGCCAGTTATCATTCCAGCCTGGCGCAGACCATTATTTATAAACTATAACTACTCATTCTCTGGATTTTATTGCTCATTAAGAGCTGAGTGTAACATCTTTGATTAGAGTCAGGAGTTGGATACATGAGAAAGAGAGACAGAAAACATCTGAAATTCTGAATCTAAAATAAAACTCTTTAAACGGATTATTTTGTAAGAAAATCTTTAGATACTGATTGGGGAAAATCTTTGTTGTCTTTTGTTGTTGTTGTTGTTGTCGTTTTTTGGTTGAATTTTGAATTTTGAGCCTGTGAAGTTTGTTCTGAATCCAGGGGCTCCATAATTCAGGGTTTGTCTGCTTCCTTGCAAAACCAGCCTTCCTGAGTTCTACAAGATATTTGTATTTATACTCTCGATGTTTAAAATATTTTCGTATCTCCTATCTCTACTATCTTACTTCTTCCCAAAGGACTTACAGGGTAGATGTGATCAACTTTCGCTTGAGTTAGCCAGAGAAGGTGCATTTTGCTTGTAATGTACATTTCTTTGCTGCAGGACTTCTCAGAGCCTCTATATGGTAATGTGCATTGGGAAGTCCAGACAGGGGACAAAGTAGTCAACATATCTCAAACTTGTGTGACCTGCTTTTTTATCTATAGAATTTCTCATAGGGCTAGTGAGAAAATGCTATCTTAGATAAACACTTTAAAAGGAAACATTTTTCTTAGGAAGTGTTTGCAGTCACTGTAATTATCAAACAACAAAAAAGCAGGGAAAGTAGGGGGTATGACAGGCTGAATCTAGAATGGGGACAGAGTTGCCCTAGGAGGATCCCGTAGATTAAAAAAAAAATCATCTTACCTGCCTTATTTAACTTGGGATTGTTTATAAAGGTGAAATAACATTCCCAGGTGACCTGCTGTGGTTTCGGAGCCCCTTGTTAGGCCCTGGGTCCTCTGGAACCACTCAGGACTGTGGCCCCACCTCTGAGGTTGGCCTCTATAGCTGTACCGAATGGCTTATACATATCAGCTCTCTTTTCTTCCTTCCCACATTTCTTCAAGGCCTACCCTGCCCTCTCCCACAGAGGTGCTATTTGCCAAGACTGTTTGTCTAAACCAGATGGTCTAGAAAAGGCCGGCCACTTGGAGCACAGGCGGCATGGGTGTTAACGCAAGTGATGTTGGGCTGTAGTATCTGGGCTGTCCAAAACCCAAGGCTCTATCTCCACCCAACATGAAATGAAGTGGTGGCAGAACCTTTCCCAAATGGGGCCTGGGCCGGGAGGATGACACAGTGGATTAAAAGGAGTTTTTGGTTTCCCTTAAGCATAGCTGTAAACTTGCATCTCACTTGCTAGAAACAAGACATCAGTATTTTGAGGGGCATGTATTCATCCATCAAACCAACTTTAACTTACTATCTAGACCAGCGTTTCTCAACTGAGGATGATGTTGCCACCTTCCCACAGGGGACGTTGGGCAATGTCTGCAGACATTTTATTCACACGTTGTCACAATACAGGGAGGTGCTACCGGCATGTGGGAGGCAGAGCCCAGGGATGCTGCCAAACACGTGCAATGCACAGCACAGCCTCCACAGCAAAATGTCATCTAGTCCCAAATGTCAGGAATGCCTATATAAAGCACTTAAAATGATGCAGTTTTACTATTATTGCTCTGTAAAAGGTGCTTGAGTTTGCCCCTGGAAGACAGGAAGTTGACAGATGCAGATAGACCTGGACACGCCAGGCAGTGCAGTATGTATGGCCAATGGTTGGGAGAGTTTGTCGAAGAGACAGAATATAAAGATATGGTCTTTCATCTTGTACAGAGTCTAGAACTGTGCTGCCCAATAGGACTTTCTGCAACGATAGAGATGTTCCATATCTACTGTACAATATGGTAGCCACTAACCCCACATGGTTATTGAGCGCTTGAAATGCGGTTAGTGCAACCAAGGAACTGAATTTTTAATTACAAAAATTTTATGGGGTACACATACAATTTTGTTACATGCAAAGATTGCATAGTGATTAGGTCAGAGCTTTTAGGATATCCATCATCTGAATAATGTACATTGTATCCATTAACTAATTTCTCATCATCCATCCCTCTCTTACCTCATTACCCTTCCAAGTCTCCACTGTCCATCATTCCACTATGTCCATGTGTACACATTTTTTAGCACCTACTTCTCAGTGACTTTCTGTGCCTGGCTTGTTCCACTTAAGATGATGACCTCCAGTTCCATCCACGTTGCTGCAAAGATACAATTTCATTCTTTTTTATGGCTGAATAGTATTCTGTTATGTATGTATATCACCTTTTCTTGATCCACTTATAGCATTTTAAATTTTATTTAATTTTAATGAATTAAAATTAAGATACTGCACATGGCTAGTGGCTACCACATTGGACAGAGCAGGTTTAGGAGAGGAGATGGTGTTGATGCAGACCAAATATTGATAATATATGACATTGGATTGGGGGGGGGTCCCAGTTGGGGTACAGGAAATGAGGGGAGGAAGACATCACTTCTGACCAGGCACTTCATGGAAGAGATACTGGGAAAGCTTGACCCAAGGTGAGCAGGTTTTTGATGGCAGAAAATGGGACCAGTAAGGGAGAGCAAATTCCAGGCAGGGGAAGCCACGTGGGCAAAGACATAGGCAGGGACATAGGGAGACAGCAGGGCCTGTCTGCATGGATGAAGGACAGGTCATAAGACAATAATACCAGACCATACAACAACTGTCATTCGAACTAGGCAGCGTCAAAACTAGTTACTCTTGGGAGTCCGAGGCAGGCGGATCATGAGGTCAGGAGTTCAAGACCAGCCTGGCAAAGATGGTAAAACCCCATCTCTACTAAAAATACAAAAATTAGCCGGGCATGGTGCCGGGCACCTGTAATCCCAGCTACTCGGGAGGCTGAGGCAGAGAATTGCTTAAACCTGGGAAGCAGAGGTTGCAGTGAGCCAAGATCATGCCATTGCACTCTAGCCTGGGTGACAGAGTGAGACTGTCTCAAAAACAAACAAACAAACAAACAAACAAACAAACAAACAAACATAAAAACCTAGTTTCTCGACAACATACCTGCTGTAAGCCCAGGACACTCAGACATGAAATGGAGAGAATTGACTTGGAAAATTTAAAAAGTGTTATTTTATGGGACAAATTCTTACTGAATCCACCAGAAAGTGGTAGATGTGGGTCTTGAACTCAGGTCTATGTGACTTGAAGCACAATGTTTTCCACTCTGTCCCATGAAGGCACCAGGTCTGTGTGTGGGCACAGAAGTTGTAGAATCTACTATGAGAAGTTGGAAAAGCTCTAAATACAAATTTTGACAATTTGGCAATTTGCCTCAAGCTGCTCTGGTTTCTGGAACCCAGTTAATGATGGGATGACGTGGTAGAAAATATTGATGAGGATAACCGGCACTACAAAACTCCTGCAGACACTCAGACATTGCCTCAAACTTTCCCCAGAAATCTACAAATTATTGTGACTCTACCAAGCAGTACTTATTTAGTAGCTGCTGAGGCTGGACTAACAGTGGCAATTGCTTTGGGGATTTCACTACCAGGGGAGGGACAGAGAATCTCCACACAGGAAACCTGAGGTTTGCAATGGGGTTTACTGCTGGAGCAAGAAACATTTATCTTCTAACATGGGGAACATCTGCAAGGTGTGCCAAATTGCAGTGCTCACTGAAGACACGTAGAGGACGGTCAATAAGGTGAAAATTTCTCATGACAAAAGGAAATCATCTTGTGTAAACCAAAAGTCTGTCAGTTTGGGTTACTGGCTAGAATCCAGGATTCTTCCATAACTCTAGGAAACAACAATGGATCCCCAAACAGGTAGATTTTTGAAGCCGTGTATCTTAGAATGTCTAGCTGTATCTTAGAATGTCTAGCAACATTTTAATTTTGTTTCCATTTTGTTTACCGAAGAGAGATTCCCTCTTTGATAAATAAGATGGAAATAAAAATGTCATAGTCTCTGGACTGTCTATTAATCTTGAAAGGAAGAAAAAATTAAGAGATGTCTCAAAATAAATATTTAGATGTTAAAAAAGAGAGAAAGAGATACAAACTTCGAATACATCTTTGAAAACTGAGCACACTGGTCCTGAAAGTTATCCCATAGAAGAGTTAAAAAACCAGAAAAACAGGATCTTTCAATGGTATCATCAATCTGTGGATAGCTTAATTCATGATTTTAGTCATGTGGTATTAATACAATAATTTCATAACTTAAAGGAAATTTCAAAGTAGCTTGTAGGCCTCTGCTCCTCTAGGACTTAAGGTCTGTAGAGTTTCACTCCAGCTAGAACCTACGGCAAGAACTCTAGGTAACAAAATGGTCATTTTTTACCTCCCGGTTTGTAAAACCCTCAGTCCCTTTCATTACTCAGACACTTTGGATTAAACAAGATGTGTTTTCAAACTACTTTGTCTCTTAATTTTTAAACCCTTGTTTATTTTAACTTAAATTTAATCCACATGTTTCTGATTCATTTACACTTAACTCATCAAAATGCTGTTTCATAAAAGTTCTTTGATGTTCAAATTGCCTTTGGAGCTATTTTTAATAAGTTTTTTTTTTTTTAAAGCTTCCCTACTTAGAAACAGAAAGTTCTATTTCGTTGCTATTTAATAACTAGTGCTCCACAGTGTTGGGTTCAGTTCATTATTTAAATAAAATAATGTATGTAAAATGCTTCATAAATTCTAAAGCAATTGCTGCCTGTTAGTGATTACAGCTGCTATTGTTATTGCAACCATGCAGAGGGGCACATGGAGGATCCAGGTTTCTTCTTCTCCAAGTTCGCTGAACTAGAACATCTTGTAGCTCTGTTTCATTTATAACATTTTCTTATTCTAGGACTTTCTCATTCTTAGTAACAAGTCCAATAAACACATCAAATAACTGTTAAAAGAATAAAAAATTATGTCAGCTTGAGAGCCACCCACATACAAATTGAACCCCTTTTAGTTGAGGTCTCACTTGGACCTACAGGCTGACCCTCAATGGGTTGAGTGTCCGGTTGGCTGTCATTGACTTCGGGGTCAGGGGGCTTCTCAGTGTATTATTTGCATCAATTCATAGACTTTGACAGAAAAATGATTCACTCAAAAGGAAGCTTTGTGAGCAGGCACTGGGGCAGGAGTTGGGGGTGGATAAGCAGGCAAGGTGGGGTCTGTTCCTCGGTTCCATGTATGCGTTCCAAGCCTCGTGGAGAGCTGCATTGAAAAGCTGCAGCTGTTTACAAGGGGGACTCTGGGAGATGTGGGCACATAAGGCGCTGCTTAGCTAGTTCTGGGCAGAACTCAGCCCTGCCCTGGCCTTATGGGAGTCCCTGTATGTTGATGATAGTGTCTGGTGGAATAGTGGGGCAAGGGTGGCTGAGATTCTGTTTCCTGGCAGGACATGGCAGAGAAGTTTTGGCAATATCCTGTTTTGGCAATAACCAGTTGCCTGTATGATTATCACCCAGTTAAACCTGGCTTACGTGCATGTGAGCCTCCCTGGGGTTCCCAGAAACACTCTGGGGTGTGTGTGTGTGTGTGTGTGTGTGTGTGTGTGTGTGTATGAGGAGGAGGGGTTCCCATGTGTCTCTCTGACCTCATTCCTCGCTGGAATCTGCTCAGGCCCGAGGCCATTCAGGTTACATGTGAACATAGCAAAACGGCCGTTCTGTTGCTCTGTACTCACAGTCGTGCGGAAGGCCTCTGCTGCTCTCACACAAGTGAACAGGAGCGCTTTGTCTCCTGGAAGCTGACCGTGATCCTGTGTGTGAAGCATAGACTTTCAGCTTTTGCATGCTCTCCCCATGGCCCGGCCTGCCGCACACCAGGCTGCCTTGAGGAATTTGGAACCAAACTTGAAAACTCTTTCTCAACAATAAAGGGAACATTGCTTTGCCCTTTCACACATCAGTCTTTCCTGGTGAATGGCTTCCCGGCCTTCTGATTCTTGCCGTATGGAACAATTGGCCCGTTCAGTTAACTTGCCAGCGGTAATCAGTTATTTTCTCCTCGCCATGTATTTCAACCATTCTTTTTGGAGGAGAAAGAAATTAAAGAAACAAAGGGAAGTGGCTATAAAGAACAGAACTGTCAGAATAGCAAGTGTTTGAGTAATTTGTTGGGTCCTTGGTTTAGGGTTGACTGATTTTAGCACTAATTTTGGTTTGGAGTATTTCTTGGGACAAAGAAACCCTATTTTAAACTGCATCTCCCTTGAAGATTGTGATTACAAGAGGGGAAATGCTGTGCAACGGAGGTCTTGTTATAATTCCATAACCTAATTGATTATTTTCCCTTCTTTTTTTAGAATTTGGATGTCTGTTTGGCTATCTCTCTTTTCATGAAACAAGCCAGATCTTTGACAACACCCACTGAACTCGGTCCATGACAGACATTGCCCAAAAAACCACCTGGTCCAGCAAAATTGTAATAACTGCTCTGCGGCTCAGTCCACTGGGTCTGTTTTGAAAAAGGGGGAAAATTCCCCAAATGACTAATGTTCTTAGGCCCAGTCGCAGTTTTTCATTGTTCCGAAAGCACCTGGTATAACCTGCTTGCTTTCAATTCTTCTGAGAGCCTGAGGATTTGAAATGAAAAGAGAAAACAGAATCCCCTAAGTCCATGGGCAAGGCAATCTGCTCTCATAAAGAAAACATGGAACATTTCCGAACATGTGGCCCGCTCAGCTGCCCTCGTCAGGGTCAGATTTATGTATTTGCTCTGGAATCAAGATTTTTGTACACCAGGCACAATACCTTGGAGTATTTACAGTGTAAGCTATTTTGCTAAAGCAAACAGCTGCACAGAGGCTCAGTAAACCCCCCTGTCCCCAGACACAGGAGCCAGAACCTTCTCGGTTAGCAGGTGTGTGTCCTACCTAGAAGGAGGTGAACTTTCTTTGGGCCTGACTTCCCGAATGTCTGAACATTTTCCCTTTTTCCAGGATGCGATCTAATGACTTCTGAAAGCATTTGAAAAGGAGATTCTTTGCTTATTTTCCCCTCAATAAGAACAACTAAAAAGGGTACAGTTATTACAATCTGAGGGGAAGGGCTGGGTTGCTTTAAGAGGAAGCTGTAGATAAAGTCTGAGCTGTGACAAAGACACTTTATCATCGTCTTCTTTTTCTGTTTTTAGTTCCCCTTCCTCTTTTCTGGCAGAGAGGGTGGAGGCCGTGGTCATGAGCAGGAATTTAAAAGGGAAACAAAAGGCAAAAAACAGGAGACTGCTTTTACCCCACGGAATCTCAATGGTAATTTTTGCTTGTGAGATTCCTTGCTGGCTTCCATCAGTGGCAAGGACAAAATCGTCCGCATATCTACAGACAGGACTTTAAAAAACAGAGGTGGAATAAGAGGATGAAGTGATTTATTAATTTATTCATTCAACAAATATTTATTAAGTGTCCACTGGGTATTGGGGCTGAGGTTACTGTGGTCATGGGGTTGGATATCATCCCTATGAGAGACCAAAGATGTCTCCCTCACTAGCTAACTGCAAAACTTCCACAATTTCAACCATTTCTTACCCTGGTCTGTCCTCCTGCCTTTATCTTCAAAGTTAGCAGTGTAGTATCTTCAAATCATTCTCTGCTTTTAAAAACTTTTATTTTTTGTAGAGATGGGGGTCTCACTATGTTGCCCAGGCTGATCTCAAACTCCTGGCCTCAAGCAATCCTCCTGCCTCATCCTCCCCAAAAAGCTGGGATTACCAGCATGAGCTGCATGCACCAGCCTCCTACATCCCTCTAATAAGGACTCTTGTGATGACATTAGGTCCATCCACATAATCTGGGACAATCTCCCCATCTCAAGATTCTTGATAATATTTGCAAAATCTCTTTTACCATTTAAGATAACATATTCACAAGTTCTGGGAATATGACATAGGCATCTTGGAAGCCACTCTTCAGGTCACCAAAATTCCATTTTGAGATATTTACCAAGTGGATCCTTAATATATAAACAAAACAGGCCGGGTGCAGTGGCTCATGTCTGTAATCCCAGCACTTTGGTAGGCCCAGGTGGGTGGATAGCTTGAAGTCAGGAGTTCGAGACCAGCCTGACCAACATGGCAAAACCCTGTCTCTATTAAAAATACAAAAATTAGCCAGATGTGGTGACGTGCGCTTATAAACTCAGCTACTTTGGAGGCTGAGGCATGAGAATCGCTTGAACCCAGGAGGTGAGGTTGCAGTGAGCTGAAATTGCACCCTGCACTCCAGCCTAGGTGACAGAGAGAGGCTCTGTTTCAGGAAAAAAAAAAGTCAACAAAACAAAACATGACTATTAAAATTTTTAAGAGTATATATTAAGTTGAATGTAGATATCTTTTTTACTAATTTAATCAACAAATATTCCTAAATATCTGTAAGCAAAGCTTTGCCTTATCTTTCCATTGCCAGCTTAAGAAGAGCTCTTCTTTGATGTTGTTTTCTCTACCTTCCTCAAGAGGATTGATTCCCCCTTCTCAGCATCTATACAGAGCCTGGCCCAGAGCTGGAACTCCATAACTGTTGACTGACATTACTTCAATGACGTTTCCATGTTTTCTCTCTCTAACAGCCTCTAAGCCACCATTCCTTAAAGCGCGTTTCACAAAACACTTGTCTCATGAGATTACGTCACATACAAACAGTTCTATGGTCAAAACATTTCAGGAAACACTACGTATTTTACTCTCTATAATGGAGATTCACAGTAGTGTGCATTAGCTTATTAAAGACTCTGACAAGTGCTGCGTGTGGCATCGGGTAGGAGTGGGGAGAGGTAATTTAACGTGGCATTTTCCAGATTTACTTGCCAGTGGAATTCCTTTTCCTATAAAATCGATTCACACCACATTTTCAAAAATATTGCTCCAGGGTCCTTGGGGCAAGAACCAAATTGTGTCCTTCTTTGTATCTTTTGTGGCTGGTGTATCCCTGGGATACTGTAGATGCTTAATAAACACATGTTGAATGAATGCATTAAACAAGAGGAAAACCAAGTTGATAAGACAAGGTCACTTCTCTCAAGTTGCTAAAAATGAATAAGACATATGTGTAAATAATTATTTATACTACTAGATAAATTAAAAAGTGATCTAAGCTAGGATTGTTAATAAGGAGAAAATCAAATCCAAATGCTGAAAACCAACCTAAGAGTGAAACAGAACTAGGCCAGGTTACTCAAGCCGCCCTTTGAACTTTGTGGACTGCCCTCTTTCAGAAAGGAACAAAGAAAATTAGATCTGTGTAGCACAGAGCAGAACAGAAAGGAATAGCTGTCTTCAGATAAAAAATGAAAATTGTTATAGAAAAGATTAAGCTACGATTAAAACTCCAAGTCAGGTCTCTACTGCACTCCGAGTGATGGCTGAGAACCCAGTACTCATGTCCAATTGTGTCTGTGAACCGCAGGCAGTCAGTTTGAGGGAGTGAACCCATAGCTGGCTGCCAAAGGTTGGGCATGAATTTTCCAATCCAAGCCACCACCATTTATCAGAAATGAAGGTTCACTTGACACAGGAAGCAGGAATGGCCTCGCTCTGAGATGGCGCCAAAGGCCAGGGCAATCACGGATGAACCAGCCGTTCCAGCAGCTGCTCCACAGCTTTGCTGGATTCCCCTGTTGGTTGAATTTAAGAGCTAATTCATCCCAGGTCATGAAGTGGTAGCAGGCAATCTTTGTGTTCTGCCAAAGTCACTAGTTCAAGCAAGAAGAGAAAGAAGCTGGTATAGCTCCATACAAGAGGCAAAGGATTTGGGGGCCACCAGAAAGATTTGGATTTGAATTCTGGCTTTGTCATCCCTGACTATATGCAAGTTACTTAACTTCTATGATCCCATGCCTTCAGTTCAGAAATTTGAATATACCTCTACATAGGGTTGTTATAAGTCCTAGAAGTAAAGTTTACAAAGTGTATGTATTAGTCATTCAATCAACAATAGTAGGATAGCATTTATAATTAACAATGCTTGTTAGTAATATAAAATAATATATAATATTAACATAAAATATTATAATAAAATATGAATAAAGGAAACATAACAAATAATATTTTATCGGTAAAAAATAGGATAAAATTTGAGTAATTTTGCTTTCTTATACCTCTTTCAGGATTTCTTTTTATTTTATAACTTTGCTCAGTATTTGGGAAGTTGTTCATTCTGGGCTTATTGCCTCAGGGAAGAGATGAACTAGCAGGAAAGCAAAGAAGAAAGAACCGCTTCCGGACTTTGAGTTTCAAAAGTCAGACAATGAAGGAATAAAAAGGAAGACTCATGATACAGACTTGCACTGCCCAACATGGTAGCCACCAGCTAGCTGTGGCTATTGAGTGCCTGAAATGTGGCCAGCCTGTATGCTGTAGGTATAAAATACACACCAGATTTCAAAGACTTAGCGCAAAAGAGAATGTAAACCTCTTAGTTACTGGTGTAGCTGAATGTTTGTGTCCCCCCCAAAATTCACATGTTGAAACTTAACCCCTAGTGTGATGGTATTAGGAGGTGGGCCCTTGGGAGGTGATTAGCTCATCAGGATGGAGCCCTCATGTGTGCGATCAGTATCTTTGTTAAAGAAATTCCAGAGAGTTTCTGTGCCCTTCTGCCACTTATGAACCAAGAATCTGTCCCTCACCAGATACCCCTGCCAGTGCCTTGATCTTAGACTTCCAGCCTGCAGAACTATGAGAAATAAATTTTTTGTCATTCGTAAGTCACCAAGTCACCTGTGTTATGCTCTTTAGTTATAGGAGCCTGAATGAGCTAAGACAATTATGAATTTTTAAAACTGATTACACATTGAAATGAAAATATTTTATTGAGTTAAGTAAAATGTATTATTACAATTAATTTTATCTGCTTTCTTTCTTCTAAATGTAGCTACAGAGAATAAACATATGTAGTTTACAACTGTAGCCACATTATATTTCTTTGGAACATCACTGGCCAAGACAATGAAGGAATAGAAAAGACTTATGGTGTAGACAATTGATCTAGTTGAAAACATAGTCAGTCTGAGCAAGGTTTCTTGCTCCTAAAATTAGAAACGAATTCCTGGACTGGGTGAGGAGGGTCAAAGGCATACCATGAGAGCTAAGATGCAGGTTCATTCTTGTGACCTGCATGACCCCTAACTCTCTAGCCTTAGCCCTGGAGAGGAGATGGCATTGTCCCCAGATAGGGTTTTGGGATAAGAGGCAAAGGTACTTGTGCCTCCTTTGCTAGGTAGAGTTCTGATGTGGCAGCAAGATTCCAGAAGAGAGGACTGTATGGTCATCCCAGCAAACCAGGCCTTAACAGCCTCACTACATTTCCCAAGCTCCAGGAGAAGAATTCCCACACATCCCCAGAGTGGCACAGACATAGCAGAGCAACTGCTAGATTTGAAGAAGCTTGGCGGATAGGATCAGGGGCTGCCTCAGCAGGAACCTGAATAGACTGACAACCTAAGAAGATAAAGGATGATGGGAGTCTCTGTACAAATGGTCTTAGGCCAAATTCCCTAGAAACAGAGCCGAAGATGGGGATTCTTGTGAAAGTGACTGCTTGAGGTAGTATTCACAGGAGAAACCTGAAAGCAAGAGAGGAAAGCAAACAGAATAGGGCAGGGGAAGAAATCGGGCAGAGACATGGCTTCAGGAGTAAACCAGCCTCTGCCTGATCCCATGGAGAGCCCTGCAGTGTGAAGTTGCATCCCAGAATTTGTTCCATCTTGAGGCACAAAGGCTGAGCTTTTATGCTGCTCCATCAATCATTAGTTACAGAGGGACCTGAAGGGGCCTTTTTCATCATCTTCCAGGCATTTCTAAGAGAAGAGGCTCTAATCAGTGAAGGACAATACTCCTGAGAAGGGTGCAAACCTTCAGCAGCCAGGGGATGAGAGCAGGAGTCTGGGAAAGAGGACTGTGCTGAGCGCCCACAGCATCTGCCACATGGAGAGGAGTCAGCAGGAGAGCAGATGAACCCCCTTCCATTGGCTTGGCACAATGGAAGTCTCATCCTTGGCACTGAGCAACAACTCTCAGGAAAGAGGTAAGATCCTAAGTTGGTAGAAATTAATTTTTTCCCATCCTTGTTGATAGGAGACTTGATATAGTAATTAAGGCAAAGAATTGAAAAATAAAATTTTATTTCTTGCATACCTGTATTATAGATTGAGATTCACTCTTTATCATAATTACAAGGTACAGCAAGCTAAATAAAGGTGGGTACAAGATGTATATGAGAAAAAAAGTACGTCCAATGGCAAATATATATGATTTTCTTATAAAGTAAAAACACACTGGGCATGGTGCCTCATGCCTGTAATCCCAGTGCTTTGGGAGGCTGAGGAGAAAGGATGGCTTGAGGCTAGGAGTTCGAGACCAGCCTGGGCAACACAGTGAGATCCCATCTCTTAAAAAAAAAAAAATTGTAAAAGTTAGCCAGATGTGGTGGCATGTGGGTGTATTCCCAGCTACTTGGGAGGCTGAGGCAGGAGGATCGCTTGAACCCAGGAGTTCAAGGTTGCAGTGAACTATGATCACGCCACCGCACTCTAGCCTGGGTGACAGAGAGGGACCCTGTCTCGAAAAAAAAATAAAAAAAGAAAAAGAAAATAAAAAAATAGTAAAAACAAAAAGAACAAGATTTATAAATCTTGTCCAGTATGGGCTATTGGTAATTCTGGTGAGAAATATTTACACATTCCAGTGGTTACATGATGCAACGTCCAGGTGGATATTAAATGGACTGTGACAAATCTGGAATGATGGTACTGACACTGTAAATATCTCATTAACAGATTGCCTCAACCTATAAAAAAGAAAGCTTTTACTGACTTATTCATGTGGTCACCATATTTGCTAGAGAATTTTACACACATTCAGATGTGTTTAATTCAAGGGAAAAACAATCATCTGGACTAGAGGAAGTTGCCAATAGCTCACGGGACTAAAATTTTTCATGTGTGTCATTTAACACGGGTCCACGTAACAGGTTTTCCTGTCTGTATTTGTTTGACAGACTAATTAAATCAATTCCAGTTTACATTTTTTATCCCATTCTAATTTAGAAACTATCAGCTAAGACTTAGAAAGCTCAAAAAAAAAAAAAAAAATAAAAAAAAAAAAAGCCCAAACCCCAAAAAGTATGTAAAAAAAAAAAAAAAAAAAAAAAAAATACAAACTTGGCGGGGCGCGGTGGCTCATGCCTGTAATTCCAGCACTTTGGGAGGCTGAGGTGGGCAGATCACAAGGTCAGGAGTTCGAGACCAGCCTGGCTAACATGGTAAAACCCTGCCTCTACTAAAAAATATACAAAAATTAGCCAGGCATGGTGGTGTGCGCCTGTAATCCCAGCTACTCGGGAGGCTGAGGTGGGAGAATTGCTTGAATCTGGGAGGTGGAAGTTGCAGTGAGCTAAGATCGCGCCACTGCACTTCAGCCTGGTTGACAGAGCAAGACTCAGTCTCAAAACAAACAAACAAATCTGCCAAATGTTTGCTAGCACCGAGGGTACTGGTAAGTTCTTCTTTCAATTTCTCTTCCAAATGCTCCTGCTCATTATATACTTTTCCCTTAATTTGATTTAGAACTCGTATGCAGTCTGCACTATGATATTCTTAATTACTTGCTGCACAATTTTTCTTATTCTATCAGACCATTCGCTTACTTAACTCAATGAATATTTCTTGGGTACCTACCACATGTCAGGTGCTGTGCTAGGCAGCAAGGATCCAGTGGTGTACAAAACAGGTCCTGCTCTTGTCTTCATGAAATTTATAACAGGTACATGGTCATCAATTGGGCTAACAGAAAACATCAGATTTATATATTTAACCTGGTTTCTTTCTGTGTGTGTGTGTCTATGTGTGTGTGTTTGACAGAATCTCACTCTGTTGTCCAGGCTGGAGTGTAGTGGTATGGCCACTGCCCACTGTACCCGCAACTTCCTGGGCTCAAGTGATCCTCCCACCTCAGCCCCCTGAGTAGTTGGGACTATAGGTGCGCACGACCATTCCTGGTAATTAAAAATTTTTTTTTTTCTTTCTTTTGTAGAGACAGGGTTGCCCAGGTTGGTCTCGAATTCCTGGACTCAAGTGATGTTCCTGCCTCAGCCTCCCAAAGTGTGGGGTTTACAGGCATGAGCCATCATGCCTGGCCTCTGGTGGTTTTTGTTTAAAGTAATATTTGTAGCTAGTCATAGAAACATTGACTAATATCTACTGTTCATCAAGGCAAGGTACTCAGGGCTTTAAAAATGTCCTCACCATTTCATCCTCCTATAACCCACTTATTCCCAGTATACAGAGGAGGGAATTTGACTCCATGCCCACACAGCAGACAGCAGACCAGGCCCTGACTTCTCTGGTTTTTTTCTTTTTTCTTTTTTTTTACTTTTCCCTTGAAATTATTTAGTGCTTTGTGTGTATTATCACATCAGTCCTATTCCTTCTGGTTTAAAATCTCCTCTGTTTCTTGGTGGTAATTTTCATCATCTACTCTGACATCCCCTTGATCCTGATGTCACATTGGAAGGGAACTGATAAATCAGTGCCTGCAAGGAACTATGATGGTACCAAACAGAGAGAGAGTAGAGTCTGTCAGTGAAAATCTTTCAGAACTAAAAGTCTGCATCTCCGACAAAGGGCTTTCAGGTGCTGTAGCAAAGATGGTTTTTCCATAGTTAAATTTGCTCCTTCTTCCTTACCAATGGAACACTCATTCTTTAGCTGAGATCATGAGCATCATGGATGACATCTCCCAGTTTCCTTTGCAGCTAAGGTAACCATGTGATTAAGGTTTGGCTAATGGTATGCAAGAAGAGAGGTCTGTGCAACTGCCAGGAACTGTGCCCTGAAAGAAAGGTGATGTGTCTTTTTATACCTGTTCCCTTTGGCTAGAACACAGACATGAAGGTTGGGGCTCAAGCAGCCGGATTGGAAATAGTGTGTTGATGATAGTAGAGCAGGAACTTGGAAGGAGATTGCATCTGATGATCAGGGAGCACCTTATCCGCCCTGGACTGCTTACCTTTGGACTTTGTGTAAGAGAGAAACCAACTTCCATCTAGGTTTTGTGACTTTAGGTTTTGTATTACTAGCAGCCTAATTTAATCTTGATGAAACAGTCACTATAACAGGAAATAAGAATATCAGCCAGTGACTTTCGTGGTATCCCTGAGTCAGGGAATTACTGGTTCTCCCTGCTTATGATGCTTATCCATATAATGTCCTTAAGCCAGAATGAAACTTGACAAGAAAACAGGACTTATGAATGATCCGAATGCATTCTGGCAATCGTATTTCAGGTGGCAAAACCCCTGCTTCAGGAAAATCCTGGGAGAGTCACCTGCCCCTCCGTCTGGCCTTGGTATAACTTTCCCCTTGGGAAGCACATGTCTGTGAAAGCAGCTATTGCCTCTATCACCCCAGCCTCTAGAGTCACTCACCTGGCCGGGAGGAGTTACAAACTATGCTAATTGTCTTGTATACAAAATGACTTTGTAAAAAGAAGCCCAAAGAACAGAGAACAAAAAACAGGATCAGAGCTGCAGTTTGAAAATATTGGTACAGAATGGATTTGGGCTGGGCGTGGAAAATTGGGAGCAGGGAGAAAAGTTAGGAAGGCAATGAGATAATCCAGGAGACAAGTGTTGAGTGCTGGAGCTAAGGCATTGGGAGTAGAAATGTGAAGTAAGCAACAGCTTAATTAGAATTGTTGTGGGCATGAGATTACATAGTGATTATTCATAAAGGGAGAAGAGGGCAAAAGGATGAGAGCTAGCAAAAGAGATGGAGAAGATAAAACTATAGAGGTAGGAGGAAAAGAAAGAGAGTGGGCCTCACAGAACAGGGCACGTTTTAAATGAGGGAGTGGTCAACAGAGTCAAAAGCACTAAAGAGGTCAAGAAGGATAAACAGAAAAAATATATCAATTGGCTTCTATTGGTTTTGGCAACAGGATGGTCATTGGAAATTCCACCCTGAGCAGATCTGCTAAGTTAATGTTCATGGAAGCCAGATTGCAATTGACTGAGGGATTAAGACCTTTCTCCATCCTAGAATAAAGGAAGGAGTGGGATGAAGGGTTGTTTCTTTGGAATTACAGGAACTGCTGACACAGACATCAGGTGAAAGCAATTCTTACAAGAATCTTGGTTTGATATCATAGAACGCTTTCAATTCATATTCATGTTGTCTTTGGCTCTCTGGAAATGGTATGAATAAAAAACTTCAGCATTTTGACTGCCCTCAACTTTTTGGATGTTTTGACTACTACCCAGTCAGTTGGGCCAAAATCAACTAAGAAATTATGCACATGGGTGTGATGGTTAAATACAAAATGTTTACTGTCTGTCCCAAGAGATAGTCAGGAAAAGTTCTGTTAATTAGATCCTGTGTACATTTCCATTATCATGGCTAATTACCTGTTTTATTCAATGATATGCTTTATTAATTATCACTAGTGCTCTTGGTTCTCAGCCTATTTTAAACGTCTTACAATGCTTTCTTTATCTTCTTGGTGTAATTACCAACCTGGCTTTTTTTGTATTAAGAAAGCAGTAGATACATGGAATACCCTGTGCAAATTCCAGAAGCTACCCCCTGTCTTTGCTCTTTCAATTGAGAAATGTGGTCAGAAACTGGTCACATTTTAGAGTTAGAGGTGAAGTTATTAAGGTTATTTTGTGCAGCAGTTCTCACCCCAGGAGTGGACAGAAGATCTCTTGGTGGAACATGGGAACTTTCTTCTATAAGACAGAATCAGATGTTACTATCAAATACATTTCTATAATACTACTACAGTTTTGATCCTTAAAACTTTTCATGTGCGGCCACTAAAACAATGAAATGTCTACAAGGTTGTATTTCTCAGAAAAAAAGTCGACTTTTGATTTCTATCACAAGTTCCAGGTTGTTGAAAGAGTGATTGGTGGTTTATGAGATATTTGAGGCATTATCTGCATTTTACCAAGGGGAAAAAGTGAAGTCCATCTAGAGGACAAAGGACCTTCACAGAACTGCCAGTTGTGGAAACAGCAAAGTTAGAACTGAAATTCCACCCTTTTCTTTTCACTAACCTGAACCCCACACGGTCCATGCTGGAAAGGCAGGATAGTTGAGGCTCTGGGGTCACACAGACCTTGCTTTGAAGCCTGGCTCCCTCCCCTTTAAATCTCACTTGCCTCATCTGGAGAATGCGAAGGACAGTAGTTGCCACAGTACTGGGATTGTTTTGATGATTAAATGAGAAAACGTATGGGCAATTCTCACCCTGTGCTTGGAACATGGTGATTTCCCAACAAACATCAGCTGCCTTTCACAACACAGACCCGGAGCCGGCTGTGGCTTTGCTGGGTGCCCCACTCCAGAAAAAAGTCTATAGCATCCCTGTAAATGGAAAAGTGATCAGTCTTCACCAGACTGGCATCTATTTGCTCTTTAGACACTTGCTGATGGTCAGTTTCAATTTAGACCCAGCAATAGCAATATTAAAACATCAAAAGCATGTGGGGAAAAACACTCCTTTTTTGTTGTTTTCCACATAATGTGTATCTAAATAAATTAATTGGTTGGCCACCACCATATAAGGCCCCAGGACTATCTGAGGCCAAATCTACTGAGGCCAGAGGGCAGAGCAATAAGGAGTATTGAACTTCCATCATATTTCCTGAATACTCTGTGATCTACTAAAACCTTGGGAAAATTACTTGACCTCCCTGTGCCTTTGCTTCCTCATCTATAAAATGAAGGTAAAAGAGTACCTACCTCTTGGGTTGTTGTGAGGATAAAATAAGATGCTGCACATAAAGTGTATAGCCAAAGACAGCACATCATATGTCCTCAATTATTGAGTCATTAGCATTGTTTCTGTCTTCTCTGCAACCACCACCATCTCATTATAGAGCTTGGTTCTAATCAGGACCAGGATATACAAATGTCATATGCAATTTGTAGAATGCTATGGGTTTGATATTTGCATTGTTAGTTGTGTGTTTGAATTCTGTCCTCCAGATATGGTCTTACAAATTTTATTTATCCAAAAAATACGCAGTGATGATCTTTACTGAGCCTTTGAAATCTACTTTAAAGGTTGCTATATATTATATACAGCAGTCCTAAACTTCCAAAAGTAAAATGGGTCTTTTTGACAATGGGCAATGATTTATGATTAGTATCAAAACCACAAACACGTAAGATTTATTTATTACATGGTACATGACTTTGATAGTCATTATCTCATATAACCCTCAGAAGCCCTTATGAGGGAGTATCATAGTCATTAGGGCGGTTCACACAATTTTCTGCCTCTCAAGTGTAGTAGTGAGATAGGAGGTGGGACTTGACGTTAGAGGCGGACCTTAGACACTGGACCAAACTGAGGACTAGCTAAAACAGGGACAGAGCAGAAGTAGCTTTCCATAATACATGCCCACCAGTGTTCCACGTCAGTTAGCACTGCCACGGCAACACCAAAAGTTACCACCCCTTTCCATGAAATTTCTGCATAACCTGTCCCTTACTTTGCAGGTAATTAAAAGTGGGTATAAATATGACTTCAGAACTGTCTTTGAGCTGCTACTCTGGACATACTACCTATGAGGTAGCCCTGCTCTGCACAGAGCAGTCCGTTTGCTGTTGCTGTACACTGCTGCTTTAATAAAAGTTTCTGTCTAACACCACTGGGTCACTCTTGAATTCTTTCCTGGGAAAAGCCAAGAACCCTCCCAGGCCAAGTCCTAATTTTGGTGCTCGACTGTCCTGCATCAGTAGGACTGCACTTCTTGGTTTCTTTGAAGTTAGGTGGGGACATGTGACTTATTTGGCCAACGAGATAAGAGTGTTAGTAATGTGGGTCACTTCCAGGGGAAGCACTGAATTGCCAGTATGAGACAACACAGTCCTCTCTGGTCCTCTTCTACGGTGACTATGGAAGCACAGAGATTGAACTTCTGTTGGGCAGGGCCCATGAGTGATGATAACAAGAAATACAGCCTATTACTGATGTGTGAGCGACATGAAGTGTGGGTGAGAAATAAACTGTTTTGTGTGCTAAGTCACTGATTTTGTGAGGTTATCATGGAGATAACATAGCATATCTGGACAAGTATAGGGAGAGACTATTATTATTCCCACGTTACGGAGGAGGAATGGGAGGCACAGAGCAGTTAAGAAATTTATCAAAGGTCACACAGGCAGGAAGGTGGAATCAACATTCATACCTAGATTTTTCTCACTTGTAAATGATGCCTTTAACAACTACGCTATTCTTCACTGCCTTCCAATTAGTTGTGGGAATTTATAGTTTCCGTGGAAAACGTTTGTACTTGTCATTTTTATTTTTTTATTTTTTTGAGATGGAGTCCCGCTCTGTTGTCCAGGCTGGAGTGCAGTGGCATGATCTTGGCTCACCACAACCTCTGCCTCCAGGTTCAAGCAATTCTCCCGCCTCAGCCTCCCAAGTAGCTGTGATTACAGGCACACACCACCATGCCTGGCTAATTTTTGTATTTTTAGTAGAGACAGGGTTTCACTATGTTGGCCAGGCTGGTCTTAAATGCCTGACCTCATGATCTGCCCACCTCAGCCTCCCAAAGTGCTGGGATTACAGGCATGAGCCACCATTCCTGGCCTGTACTTGTCATTTTTAAAGCTGCCTTCTTGAAAAATTCTTATCTTCTCTATGAAGGAATCATTGTGCAAAGTGATTTGATAGGTTTCCAAAACACGAATGACTTTTTTGGGGCAGGGTTCCCCACAGCCAATGCCTATGGTTCTGCAGGCCTCCTTTCAGTAAGGGACCAGCCTTCCCAGTTTCTCAGATTCTGCTGTCCCTCTTTAATTGGTAAGATCCAGTGTCTGGTCTTGGGACCCAGGTCTGAAACCTGCACCTACACCTTCTCAGATTCCCATGTCCTTAGCTCAAGGACTTACCACTCTGCCTTTAAATATTCTCTTCATTTCTGACTTTATCAAGCCCCAAATGAAAGACCTTTTTGTTCAGGACAGTTGATTCCTAGATACTATACATGCTACAGAAAATAGAAATACTGTGTAAAATGTAACAAAAATAGTAAAGGACATGACTGTTCATAAAATAAATAGGATTTAAATGGTTTAAGATTTCAAAAACTATAGTGAAAAATAGGAAATTACGAAAAAAGAATTGCAGGCTTAAAAAACATGCAAATAAGTCTTTTATCAATGAAAATTATCATTACATTAAAAATGCAATGAATAGATTAAAGAGCAGATGGGATATAGTTAAGGAAAAAATTAGTAAACTGGAAAGTAGATTTGAGAACATTAACCAGAAAAGGGGTTAAGAGATATACAGGAAAAAATGACAAGTTCTCATTTTAGGTTGTTAGAAGGATAGATTAGAAAGAATGATGGGAATGACCAGGTGCAGTGGCTCATGCCTGTAATCTCAGCACTTTGGGAGGCCAAGGTGGGCAGATCACTTGAGGTCAGGAGTTTGAGACCTGCCTAACCTATATGGTGAAACCTCATTTCTACTAAAAATACAAAAAAATAGCTGTATATGGTGGCACACAACTGTAGTCCCAGCTACTTGGGGGACTGAGGCAGGAGAACAGCTTGAACCTGGGAGGGAGGCGGAGGTTATAGTGAGCAGACATCGTGCCACTGCACTCCAGCCTGGGTGACAGAGTGAGCCTCTATCTCAAAAAAAAAAAAAAAAAGAAAGGAAGGGGGAAGGTTGAAGAGATTATATCTGAGAACGTATCAGAAATTATAGAAGATATAAGTATTTTTTATTTTATTTTATTTGACCACTTATTTTAAAGTAGATTCCTTGGCCAGATTTATGATTGAAATAAGACATTGGTACCCAAATAGTAAAAGAAATAAGCTGCTCATTTGCAAATTCTGCCTTGATGAGGATTATTTTTATAATTATGCATCTACTTTATTGAAGTACAATAGGATTATTTGTGAAACAAAATAAAATAGCTGTACTCAGGCATAAAGATTATGAGAACGAGGAAGTCATATATGTAAAGCTATTGTTCCAACCTGTATTGTGCATAGGGATCACAAGATGAACTAGTAAAAATGCAGATGGCTATCTCTTACTCTGAAATCACTAGATTCAGTCAGTCTGCCCCAGCAATTTGTGCCTTTTCTAAGCACCAGCCCAGTTTATTTGATGCAGGATCATCCTTGAACCTCACTATAAGAAACATGGTTCTAGTCCATGCTTACATTCAGTGTTGTATTGCTTTGAATCTTGTTGCTTAGGTAAAAAAATATTGGCTCTGGTGTACAGGGACTGCCCATCCTCTCAAAGCCAAGTCATTTCCTGAGATAGGCTTTAATATCAAAAAAAAACTTTGAAGTCCATTGTTTGATCACTTTACCTTTTAACCAAAAGAGGAAATAAAATAAACCTTACAGCATTTGAAAAAAAGAAGGTAGTTTTAGTAAAACAGTAAAAGAAATCAGGATGACAAACTTACTGATTTGTTCACTTGACAAAAACAAAGGTTTTCATAATTCACTGGCCAATTTAGTGGGGTTTTAGAATTGATTTAAAATTATATTTAAACTTGACTTCTACCATGTAGACAAAACTCTTGAAGGATGGAGGTAGCCTGGTATAGCAGAATGAGCACAGATATTCCTGTCAGAAGACCTGGGTTTGAATCTTGGTTCTGTCAATCCAGCCATGTGACATTAACCCCTAGTGATAATATACATTATCATAGCTTGGAGATATTTCTTTTTATCAGCCAGGACATCATTCAACCCATCTTCCATGAAATATTTAACTTCCATCAGTACTAATATGCCAACCAATGTGGGATTTCCACCCAGCCGCCACTGACACTCCCCAAATAGCCCCTTAGGAAAGGATCGTCACCATTATAATGGTGATAATGTATCACCACTAGTGATAATGTACCTAACTTGCTTAGCCCAGTTATTAGCATTATTTATAATCATTCCTATTGTTATTTATCTTCTCTTCCCCTTAATCAACACGATGGAGAACATGATGGTGTTCTCCCCTAAATTTGTTGTGAGGATTTTTAAATTAGATAATTAACAGGCTACACATTTAGTGCTTATGATGTGCTACTATCTTACATGCATTAACTCATTTGATCTTCACAACACCCTGTGAGTTTCTCCCCATTTTACAGATGAGGAAGCTGAGGCTCAGAGATGAAAATCACATTACCCAAGGTCACACAGTTATAAGGGGTGAAACTAGACTATTGTAGGTGAAGAGCTCAGTCTGGTACCTGGCACACAGTAGATCTTAATCATGGACAGCATTCATGCTGTTGTGTGTAGAGAGAACCTTTCCTAAGGGGCTGTCTTGAGAGTGTGACTGATGGCTGGGTGGAAACCCACATTGGTAGGCACACTTGTACTGATGGAAGTTAATTCTTTAATGGAAGACGGGTTGAGTGATGTCCTGGCTGACAAAAAAGAAAAAAAAAATCTCCAAGCTATCAGCTGCAAATGAGGGTGGACATATATTTAAATAGGTGTTGGGCCCAATTCATCCCATGTGGTCCCCAAATTAATAATATCTACAAATAATTGTCATACTTAGAAATGTTTCCTTTCAGTCCTCAGAGAATGATTATGCTGCAAAGATGCAGTTCTTAAGACTGGGTGGAAAAAAAAACTCCTTCTCTTATATATAGTTATATTCTGATGGGCCAGCAGTAGATGCAATAAAGGCAGTGATATTTAAGTTGATCAGGGACAGATGTTTAACATATTTTATGTAAGAATTGTAGACAAAGTTAGCTGCCAAAACAGACTGTTTCTTGAAACAGTGGACAGATGGAACCAACAAGATATACTCCTAAGAAGTCTGAACTCTTCAAAGTGACCCTAATTTAAAAATAATAATAAGTAGTCTTGATCAAAGCACTTCAGTGATGTTCAATTCTTTGTCTCTGTACTTTGTTCACTTTGTCATCGCTACAAAGGTATTTGGGATGTAAAATTTCTTTCTCTCTCTGTATGTGTATGTGTCACACATGTGTGAGTATTCCTGGTTTCAAAAACACACTTTGTTTTATTCTCTATCATTCACTGTGGGAAATAGTGTGCTGTGCACATTGTTGGCTGTCTCCCCAGCATCTGCTCCCCTCCTCTCTTTCCAACAGCCCTTCATTTCCATTTGGGGATCTGTGGCCGCGGGAGGCTGGTTCCATGCCCAACTCCATATCTTGTCACTACTGTGATCCAAGGCCTCCTCTTGCTCTCTTTCCTATTGAGAGTGAAACAGCAGTTTCCAATGGGCTGTGAGGCCCAACACCATCTGGTCCTATGCTGCCCTGACCTTGTCTCCCACAGCTTTCCCTACCCTGTCACTCTGCTCCTTTAAACTGATGACCCCCTTGCTGTTTCTCAAATATGCCAAGCAGGCTCCCATCTCTTCCCTTCTCTAGATCTTTTCAGTCACGGGTCCCCAATCCCCAGGGTCACTGACTGTTATAGGTCCGTGCACATGTGAGGGATCTACGTTGCACACTCCTTATGAGAATCTAATGCCTGATGATCTGTCACTGTCTCCCATCGCGGCCAGACGGGCCCCTCTAGTTGCAGGAAAACAAGCTCAGGGTTCCCACTGATTCTACATTACGGTGAGTTGTATGTATAAATATGCAATTATTTCATTATGTATTACAATGTAATAATAATAATAGAAATAAAGTGCCCAATAAATGAAATGCGCTTGAATCATCCCGAAATGATCCCTCACCCCTGGTCTGTGGGAAAATTGTCTTCCATGAAACCAGTCCCTGGTGCCAATAAGGTTGGGGACAGCAGAGTTAGGGAACATTTCACTGAATCAAACAAGTGAAGACCTTGATTGAACGGAACAGTTTTGTCCAAATCCTTCATTTTCACATCACAGAAAAAACATTCCAATAAAACCAGATTAATTTCAAGCATTCATCATTTAATGTTTCAAGAGGAGTTTGCACCAACATTCCGCCCTGAAAAGAATTTTAGAAGATGTGTATGAAGTCTTTTTTCTTGTGTTCATATAGAACAATGTGCAATTCAGTCGTGGGGTGAAGGCTTTGTTGAAAGGAACTGAGAGAGTTATTTACTGGGAGGGATTTCAGTCTTGTTGCATTTACACACAGTGGCTATTCTGCTGATAATCACTTAATGAAAACTTAAAAATAAAAACATCTGGAAAGTGTGCCAACCAATGCCTGCTTTACCAGTTTCACTTTTTGGCTTGCGTCAGGTAATTTTAATAAAGTATGTCAACCAGGGTCTTGAAATAATTCATGTTCTATAATCTGCCCCTGTCCACTGCTACAAGAGTTTTGGGAATAGGCCCATGAACTTAATAAAATACTTAAAATAATACTGCAGGAGACTTAAATCTTGATAATTATGCAAAGAGTTGTACTTCAGATATATTACATGCTTCTAAAAGGATGCATTTTGCCTAGAATTCTGATGGTTGTACTTTAAAAGAGCTGTGGTTAACAGGGTCAAATTTAAATAGTTTCGATTCACAGATGACCCAAAATGAAATTCATGCAACTAACAGTTGGGAGGGATGGTGCTACCACTCTCTTGAGTTTGCCTTATAATGACTCTGTTTAATTTCCTGTTTTAAAGAAAGAACTTGAATGGAATTTCTTCTTAAGGGATTGTTTGGTTTAAACCTGATCCTCTCGAATGCTTTCCTAAATCCCTCCTTTGAGGATTTGGACTCTGGACTCACCTGAAGGTATCATTTCAGTTCTTGGATGAGAGACACACTCTTCATCATTCCAAAGCAATCCGAGAAAGTTCTTCTCAGCCACAAATGGCACAAGCAAGTGTACAAAGCACACTTTGTTCTGTGGAAAATGAAATTGCATTCTTAACAGTGCATCCTTGGGCTGAAATAGGAAGACCCTCCACCTGGACATTAATGCAAGTCAGAATCATTAACGTTCATAACAGTCCACATTGCTGTTTATTCATTTGATGTTCAATGTATCTGGGTCTCGTTTCATTCAATAACATAATACCTGCTTTCATTAGCAACTCCAATTTGGACTTCTTGCTATTCAATTCGGCTAGGAAAATGTGTATTCAAACCAGAGAGTCTAAGCTCAAGGCCTTCATACTTCTTTTGCCATGGCAGTTTGTGGAGCAAAAGGCCTCCCAGCCTATTGACCCAAGTTCTCTCCACTTTCCAGTGGAAAAATAATTCAGTGATAACAATAAAGATTCAGTGTCCAAGCAAATTCTTTTGGGATTATGTGTACATCTGTTTTAGCAATACAGGTAAGGATGACCCATTTCGAGTCACAACATGTGAGATGTGTGCAAGTTTAGTTATTGGAAAGTTATAGGCTAGACATACTGCTCATATGAATAGGAATTTCTTAACTGTGAAGTTAAGCAAACAATCCCAATGAACTTAATAGTTGTGAAGCTAAATCAAGATTAATTTCAGGTAAAAACAAAACAAAACAAAACAAACCGCCACTAGCAGACACTGAAAATTGCAATCCAGTAAGATAGCAAAGTAAGATATATACCACCCCCAAAAGTGGTTCCAATGATCAGTTGAGCCCACATACACAGAAAGAGCTTCACAGCTCTGTGGAAATCGGCCTGGCAGAGAGTTTTCTTAGTAAAATTCAGAATTAAGAGCCAAAGTAATCATTTAGTTTCAATTAATGAATATCAAGTTTTAGGAATTCTGAATAACTCACTTAACAGGTTACTATTAAGTAGCCCTTAATCATATATAAAAGTTCATGGAATTACAAGTCATTCGTGCAGAAGACCTAAAAGAAATAACATGAATTTTAAGAAATTTAATGATTTATTTTTAAATCATTGTAAATTCACATGCAGCTGTAAGAAGTAATACAGAGAGGTTCAGTGTACCCTGTATCCAATTTCCTTCAATGGTACTCTCTTGCAAAATTTTACTATTATATCACAACTATGAGATTGACATTGATATAATCAAGATAGAGAACATTTCCACCAAATCAAGAATCCCTTATGCTGTCTTTTTATAGGCATATCTACTTTTCTCTTGTCCCTATCCTCTCCTTATCTACGGACAACCAGAAATCTGATTTTCATTTTTATAATATTCTCATCTCAAGAATATTAAATAAGTGGAATGATATAGTATGCAACCTTTTGGAAAAGTGCCAGATTGTTTTCCAGAGTGACAGTACCATTTTACATTCCCACCAGTAATGTTTGAGTGATTTAGTTTCTTTACATGCTTGTCAGTATTTGGTGTGGTCACTATTTTTTATTTTAGTTATTCTGATAGGTGTGCAGTGATAGCTTATTGTAGTTTTAATTTGCGTTTCCCTAGTGTCTGATGATGGTGATATCCTTGCATGTGTTTACTTGCCATCAGTATATCTTCTTCAGGAAAATGTCTATTTCTGTCTTTTGCCCATTTTCTAATTGGCTTGTTTGCTTTTTCTATTTGGGTTTTGATAATTCTTTTATAGTCTAGATACTAGACATTTGTTAGATGGTGCTTTGCAAATATTTTCCCTCAGTTTGTTGCTTATCTTTTACAGGTATTTTGCAGAGTAAAAGTTTTTTACTTTTGGTGAAGTCCAGTTTATCCTTTTTAAAAAATTCATGGATCATAATTTTGGTGTCAAGTCTAAGAATTCTTTGTCTAGCCATAGATCCCAAATATTTTCTTCTCTTTTTTGAAGTATTATTTTATAGCTTAACATTTAAGTCTGTGATCCATTTCAAGTTAGTTTTTGTAGAAGGTATGGAGTTTAGGTTGAAGGTCAGTTTTTTGCCTATGGAAGTCCACATCCCCCCAGCACCATTTGTTGAAAAGGCTTTTTTTTTTTTTTTTTTTTTTTTTTTTTTTTTTT
>NW_016804543.1:198093-202199 GCF_001698545.2 Rhinopithecus bieti | reverse complement strand
TTTTTTTTAAAGTTGTTTTTTTTTTTTTTTAAGTTGTCAAATTTGTGTGTGTAGAGTTGTTTGTAGTATTTACTTGTTATTCTTCTGATGTCTGCAAAATCTGTAGTGATATCCCCTGTTTCATTCCTGATACTGGTAATTTGTATCTTCTCAAGTCTTGCTCAAGGTTTGTCAATTTTATTCATCTTTTAAAAAAAGCTCTTTTTTTGTTGATTTTTTCTTCACAGAATTGTTTTTCTGTTTTCAGTTTTATTGACTCCTGCTCTTACCTTTATTATTTTATTCCTTCTGCTTGCTTTGGGTTTATTTTGCTTTTTTCTAGGTTCTTTAGGTAGGAACTTAGATCGTTTGAGAAGTTTCTTCTTTATATACATGTAGTGTTATAAATTTCTCTTGGCATTGCTTAACTGTATCTAACAAATTTTGATATGTTGTATTTTTCATTTTCATTCCATTCTCTGTATTTTAAAATTTCTCTTAAGACTCCCACTTTGACATTAGATTATTTAAAAGTATGTTCCTTAGTTTCCAAGTTTCGGAGATTTCCCTATTACCTTCTTTTACTGATTTCTAGTTTGATTTCATTGTGGTTAAAGAACATAGTTTGTATTATTTTAATTATTTTAAATGTGTTGGTGTTTGTTTTATGGCCCAGGTATATTACATCTTGGTATATGTTCTGTTGGAACTTGACAAAACGTTTTTTCTGCTGTTATTGGGTGCATTGTTGTATAAAAGTCAGTAACATCATACTGATTGATGGCATTGTTGAGTTTCTTTTATATCTTTGCTGACTTTCTGTCCAGTCGTCCTATTTGTTATTCAGGGAGGAATGTTGAAATATCACAACAAAATTTTAGATTTGTTGACTTCTCCTTCAGTTCTGTAAGTTTTTGCTCCTGCATTTTGCGGCTCTGTTGTTTGGTGCATGCACACTGAGGATCGCTGTGTCTTCTTGGTGGATTTACCATTTTATTATTATATAACATTTTTCTGTGTCTAATTTTCTTTCACCTGAAGTCTCTGCTTTCTTTTGATTAATGTTTTCATATCTTTTTCATCCTTGTACTTTAAACTTGCCTTATATCGTTGTATAGATAGCATATAGTTGGACCATTTTAAATAAAATCCTTGCTGTGAAACTTTTGTTGTAATATAGACCATTTACTTTTAATGTGATTATTTATATTTTAGAGCTTAAGTCTTATTTTATGTTTTGTTCTGTATGTTCCCTCTGTTTTTCGCATCTTTTCTCCTGCTTTTTATGGGTTACTCTAAGTTTTTTTAGAACTTCACGTTGATTTGATAGCTATTTTAGCAGTTTCTCTAGGTATTACATTATACATACATAACTTCTCAGTCTATGCTGATGTCGTTATCCAGTTCTAGTAAAGTGTTGCAAACTTATCTGTCTTTATGCTTGACTAAACTTTCTCACTTATATAATTGTCTTTAAATAGTTCCTCTTTTCACATTTAGAATTACAGCAGGCAATGTTATAATTTTTTTTTGCTTCCATCAAGTATAATTAGAAAACTAAAAAAAGAGTGAAAGTCAGTTGTATTTTTCCCATGTATTTGCCTATAGTTTTCTTCCTTCCTCCCTTCCATAAATTTCTGTTTAGAAAACATTAGCCATTCTTTTAGTGACAAATTCTCTTTGATTTGCTAAGATAATTAACTTGGTGATCCCTTCATTGCTGAATAGATATTGGATTCTCAGTTGACAGTTCTTTTTTTTCAGTGCTTCAAAAATATTGTTCCACTTCCTTCTTGCCTCTGTGGTTTCTGATGAGAGATACACTGTCATTTGAATTGTTTTCCTTTTATTGGTAGGGTGCCATTTCTCTCTTGCTGGCTTCTTGATTTTTTTTTTTTTTTTATGTTTAGTTTTCAGAAGTTTGATCATGATATGCCTTATGAATTTTTTGAGGTTTATGCTGTTTGCAATTTTCCCAGATTCTTGACCCTGGAAATTTATGTTTTGTCAATTTGTGAAGTTTTCAGTCATTAATTCTTCAGAGACTTTTTAGCCCTTTTTCCCCCTCACTTTCTAGGACTTTGATGACATGAATGTTATAGTCCCATAGATTCCTGAGGCTCTGTTTATATTTTTTCAGTCTATTTTTTTTCTGTTGTATTCTCTTTGCTAATATTTTCTTGGAAATTTTTGCATTCATGTTCTTGACCTTGGTCTGTAGTTTTCTGTTTTTTTAGAATTGCCTGTTTGGTGTTGGTATCAGGCTAATGCTAGTCTAATTAAATGAATGAAGAAGTGTTCTCTCCTCTTCCATGTTCTGAAAGAGATTGTGTAGAATTGGTGACATCTTTTTCAAACGTTTGGTCAAATTACCTGGGCCTGGAGATTTCATTTTGGAAGATTTTAAAACACAAATTCAATTTCTTCAATAGTTTTAGCATTATTCAGATTATGTACTTAATCTTGGTATTTGTTTGCAGTTTTCAAGGAATTGGTCTATTTCTTCTAAGCTGTTCAATGTATATGTATGTGTGGAATTGTGTGTGTGTGTTTTTCTTTTGTAGCATTCCTTGTTATCCTTTCAATGTTTGTGGACTCTGTAATGATATTCCCCCCTCTCATTCCTGATATTGCTGATTTGTTCTCTTTTTTCCCTTTGTCAGTCTTGCTAGCGACTTATTAACTTTATCACTTTTTTGAAAGAACCAACTTTTGGTTTTACTGATTTTCTCTACTGCTTTTCTGTTTTCAATTTCATTGATTTCTGCTATTATCTTTATCATTTCTTTCCTTTGCTGTAAATCTGTTTTGCCTTTTTTTGGGTTTATTAAGGTAGAAACTGAGTTAACTGATTTGAGACCTTTTTTCTTTCTTAATGTAAGTATTTAATGCTACAAACTGCTACAAATTTTCCTCTAGGGACTACTTTAACTGCATCCCATAAGTTTTCTATGTTTTACCTTCATTTTCTTTTGTTTCAGAATATTTTTTGACTTCTCTTGAGACTTCCTTTTTGACCTAGGTTTGCTTAGAAGTGGGTTGTTTAATTTCCAAATGTTTGAAGACTTTTCTGTTATCATTTATTGATTTCTAGTTTAATTTGATCATTGTTCAAGAACAAACTTTATATTTCAGTTCCTTTTATTAAATTTGTTCAGTTTTGGCTTATAAGTCAGAGTATAGCCCATCTTGGTGAATGTTCACTGTGTTGTTGAAAACAATGTGTATCTCAATGTGGCTTGGTGGAATGTTCTATAAAAATCAACTCGATGCAGTTGGTTGAAGGTGTTGTTGAGTTCTACTGTATCCTTACGAATTTTTGTTTCCTAGATCTATTACTGAAAGAAGTTTGTTGAAGACTTCAACTATAATTCTGCATATGCCAATACCTATTTCTCCTTTCAGTTCTGTCAGTGTCAGTTTCAAGAATTTTGAAACTATGTTACTAGGGGCATAAACATTTAAGATTATGATGTCTTCTTGATGATTGGAATATTTCATTAATATTCAGTATCTTTATCTCTGATTGTATATTCTTTATCTCTGATTGTATATTCTTTTAGAGCAGGCCTGCTGGTAGTAGATGCTTTTAGTTTTCCTTCACTGAGAATATCTTTATTTCACCTTCATTTCTGATGGAGTTTTTCACTGGATATAGAATTATACGTTAACAGTTCTTTACTTCAGCACTTAAAGCATGTTGTGCTGCTTCCTCTAGCTGCCATGGTATTCTGATGAGAAATCTGCAGTTACTTAAATCATTATTTCCCTCTAAAAATACATTGTGTTTCTCTTGTTGTTTTCAAGAAGTTTTTATTGGTTTTAGTTCAGTAATTTTGTTATGTTTGGTAATGAGTCTCTTTTGATTTATCCAGTATGAGTTTGCCAAGCTTCTTGAATCTGTAGATAAGTGTCTTTTACTGAATTTGAGAAGTTTACAGCCATTGTTTCTTCAACTATTTATTCAGCGTTATACTCCATCTCTTTTTTCTGGAACTCTGATGACATGAACGTTAGACCTCTTCTTACTGTTCTACACGTCCCTGAGGCTTGGTTCATTAATATATATATATATATATATTTCTCTTTACTATGCATATTATTTTTTTCTTTTAAATATTTTTATT
>NW_016804543.1:179022-194518 GCF_001698545.2 Rhinopithecus bieti | reverse complement strand
AGCTTTTGAATGTGTTTGCTCTTGCTTCTCTAGTTCTTTTAATTGTGATGTTAGGGTGTCAATTTTAGATCTTTCCTGCTTTCTCTTGTGGGCATTTAGTGCTATAAATTTCCCTCTACATACCGCTTTAAATGTGTTCCAGAGATTCTGGTATGTTGTGTCTTTGTTCTCATTGGTTTCAAAGAACATCTTTATTTCTGCCTTCATTTTGTTATGTACCCAGTAGTCATTCAGGAGCAAGTTGTTCAGTCTCCATGTAGTTGAGCAGTTTTGAGTGAGTTTCTTAATCCTGAGTTCTAGTTTGATTGCACTGTGGTCTGAGAGATAGTTTGTTATAATTTCTGTTCTTTTACATTTGCTGAGGAGCTCTTTACTTCCAACTGTATGGTCAATTTTGGAAAAAGTGCGATGTGGTGCTGAGAAGAATGTACATTCTGTTGATTTGGGGTGGAGAGTTCTGTAGTTGTCTATTAGGTCTGCTTGGTGCAAAGCTGAGTTCAATTCCTGAATATCCTTGTTAACTTTCTGTCTCATTGATCTGTCTAATGTTGACAATGGGGTATTAAAGTCTCCCATTATTATTGTGTGGGAGTCTAAGTCTCTTTGTAGGTCTCTAATGACTTGCTTTATGAATCTGGGTGCTCCTGTATTGGGTACATATATATTTAGGATAGTCAGCTCTTCTTGTTGAATTGATGCCTTTACCATTATGTAAAGGCCTTCTTTGTCTCTTCTGAACTTTGTTGGTTTAAAGTCTGTTTTATCAGAGACTAGGATTGCAACCCCTGCTTTTTTTTTGTTTTCCATTTGCTTGGTAGATCTTCCTCCATCCCTTTATTTTGAGCCTATGTGTGTCTCTGCATGTGAGATGGGTCTCCTGAATACAGCAGACTGATGGGTGTTGACTCTTTATCCAATTTGTCAGTCTGTGTCTTTTAATTGGAGCATTTAGCTCATTTACATTTAAGGTTAATATTGTTATGTGTGAACTTGATCCTGTCATTATGACGTTAGATGGTTATTTTACTCTTTAGTTGATGCAGTTTCTTCCTAGTATCGATGGTCTTTACAATTTGGCATGTTTTTGCAATGGCTGGTACTGGTTGTTCCTTTCCATGTTTAGTGCTTCCTTCAGGAGCTCTTGTTAGGCAGGCATGATGGTGACAAATCTCTCAGCATTTGCTTGTCTGCAAAGGATTTTATTTATCCTTCACTTATGAAGCTTAGGTTGGCTGTATATGAAATTCTGAGTTGAAAATTCTTTTTTCTAAGAATGTTGAATATTGGCCTCCACTCTCTTCTGGCTTGTAGAGTTTCTGCTGAGAGATCCACTGTTAGTGTGATGGGCTTCTCTTTGTGGGTAACTCGACCTTTCACTCTGGCTGCCCTTAACTTTTTTTCCTTCATTTCAACTTTGGTGAATCTGACAATTCTGTGTCTTGGAGTTGCTCTTCTCGAAGAGTATCTTTGTGGCATTCTCTGTATTTCCTGAATTTGAATGTTGGCCTGCCTTGCTAGGTTGGGAAAGTTCTCCTGGATAATATCCTCAAGAGTGCTTTCCAGCTTGGTTCCATTCTCCCCATCACTTTCAGGTATACCAATCAAACACAGATTTGGTCTTTTCACATAGTCCCATATTTCTTGGAGTATTTGTTCATTTCTTTTTACTCTTTTTTCTCTAAACTTCTCTTCTCACTTCATTTCATTCATTTGATCTTCAATCACTGAAATCCTTTCTTCCAGTTGATTGAATTGGCTATTTAAGGTCTTCTCTGTGCTGTTTATTCTAGTTAGCCATTCATCTAATCTTTTTTCAAAGTTTTTAGCTTCTTTGTAATGGGTTCGAATATCCTCCTTTAGCTCAGAGAAGTTATTACTGATCGTCTGAAGCCTTCTCTCAACTCATCAGTCATTCTCCATCCAGCTTTGTTCCGTTGCTGGCTAGGAGCTGCATTCCTTTGGAGGAGAAGAGGTGCTCTGATTTTTAGAATTTTCAGCTTTTCTGCTCTGGTTTTTCCCCATTTTTGTGGTTTTATCTATCTTTGGTCTTTGATGATGGTGATGTACAGATGGGCTTTTGGTGTGGATGTCCTTTCTGTTTGTTAGTTTTCCTGCTAACAGTCAGGACCCTCAGCTGCAGTTCTCTTGGAGTTTGCTGGAGGTCCACTCCAGACCCTGTTTGCCTGTGTATCACCAGTGGAGGCTGCAGAACAGCAAATATTGCAGAACGGTAAATGTTGCCATCTGATCACTCATCTGGAAGCTTCGTCTCAGAGGGGCACCCAGCCGTACGTGGTATCAGTCCGCCCCTACTGGGAGGTGCCTCCCAGTTAGGCTACTCGGGGGTCAGGAACCCACTTGAGGAAGCAGTCTGTCTGTTCACAGATCTCAAACTCCATGCTGGGAGAACCACTACTCTCTTCAAAGCTGTCAGACAGGGACATTTAAGCCTGCAGAAGTTTCTGCTGCCTTTTGTTCAGCTATGCCCTGCCCTCAGAGATGGAGTCTACAGAGGCAGGCAGGCCTCCTTGAGCTGCGGTGGGCTCCACCCAGTTCGAACTTCCCAGCTGCTTTGTTTACCTACTCAAGCCTCAGCAATGGTGGGCGCCCCTCCTGCTGTGCCAGCAATGAGCGAGGCTCCATTGGCATGGGACCCTCTGAGCCAGGTGTGGGATATAATCTCCTGGTGTGCCGTTTGCTAAGACCATTGGAAAAGCGCAGTATTAGGGTGGGAGTGACCCGATTTTCCAGGTGCCGTATGTCATGGCTTCCCTTGGCTAGGAAAGGGAATTCCCCAACCCCTTGCACTTCCCAAGTGAGGCAATGCCTCGCCCTGCTTTGGCTTATACTCCTTGGGCTGCACCCACTGTCCTGCACCCACTGTCTGACCAGCCCCAGTGAGATGAACCCAGTATCTCAGTTGGAAATGCAGAAATCACTCATCTTCCGCATCGCTCATGCTGGGGGCTGTAAACTGGAGCTGTTCCTATTCAACCATCTTGGACTATGCATATTAATTTCTATTGATCTATTTTTAGGTTCACCAGCTCTTTCTTCTGTCATCTCCAATCTGCTATTGATCCCATACAATGAGTTATTAATTTTGGTTATTGTATTTTTCAGTTCTAAAATTACTATTTGGTTCTGTTTTACACTTTCTATTTATTTACCAAGACATTCTATTTTTTCATTTATTCCAAATGTGTTTGTGATGCTTGTTGGAGCATTTGTATATAGCTGCTGTAAAGCCTTTGTCAGATAACTTCAGTATCTATGTCATTGTAGTGTTGATATCAGTTGACTGCTTTTCAAGGTAGTTTGAGGTTTTTCTCATTCTTTGTGTGCCCAGTAATTTGGATTATATTCTGAGCATTTTGAATAGTATATTATAAAACTCTGTGTCTTAATTTAAATTTGATGAAAATTGTTAAAATTTTTGCTGTAGAGGGCAATTAAACTGGTTAGGTTAAGGCCACAAATTCCAACCTCTACCTGTGGGAACTGTTGCCAATGTAGTCTCCATTTCTTTTCTTTTCCTCCCCTCCTCCTCCCCGTCCTTCTTTCTCTTCCTCCTCCCTCCTCCTCCTCCTTCTTATTCTTTCTTCTTCTTCCTCGTCCCCCATTTCTTCTTCTTCTTTCTCCCTTCCTCCTCCTCATCTTCTTTCCTTCTTCTTCTTCCTCCTCTTCTTCTCTTCTTCCCCCCTTCTTTTTCTTCTCTTTCTTTCTCCCTTCCTCCTTCTTCTTCCTTTTCTTCTTTCTTTCCCTCCTCATCCCCCTCCTCCTCTTCCTCCTCCTCCTCCTTCTCCTCCTTCTACTTCTTTTCTTTTTTAACATTTACTAGTTTATTATAGGGGATATTGCAAAGGATAAAGATGAAGAGATGCATAGGGAAGGGTATGGGGGGAGGGGTGCAGAGCTTCCATCCACCCTCTGGGAACCTCCACATGTTCAGCTCTCTGGAAGCTCCTCATTTCCTTTTTAAAGCCTTTGGCAGTGCAATTCTGATGGGTCCCATATATGTGTCACTCAGTGGTTAGTCAGAGACCTTGTCCATAGTCTATCTGTTCATTCAATTCTCAAAGTCTTTGGTTTGCTGATTAGGATCAGACTCATGCATACAGAGCTTGCAGTGAGCCCAAGTGTTCATAAATAGTTATGGGGTTGCTTTCCTGAGCTCCCCCTCTGAACTCTTCCTGGTACTTTCAGTTTCCTAGTGTTTCTCTTTTTGGCATTCTGGCCCAATAGCTGGGGCTTTAGTTACTTTCTGCCATGCATATCTGCAACTGCTCCAATGTCCAGGCCCACGTGGCAGGAGTATAGAGAAAGAATAAAATGCAGTGGAGGGGTTGTCCCACTCTCTTGGGATCACCACCCTATTGATTGGAGAAGAAGATGTCCTTCTCTTAGAGTTTTGGCTCCTGCTAGCTCCAGCTGCAGCCTCTGTCACTGCCTTCCTTGGATTGCTCAGGGGACAGGATGATAGAAAAGGATATAAAAAGACAGAGAAGGAAATAAAAAAAAAAAGAAAGTGGGATTTCCATACTGTGTTCTGAGTGTCAGAAGCTCCTTTTCCTCTCTTCCCAAACCAATAGTACAAGGCTTCTTCTGGAGTACTGTTTATACCCCAGTGCTCCTGTTTGAGTTTCAGGGTGTGTTGTATTCAGACCAGGGGATACAGGAGGGGAAAAGGTGGTAAACTCACTACCATTTTGGTGGCACTTCAAAGTCTAGTTTTCTTCCTCCAACTGCTACTATATACTTTTCAGGGTCCTCAAACAACTGCTCCATGCATCCTATGTAGATTTTATAGTGTGTTCAATGGGCGATCCAGAGTAGAGTGTGCCTCCTCCATCTTACTTGGATGGGGACCTCAAAACATGCATTTAAAATTCACTTAACACCTATCACCTATCATAAAAAGGCTTAGACCATATTCTGAGAATTACTGGTCAAAAGCAGTGTGTCTCAACCACCCATTTTTTCTAATACAGGAACAACTGTATGTTTATCAGCCTTTTAGTCTAACACAGTGCCATTAATTAAACATTGTGACTTAAGGTCTTAGATTCTCTAAGCATCCTTAAGAAGTTATACACCTGGATGATATTACTTTAGTTCTTGGTTAAAATGTAATCAAGACAGTGATTAAAGACAGACTCTGGGTTTTTATCCAAAGTTGAGAAAAGAAAAAGTACTGCTTTGGAAGACATTGTCCGTTTTGTTCAGCATTGTTTAAATAAAACATTCCCCTTTGAATTTTATGTAAAGAAAAGGTTCATCACTTCTTATGGACTCTCATCTTTCTTATATGACTTAAGTTTTCTTTCTTTTCTGGCTTTCAGAAATCTCAGATCCTCATATATTCCTGGTTCAGTTATACTGGCTCTCCTTAGCTAGGTCTCCTGAAATAACTGTTTTTCCTCTATCTTGTTACATGGAGCTTTCTATTTTCTACTTATTATACTGATAGACACCAAGTCATAAATGAATTTAAATCAATGGTAGGATTATTAGTTTCCTGTCTTTGATTCTTTGCCATTTTGGTATTTCGAAAATCATGCTGTTTTTTAAAAAATATAAAACATTTAACAACATTGAACCTTGAGTCACGAGTACATGTGATGTTAGAATGGCTATTGATTTTGTATATACTTGAAATTCTCCATAATGAAAAGCTAAAAGTTTTTTTAGAAATGATTATACAGTGCAGCGCCGGTATAACAATAAAAGGGCAATAGTTGAAATAGAATGGCTAGACCTGTAATATTAACAGAATAGCTAGTCCTGAAATAACAGAATAGCTAGTCCTGAAGCTAGAACTAGCACCTTAAATTCTGATGTATACGTTGAAGATGCAATAATAAATTAGCTGGAAAAGGAAAGATTTTCAACAAATAGATATCTTGTAATGGGTTAACTACTTGTGCAGAAAAAAACTTCACTTTCGCTGGATAAAAAAAACCTCAAAATTAATTCTAGTTATATCTAAAAATGAAGCGGGAAAATTAAAGAAAAAATATAAAAACCAAGTGATTTTTTATCAACCTCTCTATTTGGGGAAGAACTTCTTAAGGTCAAAACAAAAGATAACAATCACAAAAGGTCAAATATTTTATCACATAACTATTCACACTTTGTATTTTGAAAATAAAAAAAAGCCACAATAATCCAACAACAAACTAGGAATATTATTTGCAACAAATATCACTGGTAAAGAGTAAGTAGTCTACATCTGTGCTAAACTTATGTAAATAAATAAAATGAATAGTAAGACTCAAGCAGATAAACAGTCAAATATCTTGATAATTTACAAAATAAGAAATGACTAACAAACATGCAAAAGAAGTATATTCTTCATTAATAACCTATTAAGGGAAGTCAGACCTATTACATATTATTTATCTGCCAAATGTGACAGTTTTATGAAAAGTGAGGTAAAATAGTTTTTTTAAAATAATGATAAAGATTTAATCAAGCTATTTTGTCAAGAGCTTTAAAACTTTAAAATACTAAGCATTTGATCCAATAATTCACCTCCAGGCATTTATCTTAAGGATAAACTTTATATCCTTAAGTTAATACATATATCCTTAATTCTAAACATATTCGTATACAAAATATATAATTATATATGTATGTGTGTATATATCCATATATACATACACATGTGTATGTATATATGCATACATATATATGTGTATGTATATACAGACACACACATATACACACATACATGTACATATAAATATATAATATTTTACATGTGAATGTTTAGAATTCTGTAATAAAAATTTTACTGCAGCTACTATATAAATGATCCAACAAACAATTGCACATTTGAAACAAATGAAAAAAGAAGATTTCAGCATAAAAATAGAAGATATAAAGAAGAACCAAATAGAAACACAGACAATCACACACACACAGACACACACACACTCACAGATGTATGCTGTAGTATTAGAAAAAAAATCTAGAGACAACTTAATTGTCCAAAGTTATAATGACAATTCAGTAAATAATCGTATATTTGTATAAGGAATATTTTGTAGGCAATTTGAAATGATATTTTTCTCCAGGGGCTTGGGATATGGGTGGACATAGAGTTTCTATTTGAAATGATGAAAAAGTTCTAGAAATAGTGGTGATAGTTACACAACATTTTTTAACATTCTTAATGCCTCTAAGCTGTATGCTTAAAAGGGTTAAAATGGTAATTTTTTATGTTATGTGTATTTTGCCACAATATAAAAAGAATTATTTTGTGATGTAGGAAAACACATAATAAAAAAGATCCTATGTTAAAAATGAAAATGTTTGTGTACATGTTAAAGGGAATCCACTGCTATTTTTTCCCATTAGAGTATGCTGATTCATGGCCAGGCGTGGTGGCTCACGCCTGTAATCCCAGCACTTTGGGAGGCCAAGGCAGGCAGATCACGAGGTCAGACCATCCTGGTTAACATGGTGAAACCCTGTCTCTACTAAAAATACAAAAAATTAGCGGGGCATGGAGGTGGGCGCCTGTAGTCCCAGCTACTCCGGAGACTGAGGTGGGAGAATGGCATGAACCCGGGAGGCGGAGCTTGCAGTGAGCTGAGATCGCGCCACTGCACTCCAGTCTGGGCAACAGGGCAAGACTCCGTCTCAAAAAAAAAAAAAAAAAGAATATACTGATTCACAACTGAGGATGCATATTAGAATCACAAGAACAGCTTTAAAATATCTAAAAATGCTCAAGATCCACCTCATATTTATTGAACTATCATTTCCAGGGGAAGGCTTGTTCTATTTTAGTTTTAAATTATTTCAAAAAATAAAATCTATAATTCATTTTAATATATGTTCCAGATTAAGAACTATTCTTCTAGATTATTAGAGACTGAGAGGAAGCAGAACAATTATAGTACAACCCCAAATGTATCAAGATTAAAGGAAAATAGTCATACAAACCAAATATGCACAGAGATTTACTAAAAAGTTATCAGCAGATATCTTTGTCAGATGGAATAAAAGATACCTGATATTTCATTATTTATTGTGTGTGTGTGTGTGTGTGTGTGTGTGTGTGATTTTAAATTTTCCACAAAGTGCATTAGATATATAACCAGCAAAAATTTTTAGAAGAGAAGCAGTAAGCAAATCAGTGAGCATGTTCCTTTTGAAGAGAGGTTTCCCATTTTAAAACTAGAGATTACCAAAAATCCCAACTTCTACTAAACTGAATGTTCTTGACATTACAGCCAAGCATGTTGTTGGTATTCAGTCAGTTGAAATATGTGAAAAAATAGAACCTACTTCTGTTGGGGTTACAATATGGCAAAGGACCAAGTCCTCCCCCTCTTTTCCTTTTCTAACCTTGCTCACTAAAAGCATTGAATCTATGGGCTGTTATGGTTTCTCAGAGTCTTATCATGCTTACAAACAAAGATGCACCTGTATTGGTCCTTAGTGCTGCTTCTGTGGGGGTTGCTTCTTTATTCGGATTTAACGTCTTCCTTACTTTAAGGACTTGAAATAAATCAGGTAGAGCTTCAAAAAATCAGATTCTGGGAGTAAGACATTTTGACCAAGACTTCAGTTTGTATGAAATACATTTTTCCTCTTGTTCACCATAAAATACCATGCCCACTTCCATCAGATTTTGGAAAGGAAGAGGACTTTGTGGGTTAGTGAGCACATTAGCTTTTAGGAGGGTGGAACTTGAAGGGCAACAGGTTGATTATGCTCTCTTCCAAAACACCACCCAAGATAAGGAGCTGGATCGTCAGTTACAGAGGAAAGGTTCTGAGGCCCAAACCAAATGGTGTTTTAGTGTTCGATGTTTTCCGTTTGCCCTTCCAGGTCCACTCTCCATAATTCCTTACTAAGCTTTGGGCATAGACTTCATCAGTGGCCTCCCTTGCCCTCTGACTTTCTGTTAAATGCAGTCAATCAGAGGCATTGTCACATCGTCAAGAAATGCGAGAGCCAGGCCGCAGTGCTCATTTCCCTTCTCCTTTCTCTGCAGTTTGGTGGTGTCTTCATACTGAAGGCTACACCTCCTGCGAGGCAGCCCTCAAGTACAGCTAGAGCTACCCTCTCCAGATCCAGGAACTTCCTGGATTCGTCCCCCTTCCCCTTCAAGCTTGGGGTGATACAGCCCTTCTGTAGCTAAGCACAACGTTCCGACCCACCATTGCTGGCTTCCCTTAACCCACCTCACATTTTTATAAACAACTCTACACTTTTGTGAAATTCTCCTCAACTGTACCATGGAAAGGAGCCATGTGGGTGTCCTGCCAAGACTTTAGGCCACACTTCTCTTGATGTTCAGTAATTTTTTTCTCATTATGCCTTCACTGAAGAGCTAAGTATAATGTCTGTTAGCTGAATGGCAGTGATGGCTTCAAGATGCGGCCTCTTTATGTGATCTTGTGGGATGAGGAAAGCTTCATGGCAAAAGAAAAACATGTGAAGCCAGATGTGCTCATTGAAGTCAATCAACATTCATCAAAGGCATGATGCCAGGATTCACCCTCAACCTTCAGAGATTTTCTGATCTAAGTAAGTGCAGCCTTAAAACATTGGCCATTGATAGTCTCTTTCCAAAGCTCACACCGACAATCCAATCAGCTCAACATCTGCCTTGAGAGTACAGTGAGGAGTGTTGGTTTAGGCAACCAACATACAGTAGATATTCACTATTTGTGACACACTCTGCTACTCACTCTGCAAACCTACCACATTTCACGTTAGTCTTCCCAACTCCCCACACAGCAGATATTATTACCACCTTATAGATGAGCAAAGCGAGTCACAGAAAGGTCAGGTAACTTGCCTGGGATGCACAATGAGCAGAAGACCCAGCATTCTGATGTAGGCCTGTGAGACTCCAGCCAGGCAGGCTCTGAAGGTTTAGAGAATGTTCTCAGAGGAAGAGCATTGCAGATGATAGCCTTGTACTTAAGTCCAGGCTCTCCTGGCCTGGCTGAATTACTTTGAATACCTTACCTAACTTTTCCTTTTTTTTTTTTTGAGGCAGAGTCTCACTCTGTCGCCCAGGCTGGAGTGCAGTGGCGCAGTCTTGGCTCACTGCAACCTCCGCCTCCTGGGCCTAAGTGATTCTCCTGCTTCAGCGTCCTGAGTAGCTGGGACTACAGGCATGCACTACTATGCCTGGCTAATTTTTGTATTTTTAGTAGAGATGGGGTTTCACCATGTTGGCCAGGCTGGTCTCAAACTCCTGACCTCATGATCCGCCCACCTCGGCCTCCCAAAGTGCTGAGATTACAGGCGTGAGCTACCGCACCTGGTCAGATATTTGCTTTTCATAACATTTATGGGGAGAAGGGGTGGAGGAAGGGACAAAATCCATATTTGTCTGGCTTCCAGAAAGCTACAGCTTTGCAGGTTTATGTTCACCAAGAGAGGGATCTGCTTCTTGGGGCTATGACATGTGCGTCTCTAAATATCCTGGTGGTTGAATCCAGCCTGAAAGCAAACATTTCAAAGGCTTTGGCAGAAGCCATTTAGAGAGAGGCTTTCAAGCCATCAGGCCAGCAGATGATGTTTACTTCTTGTGACAAAATAGTCAAGTCAAAATTGTATTTCATAGCAGTTACTTTTATGTCCTGAGAATAGAAAAATCCCTTCCAAATGACTGAAACACCCCTGCACAACCTCAAATCCCATTAAATAAGACTGTGGCTTTGCCACTTTGTGGAAAACAGGGCTTCATCTTTGCAGTCAAGACAGGTCCTTAACCTCCTGAGATACTTCTTGCATTAGCAGAAGGTGAGTGAGTGAGTGTGTGTGTATGTGTGTGTGTGTGTGTGTGTGTATTTCTTTAAACAGACTGATTATGGCCAGGTTCAAAGGTGCACCACCATGTTCGGAAGGGCAATTTGGAAGTTACAATGTCCTACTGCAAAATGGTTGGCTGGCGACAAAGACTGGAAGAAACAATAAGCAATATGCACCTTGCACAAAGGGCTTTGCACTTCCTGAAGTTGTCCTGCACTCATGATTTCATTGGTCCCTTTTTCACATGTTGATGAGGGAGATGAGGAAACTCAGGCCAGGCAGGGTTTCTGCTTAGCGCTAGGGTGAAAGGATAAGATTTGGAATCAGTGGGCTTGCACTTTAATTTTTGCTCTGCTTTTCTAGCTGTATGGGCCTGTGCAAGTTACCAAACTTCTCTGAGTTTGTTATGTATTATTTGTGAAATGTGGGTAATACAGATTCAAAAGGTTATACTCTGTATGATTTCATTCATATGACATTTTGGAAGAAGAAAATCTCTATCAGTGGTTTCCAAGGGTCAGGGCTGGACTGAGGGAGGGTCTGCCTACAAATATTCAGCACAAAGGAAAGTTCTGGGGCGACAATTGCTCTGCATCTTCATCATGGTAGTTATGAAAACCCAGAAGTAACTGTACAGCAGAAACAAAAAGTGAATTTTATTAAATGTAAATTCAGAAACATTTATATGATAAAAAAACTAGACTAAAGAAAATGTCTCTGGAAGGTTGCTGTGGCATTTGAGTTTATACAGTAAACAGCAGGGAAACAACTGAAACCTACTTCTTGATATTCCTACCCTGGTATTTCTAGGTCTGCCACTGCCAAATAGAAGTATAGGAAATGGAATCAACTAAATTTAATTTCCACTCTCAAAAGCGGTGAAGAGGGAAGAGGCTCAGGATCCAGGGCTGGAACTGGAATGCTGATGTGGTGACAGCTGAGAACAGGTGGGAGATGGGAACTGGCGAACTAATCTGTACGTGCCTCTCTCTGTATGGTGAATTTACCACTAAGAGAGCTTGCAAACCTTCTCCCTGTCCTCTCTGCTTGTCCATGGTGTCCTTCACTGTACCCCGGCCCTGGCCCTTCCTTGCTCCACCGACTCTAAATTTTCTCACCAAGTTTCACACAGATCTAGTTGTGTCTTGGTTATTTGTTTCAGGCACGCTGCCAGCTGGCATGCTCTGTCTACTGCTACAGAAAACAAATCTCTCCTCCATTTCTCATGTGTTACCAGCCTCACAAATACACTACTGTCTATGTTTTACACAGATTCATGCAAACGACCTGGTTCTTTTCACACGGAGTGCTTTCTGCAGGCTGGGATTTAAAAAAGATGAAGTGTGGTCCTCTGCATGGGCAGAGTATTTTTAGCTGCTTGGTTTTCATTAATTACACTAGCCACTGCTCTTCATGGCTCTTGGTTTCCTCTGTCTTGCTGAGGGGAGCTGGGTCGGCTTCTGAATCTAAAGCATGTGGCTTTGAAACATAATTAAATCTTTCTTCAGGGTCCCAGCTCTAGTTCTCAGGGATTTCCTCATTGCATTTGCATTTTTAGGATGTTATGAGGTTTTTGTGCTTTTTTTTTTTGAGGCTGTCACCCAGGCTGGAGTGCAGTGGCGCCATCTCGACTCACTGCAAGCTGCGCCTCCCAGGTTCACGCCATTCTCCTGCCTCAGCCTCCAGAGTAGCTGGGACTACAGGCATCCACCACCACGCCCAGCTAATTTTGTTTTTTTAGAGGAGACGGGGTTTCAACATGTTAGTCAGGATGGTCTCGACCTCCTGACCTCGTGATCCGCCCACCTTGGCCTCTCAAAGTACTAGGATTACAGGCGTGAGCCACCGCTCTTGGCCATGTTCTGAGTGTTTTTGACGCTTTTGTGGTGGGATGCGAGGAGAGAAGTGGTTTCCTCCCCACACCTTGAGTTCTTTTCTATTTTTGCTTGGGAAATTGGCTTTTGTTTGCTTTGTAGCCTCTCCTCTCCTTCCTTTTAAGAAAGTGATTATCCACGCACAAAACAGAAAGTTTTCAGGTTCAGGCATGCTTGTGAAAGGGAGCTGGAGATTTGGAATTGTTTTGGTGACCGCCAGAAATAAAACTAGGAAATTCAAGGGAGTTGGTTTATGGAGGCTTCTAATTAGAAGTGCCCTCCAATGCCTTGATATGTAGTGATGTCCCTATCAACAGAGGCATTTGAAAGGAGGCTGGAGGGTCACTTGCTGAAGACACTTCAGAGAAGCCTTATGCATCCCAGAGGGGGTAGTGGTTTCAGAGTTCTCCTAAGCTCAAGCCTCTGTGATTCCACATGATGCCTTAACTTGGAAAGTAAGACACAGACACAGAAAGGGTATATAATGAACCTTTTCTGGAAATTGGTTACAACAGTGTGGGGGCCAGGTGCCCTAGCTCACACCTATAATCCCAGCACTTTGGGAGGCTGAGGCAGGAGGATTGCTTGAGTCCAGGAGTTCGAGGCCAGCCTGGTTATAGAGTAAGATCCTGTGTAAACACACACACACTCACTCCTGGGCAACATGGCAGTACTCTGTCTCTACAAAAAGACAAAAGTTAGCCGGGCATGGTGGTGCACGTTTGTAGTCCTGGCTACTTGGGAGGCTGAGGTGGGAGCATCACTTGAGCCTGGGAGGTGGACGTTGTAGTAAGCCAAGATTACACCACTGCACTCCAGCCTAAGTGACACAGCCTAAGAGACCCTGTCTCAAAAAAAAAAAAAAAAAGAAAGAAAACCTGAAACAAACAAAAAACAGTACTCGGCTGGATATCTTCTGTCTTTCTTGCTTGCTCTACTTTCCATCCTTCTAGATTTTTTTCTGTGTCCTGAGAGGCTGACATACATGGATCATCTCAACAGGCTCCCGTGCCCTCTGGCTTCCAGGGGATTTCAGCCACTAGGGAACCCAGGAAGATGACTGGAGGGACGGAGGACAGCGAGGTTGGGGATTTCATTCCCATTTCTCTCTATGGATTTGGGACGTGGTGGGTAAAATAGCTTACGCTCTCTCTCTCCCCGTTTCTATCGCTGTCCCTGTCTCAGTTCCACTTCCTTCTCATGTCTTTTCAGGCCTAGGGAGTGTGAGACTCTCAAGTTATTCAGTTTGAGTAGGCCATCTCTTTCTTGGCAAGACCCTGCCTGACACAAATATTCAACACCTACTCTGTGCAATGGAAAATATGGCATGGTTCTTTCCCTCAAGTACTTTCCAGGATGATTATGGACATAGGATGAAGATCACGGGAGAGGAAATGGATACATTTTTGTTGTGGTGGCTTTTGACTCCATGAGCTCTGTAACCCTAGGAGATGAGAACTGTGCCTAGATACATGAGCTAAACAGACCAAATGCTGCTAAAAATCAAACAGATCAATGCTTACATGAATTCAATCAAATAAATGTCTTATTTCTTGGCTTTCTGACAAAGAATTGACTGAATATTCCATTTGGACGAGCTGTTTCAGCATGGTTTTCAGACATGGCCTCTGACAGCATTTGTGGAATGACAAAGTTAAGTTTGGGGAATGATATACAATGGGGACCAGTGGTTTCTGGCAACCCCAGGGTGACCTGGGAGGGTCAGGATCAGAGAATGCATGTTGCAGCTGGAACCTAGGATAAGATGACTATATGGCACTGTGGGACCCACACAGCTGTCTGGTCACAAAGCAGAATGAGGCTGAATATCCCAAGAAGAGGGGGGCACCTGCAGAATCATTAGGAGGAACAGAAAGCCAGTGCCCCTCCTGGGAAGAGTGAGCAGGGGAGAAAAATGTCCTCACGTATTCATGAAAAGACAAAGATGCACACAAGGTTTCACCCCTACACCCCACTTTATGGAAATGGGCAAAGTGCTTCGTACATAGAGCACAAAAAAATGCGCACAGATAGCTTTGACTTTGTCACACACTCTGTTTTCCTTTAAAGTACAATCTGTCAAGTCAGGGGCTGTGCCACATCTCCAGGTCTTAACACAGTATCTGATCCACAGAAAGTGTTTAGTAAATCATTGTGGAATGAAGGTAGAATTACTACATCTTCCTTCATCTAAAGCAACATTTCTCTTACTCATCAAACTGTACGATTTTAACTCCCCATCTCTCATCATTTCTCTTCCTATTTCTAAGGAGTTCTACCTCCTGTGGAAAGTCTGAGAATCCCAGGGGTGTTCACTGGCATAAGTGAGTACTGTCCTCTACAAAGAAGATCTTGGAAAATATCATTGATCTATCTGTGATGCTCATGTTGTGCTACTATTGTTATTGTTGCCACATAGTATGGCTCTTGAAAGCAAAGGTCCAGAAAAGTGGGGTAGTCTTTGACCACAGATAAAAATTTTCCAGTTATCCAAGCACATCCATTGCTGGCCCAATAGCAATCTTGCTTGGTCTTAGAAATGGAGAAATAGGCTGCGCGTGATGGCTCACGTCTGTAATCCCAACATTTTGGTACGCTGAGGTGGGCGGATCATGAGGTCAAGAGATCAAGACCATCCTGGCCAACATGGTGAAACCCCGTCTCTACTAAAAATACAAAAAACTAGCTGGGTGTGGTGGTGCACCCCTGTGGTCCCAGCTACTCAGGAGGTTGAGGCAGGAGAATCACTTGAACCAGGGAGGCAGAGGTGCAGTGAGCTCAGACTGTGCCATTGCACTCCAGCCTGGCAACAGAGCAAGACTCTGTCTCCAAAAAAA
>NW_016804543.1:173145-178789 GCF_001698545.2 Rhinopithecus bieti | reverse complement strand
AAAAAAAAAAAAAAAAAAAGAAATAGGGAAATAAAGTCTTTCTCTCCCTTGGTTAAATTCATCATACTCTATTCTACAGAAACTAGAAGAGTGCTAGACTCTTCTTCCCTAGTCACTTTCTATCTCCTAACCCTGTTTCCTTCATGGTACTTATGACTAGTTGAAACTATATTTATTTATTCTTAATCCTGTCTCTCCTTCTCTAGAAGCTAAGCTCTGTGGGAGTAGGCAACAACAGTATCCCCAGCACCTAGAATGTTCTGGGCACATGGTAGGTACTCAGGCTTTGTTGAAGGATTGAATGAAGGATGGGTCACTTCATATTGGGGTATAGGCTCCCAATAATATATATATAATTCTTTAATACACAGCTCTTTTAATATATGGGCACTCACCCATTCTTACTCCAAGACAATGTCGGCATAAGGAGGGATTTCTAACTCGCAGCCACATATCATGTTCAGAACTAACCTTCCCCTCCATGGAAAACATAATCCTGGCTTTGAGGTGAATCAACAAGCAAGTTATGGTGAAATTTCTCCTGTGCTTCCTGGCCTCATCTGATCCATCCTAGTCTATCAGAAATATGATATAAAGCAGAACCTCAGACGGTAAGGGGTATCACAACTTTTTTCCCAAGATTCCCACTGATCCTTAAGTCAGAGATGACTACTTGTCTACCAAAACCATTTTGCCAACTTTCTGTACCCAGGGTGGACTACCTTTCCCATCCTCACATGCAAAATGTCTCCGTGACAGTCCTACTCAAGGTAATGTGGGCAGAAGTGATGTCCATGGTGAAAGTTCTTTTCTCTGAGTCTATGAGACTCAGAGGATCTGGCAAAAGCCACAGGACATGGTGGATCCAAGATAGAGCTTGGATCTCTGATGCTGTCCCCCTGAACATTAATTTTTATGTGAGTGAGAAATAGAACAATTGACTTGAGCCACTGAGATACTGAGATTTATCTGCCATGGCACGTAGGTAGTTGCCCTAATACAGTTCCTACAGAAATTTGTCTCCTATCTCATAAGTATTTTAGGAGCTTTGCAGAACAGGAGACATGAGGGAATGCTAGTCTTTCTCCATGACAAAGAGGCTTTACTTGCCTTACATCTGCTAACTCCAAAGGGCCACTCAGATTCTCCCCAAGGAAAGAAAATGTGACTGGATGTTTCCACCACTATAGACAGAAGCTTCTGGAAATGTCTACGTGAAATTTTTTTCTTTTTTTTTTTTTTTTATCTCATTGGCACCTCACTGCTAATGAACAAAAGTACATACATTTTAGTGATGGAAATACCTGCTGTGGGATGAAACTGTATGATGTAGCAGAAAGCATTTTTGGACCAAGAGAGTTAAAACCTATTTCTAATCCTTATGGTTCTGTACTAACAAGCTGCATGAAGCTTGGACCCCTCTCTTTACCTCTCCAGGCTTCACGTGGTATTAAAAATGATCAATGAAGGTAAAACACATTCAAATGGTTCCAGTTGTATATACTGTAATGAGATGGATAATTCAATTCGACAAACCTTGATTAGGATATGTTGGAGATGGTTGATCTAAATGAGATAAGATGTCTGGGAGCAGTGGCTTATGCCTGTAATCCAAGCACTTTGGGATGCAGAAGTGGGTAGATCACCTGAGGCCAGGATTAGCCAGGAGTTGTGGCCATGCCTGTAATCCCAGCTACTTATGAGGCTGAGGCAGGAGAATCGCTTGAACCTGGGAGGTGGAGGTTGCAGTGAGCCAAGATCATGCCATTGCATTCAAGCCTGGGTGACAGAGTGAGACTCTGTCTCAAAATAAAATAAATAAGATAAGACATAGTCTGACCCCCAATATCTTCCAGTGTACAGGAGGAAACAGATAGTTGAATGACAAACTGTAATCTCTAATAGGCTGAAATAACAGTAAACTATCAGAAATGCGATCTGGTTGTGTAAAAGCATGATTACTTCTGACTTTGAGAATGAAAAAGCCTTTAACAATATTCCTAATGTTCTTAAGAAAATGGATAAATTTTCTTAACAGGACTTATAAAGACATGTATGATTTGCCCCCGCCACCCCATTTCTCCCATGGCCTTCTTTGGCCTTGTCTCTTGCTGGTACATATGCAATATTCTGTGCTCCAGTGATGGTCATCTATTTTGAGTTCTTAAATTTGCCATATTCTCTCCTCCAAGTCTTGGCACCCTCCCTTTATAATTTCTGCTTCTATCGCATAATGTGTACTGTCTTTTATGCTTCAGTTCATGAGTCACCTCCTCCAGGAAGCCTTTTTTGACTCTCTTAGTTCAGGTTAGAAATCCTTTGTATCACTTAGCATTCTATTAGTTGTAAGTAACAGATACTAAATAAAATGATATTAAAACATGACAAGAAATCTGGAGAGACACAGAGCTAGAATTAGTTCTGTGATATAACAATATCAAGTCTTGGATTCAACTTTTCTTCAGTTCTCTTGGCTTTTGCCTCATGGTCAGAAAATGGTTGCTATAGCTCCAAATCATGCCCTCTGACAAAACAACCAAGATTAAGAAAAAAGTAAAATAACTCTCTGTGTTGCTATTACTCTTCAAGAAAATCCTTCCCAGAAGTTTTCTAAGATTTTCTCATACATCTTTCTGGCCGGAAGGGGCTTATATGTTCATGTCCTAGCTGCAGTGGAGGCAAGAAAGTGGGAGTCTGGGATTTCCAGAGAAGGAGGCATTGCAAGTTTGGAAGAAATGGGATATGCAAGACTATTGTGTAGGCCCAAAACAGAGCCAATCTCTGAACTGCCACAGCCCCAGTTCCCACTATGGCCCATCATTACATTGTATGTGGTAGTTTACTTGACTGTATCCACTAGCCTACAAGCTTTGTTAGAGAAGGACAATTGTACTGGATGAATGAAAAAGAAGCAGCATGATTATCACCAATCCTTCTAATAACAAAAGTAACAAATTGAAATCATTTCAGTCTGTGAGTAGCAAGTCTTCATAGAGCCGGGCTCCCTGGTGAGGTCCTATCCAGTAAGACCCCAACCTCAGGAGCTACTATTGATGGACAAACCCTAACAAACAAAGTACAATTCCCGGGCCTCTACCAGGTGGTTAAACAAGGTGGGAATAGTGAAAGCAGAAAACTTGAGAACTGGTAGAAGCAGAACTTCACAGCTGAACTATTTGGTTACAAGAAACAGAAACTAACTAACCCATTCGTTGACACAATAAGGAACATTTTTACTCTCTCAATAACAAGAAGCCTCAAGGTAAGGCAGCTCAGGGTTAATTCTGCCTCATCATCTATAGCTTGGCTTTCCCAGGGTTGCAAGGTGGCCACCAGAGTTGCAACCTCTATGCCAACAACGTCCACAGGTTGACACATTTCACCCTATGCCTCTTTTTAAGGGAAAGTTTACTTTCCTTAAATCTCCTTAAATCTCTGGATTGAGATTTCCAGAAATCTCAAGAAGACTTTATTTTTCTTTGGGCAGCTCTAGGTTACATATTTATCTATAAACCAATTATTGATATGTATAATGAGATCATCATAATTGAATCAAACCAAGCAATATTTTCTTAATTATACACAGACACCCCAGTTTTGTTGTGTATAATGAAGAAAATCTTGAAGTAGGGGCTCTCCTCTAAGGAAAAACAAAGGGAATTGGAATGACTATTGGATAGCCAATGACATCTGTTAACAAATGGTTACCTTGGAACCAAGCAAATTCCTGTTTTCAGTGAGTAAGTCTTACAAGGCTGAATCTCAATCCACACCTGGCACTGCAAAAACCCTGCAAATGAAAGAATAGCCCAGGTTAGAATGTTTGCCAACTGGTTTCTTCTGCTTCTGTCTTATATAGAGATGCTTATCATTCTTCAGAATTCCTAGGACATGGATACAGAATAATCTATGACATTCACAACCTCTGGGTTACTTCTTTGCAGAGGGGCCAGTTTTGTCATTTCTAAGCACCAGGATTCATGTATCCTGAGCTGTTTCAAGAAAGGAAGACACAGGCCTCCCTCTCTACTCTTGTGCTTTATGTCTGAGTCTGCATCCTACTCATTGATATCTGAGCATCATCTGCCTTTCTACCTTATTATTTAGAGGAAGACTTCCTTATTCCAGATTTGGAACTCACTTTGGTTGTTCTCAAACTGTGAGGCAATATCTTCATTAAAAGTTTTTAAGCCAAGAGAAGATGTTTTCCCACCAGGTGGAAGCAAAACAGCTTCAGAATAGATCTTGGTCCAGCTGGTCTTAAGGGACAATTAGCGTTGTTTACTTTCCATGACCTAAGGCATATCTAAGTTCAGGCCAGTAACGACTTCTAAGCTGGAACTTTACCCAGGGACACCAATTTATTCTGCTGCCTAGTCATCTGGGTCCCTTTTGTTAGATGTTTTGAGATTCTAAGTCAGGGCTCAGTGGGCCAAATCTGGCCTGCCACCTTAAGTAAAGTTTTATTGGGACACGGCCGCACCCATTCATTTATATATCATCTATGGCTGCTTTTGATCTACAACTGCAGAGTTGAATAGTTTTGACAGAGATCCTATGGCCTCCAAAGCGTACTGTCTGGATCTTTGCAGAAAAGTTTGCTGACTTCTGTCCAAGGAGTAAAGACCAAGCGAAAAGCATGAAGGTTCTAAGCGGGATAGATGCTTAAACTCTTATACTCTTAAACTCTTATAAAGAACTAAGCAAAAGCTACAGAGATGCTAGAATGGATTCAGATGGTTTGAAAGTGAGCACACTGGGTCAAGTTGGGCCTTACAAGGACTCTGCTCAGTCACTGATATATAATGGGTACCTCACGGAGAGCTGAGCCAGTGCCATGTCTCCCTGGAAGAAGCATTGCACTTCGCAAGTGTTTATGTTCTCAAATTTGAAACCTGGAGACGGTTTTCTAAATAGGACTTTAAATGCTCCAGTCTGCGTGTTTTTGCAATCTGACACACACATCCATTAGAGCTGCTCCACGGAGCCTCTGGACTGACCGTAAAAACTCAGCCACAGACCTCCTTGGTTTTCAAACAGGAGCCCAAGAAAGACCACAACAGAAACCTGTTTATACAATTCAGGTTTTCTTAGTAACACAAGGCAGACGTCAGATGAGTCTTAATCACTCGCTGTAAGAATTGATTTCTGCTGGAACCTAAGGCAGACAGACTTAGATGCTTAGGGTTGTGGTTTCTTATCCCTTCTTAATCAAAAATTTAAAAAAGTAAGATAAAGCCGTGGAAGATGGCTGGATGTGGTAACTCATGCTGTAATCCCAGCACTTTGGGAGACTAAGGCAGGTGGATCATTTGAGCCCAGGAGTTTGAGACCAGCCTGGGCAAAATAGTGAGACCCTATCTCTATAAAAAAATAAACATAAATAAGCCAGGCATCGTGACGTACATCTGTAGTCCCAGCTACGGGGAGACCAAGGTGGGAGGATCACTTGGGTCCAGGAGCTGGAGCCTGCAGTGAGCTGAGATTGTGCCACCTGTACTCCAGCCTGGGTAACAAAGAGAGAGCTTGTCTCAAAAAAAAAAAGGAAAAGAAAAAGAAAAGAAGCTATTGAAGGTAATATTTATTAATCACTCTTGTGTTAGACACTGCACTAAGCATTTTTTTTTTTTTTTTTTTTTTTTTT
>NW_016804543.1:149874-173000 GCF_001698545.2 Rhinopithecus bieti | reverse complement strand
CCTCGTCGCCCGGCTAGTTTTTTTTTTTGTATTTTTTAGTAGAGACGGGGTTTCACCGTATTAGCCAGGATGGTCTCGATCTCCTGACCTCGTGATCCGCCCATCTCGGCCTCCCAAAGTGCTGGGATTACAGGCTTGAGCCACCGCGCCCGCCTGCACTAAGCATTTTATGTGCATTATCTTACTTAATCTTTACAATGCTCCCGTGAAGAAGGTACTATACTATATGACCTCCTTTTTAGAGATGAGGAAGGTGAGGCCTAGCACAGAGTTCGTTGAGCCTGCTGAGCTTATGAAAATGCAGATTGCTGGCCCTACCCCAGGGATTCGGATTCAGTCTCTCTAGGGTGGGACCTGAGATTCTGCATCTCTGACAGGTTCTGAAGCGATGCCCAAGCTGTTGGCCAGGGTTGCACTGAGCACACTGGCCTAGAGTTTGAGGGAACAGCTAACTCTCATGACCATTTGTGGCAGGACAAGCTCTCAAACCCAGATTTGAGCATGTGACTCTTCATTCTTGTAATCAGTCTTCATAAACTGCCTCCCATGAACTCCAAAAATAAGTGAGTGAAAGGCATTTAAACACACACCCAGGAAATCAGGTCAAAAACTCAGTGGTTGCTATTTCTAAAATGACCCAAATCTTTCTCAATTGGTGTCTTGCAATTCTGGCCATGTTGGGAAGTCATATTTGAACAATATATAACCACACAAGCATGTAAACAATTAAGTTGGAACTTTGGCCTAGAATAATAGATCTGCTAATCTTCTCCAAATTATTAATTCTGAGAAAGCTTACCCAAACTAACCTTGCCTCCATGCTTTCTTAATGTACTCTCAGGACTTGAGAAAGAGGGTGTTGCCACACAATGTTGCTCAATAGTTTCAACTCTATACATCAGGCTTTTTCTTCTCATAAAGATCAGAAATTGCTTCAAGGGGGTATTATCCCTGTCTTAACATTTTAATGCTGTATTGTGCCTGAGTAAACAATATTCAAAATGCTATATAGTATGTATACTATATATGGTATGGCAGTATGGTATAATGTTAAGAATGTGGGTTTTGCATTCAAACTTTGAATTCACATACAGGCAATGCCACTTACTGTGTGGTTAAGTTCCTAAACTAAGTTTGTTTTCTTATTAGCAAAATGGAGACCAAAATACCCCCATTAAGTTGTTATATCACATGTTAAGCACTCAGCCACGACATACGGAGAGGCCTAAAAATGTGAATTACAAATTACTGTGTAATTTATTATATATACAATTAGATCATATACGTATATATTTATATCTTATAATTATATATTGTTAATCAATGTAGTAACATAATTACCTTATTACTATATTAATGTAAAATTATATAGAAGAATCATTATATATTAACCAATATATTATTAATATAGATTAATATTGATATATAATATATATTATATATAATCATATATAATTGTAATATTTTATAATTATAAACATTATTTATGCTCTAGAAAAATGTGTTGACTAAATTCATCTTTCTTTGTTTTTTTTAAGACAGAGTCTAGCTCTGTTGCCCAGGCTGGAGCGAGGTGTCATCATCTCAGCTACTACAACCTCCACCTCCTGGGCTTAGGCAATCCTCCTGCCTCAGCCTCCGAAGTAGCTGGGATTACAGGTGCACACCATCACGCCCAGCTAAGTTTTGTATTTTTAGTAGAGAGGGAGTTTCACCATATCAGCCAGGCTGGTCTCAAACTCCTGGCCTCAAGTGATCCTCCCACCTCAGCCTCCCAAAGCGCTGGGATTACGGGCATGAGCCACCACACCTGGCTTAAATGCATCTTTGAATCTAGTTAGTTTTAGCTGAAGAAACACAGAACTGTGGATGTGTTAGTCAATTAATGTTAGCTCCAGGCAAGGCTGTAGTAAAGAAGGTTCCAGGCTCACTGGCACATATCCCTTTGCAAAGATTATTTTCCTTCTGGAATAACCTCTTCTTCACTTTTTGCCTCTCCATTCTTCAAGTCTTTCCTCTGCTATGAGGCCTTCGCAGACCAAACTCATATTCTCTCATGTCCATGAACACAACACCATTTGGTCAATTCTACAGATTAATTTATACAAATTTTTTCCTGTGTACAGCCTTGTTCTCCTAGCCAGAATATATTCTCCTTGAGAAAATTATTCATGTCTGACTTGTTTTCTACCTGCCACACTACTTGTCAAGTACTTGAATACAAGCATGGGAAAATACAATAAATTTAAATATATTTATTGAAAAGAAGCAGGGTCTAAATTGTGATGCAAACATGTTAAGCCCTTGCAGAATAATCATTAGTTCTACTTTTCAAAATAGCACTGCATTCAAACCACTACAAGTACAAAGCATGGTTGGGCTTTATAGCTCTGAAGAGGCTAGACAGAGAAATAATGAGGCCATTCTACTGTACTGCCCACAGCAACAACACGATTTGGCATACACTGGAGACTGGTGGTATAAACATTTCTTAGTACAGATCTTAAAAGGGACTGTAATCCTAAACTCACCTCTCCTTTAACAAAGTTATTATGTTTTGGCACTAGGCTAGATTAAAATGTCATATGAACTGAGCGGCTAAAGTTTGGATATCATAAAGGGGGACATTAGGGAGATGCTCTGGGAAGCATATTGAACTAAAAACCTACCCGTAGACAAGGTTTTATATTTTAATTCGAACACATGACTCCACATGTAGAGAATTTTCAACTAACTTGAAAAATTGCTGTTGAGACAGGAGACTGGAACATCTGGTGGCAGTGGTTATGTGTTCATGGGAGAGAATCAACACTACCCCCTGGACTGTTATAAACACATTGCTTAGAGTCATTTGAATCAGGATCTGCTGACCCATCTTACTTATTTGCCAGTAGTGGTGGAAGAGAGAAGTTTCACTGTGTGTGACAACTGACAAGTAGAGAGGTGCTTCTCAAACTTTAACATGCACACAAACCACCTAGGGATATTGTTAAAATGTAGATTCTGATTCAATAAGTCTGAGGCAGGACCTGGGAGTCTAAATTTCTAATATCTCAGGTGATGTTAACATTCCTAGTCCAAGGACTGCGCTTTGAGCAGCAAGTAGGTAGAGGATGTGGGAATAGTTAATGCATTGCTGCATACACCAACCCGCCTGCATGAAACGAGGAGGCGTCTGCACTGTTTTAAGGGGGATGTGCATTAGTCCATTTTCATACTGCTGTGAAGAAATACTGGAGACTGGGTAATTCATAAACAAAAAAAAGAGGTTTAATGGACTCGCAGTTCCACATGGCTGTGGAGGCCACACAAGCATGACAGAAGGTGAAGGAGGAGCAAAGGCATATCCTACATGGCGGCAGGCAAGAGAAGTGCCGAGCCAAAGTGGGAAAAGCCCCTTATAAAACCGTCAATCTCATGAGAACTTACTCACTATCATGAGAAGAGCAGCATGGGGGTAACTGTCCCCATGATTCAATTACCTCCAGCAGGGTCCCTCCCATGACACAAGGGGATTATGGGAACTACAATTCAAGATGAGATTCAGGTGGGGACACAATCAAAGCCTGTAAGGATGGAAACATGAACCTTCTAGAAATGAAGATCAGGGACGAATTCAGTAGACTTTACAATGAGCATCATATCTAGCATCCTTTGTCAGAGACATTAAGTTCACCAGCCCAAAGGATACCCTTTCCTTTCTAAATCTGCAAAGCAGTGACTTCAGAGAAGTCGCTAGTTAAAAGGATGGCAAATAAGTGCTACTACAGGCAGTGCACATGAGCCTGGGGTCAGACAGCCTAGCTCTGACTCTCAGGTCTGCCACACAGACATCGGCTGTGATCTTGGGAAAGGTGACTTTTCTCCCTAAGCCTCAGTTCCCATAACTGGAAAGTAGGGATAATACTCACAGGGCTGTTGTGAAGACTCCAGAAGGAACACATGTAAAGCACTTCATTCTATGCATGGTGCATACTAGTCAAAACATCCAAGTAATTTTTTTTTTTTAATTAGAAAACCAATCAATCAGTCAAGAGTGATTGAGTACTTGTTTGTTGAACACTGTCTTGAGGCAGTCCTAGGGAAGAGAGAATTAAGAAGAGGAGAAGGAGACACAATAACAGGTCTCAAGTAAATTCCAGAATATACATGGAGAGGCAAACACATACGCATGTGGAATGATTTAGTATTTCCACAGCAACATGCCAAGACACATCACAAACAGAGTTATAGAGCACACGTAAGCCATTTGAAGAAAGCAAATGTTTAAAATGATATCACTGGAGACAGGAAACTGAAGGAGTCCCTAGACAAAGTCAGAGCTGTATTAAGTTTCTTTTTTTAATGTTTCATTTTTCAGCAGAATATTGACAAGAGCTGCTGTCATATGGAAACGATTTTTTAGAAACACCTGGAAGAACTAATTTGGGGGACTGAATTTTTTTTTACACAGGCTTAACATATAACAAAATACAAGGTGTGTCTGAGATGCAAGCCTGGTAAGAGATTAGATCACCAAAGCTAAATTACCTTAATTTCCATATTATTTCTGAGAATGGCTTGAATAGACCTTTTGGGCCACAAGCCACCATTTGTGAAGAACTCTTAAACATTTTTGCAAGGCTCACGATATTTGAAATGCTATTTTGATGTTTTCTCATAAAGACAACTCTGCCAAAAAACCAAACAAAAACAAACAAACAAAAACAAACAAAAGAAGGCCAGGAGCGGTGGCTCACTCATGTAATCCCAGCACTTTGGGAGGCCGAGATGGGTGGATCATGAGGTCAGGAGTTCAAGACCAGCCTGGCCAGTATGATGAAACCATGTCTCTACTAAAAATACAAAATTAGCCGGGCGTGGTGGCATGCGCCTGTAATCCCAGCTACTCGGGAGGCTGAGGCAGGAGAATTGCTTGTACCCGGGAGGCACAGGTTGCAATGAGCCGATGTTGCCACTGTACTCCAAGCCTGGGGACAGAGCAAGATTCCGTCTCAAAAAAAAAAAAAAAAAAAAAGCAAAAGAAAATCTTATTACTTTCATAGAATTTCTCTGTGAGTTAATTTTGTATTTAAATGTGACCATTTTCCTGGTCCCACAGATCAGTCTGTCTGCCTACAACAATGAGACAATCATGGCTCCCAAAGAGGAACAGAAATAAGACTCTGGGGAATGAGCCTGGTAGACGTGATTGTTCTGGTTACTATGCCTGAATCCGTAGATCTATATGACTGTGCTTGTCTGGAGAAAATAGCAGGGAAGGACTCACACTAAGAGTGAATGTCAATTCGACTCCATCTACTAGGTGGGACTCTTCATAGCTATTTCAGGTTAGTTTTTCAGGTGAGTGGTTTAGAGTCACTGATTTAGTCTTATTGAGGAAAATGTTAAATTTCATCTTAATATAAAGCAGTCATTTCCGATACCTCTTCTCTTTTTGTGTTCAGTTTCTCTCCTTTCTTTTCTTTCTTTATTTGGCAATTGCCTACAGCTTCACTTGAATCTTCAACAGGCCCTGCAAAATTTCAGTGAAGCTTAGCCAGCATGCACTGACTGAGGCTCTACTGGGCATTGAAGAGACACAAATGCTGAGATATGGGCCCTGATCTCAAAAAGCCTATGGTTTAAAAGGCAGACACAAACCTAGTCACTTCCAAACAATATGGTAAAGCCAAATTAGAGTTACACAGGAGGGTACTTGTTTTGGAAGTTTAGAAGGATGAGGTTTAGTATCTGAACTTAGCCCTGAGCAAGGAATAATTATAATTACAAACACCTTTAACGTTTTTAATTCTGTGTCTTAGTTTTCTCATCTGTATAATGATGATAACGATAATCATCTACCTTTAGGTCGTAGGAGGGATATATTTGTTAATAAATTCATGTAAATAATTGGACTGATGCCTGGCATATAGAGTTTAAGTAACTGGTCAAGTCCTACAGTGACCGAGTGGTAGAATCCCAAGTCCGTGCTCTGGATCACAATGCCATCCTGCTAGGTGAAGGTGGAGAGAGATGAGGATGGGTATGGCAGGCAGAAGGAAGAGTGTAGTAAAAGCATGGTCAGGTGAAACAGCACAGTAGTGTAAAGCCAGGGGACCAGGCTGGAGCATAAGGAGGGAGTGGGACACGGAGGGAGCCATAGCCATGTTAAGGAGCTTGACTTATCTCCTGGTCTGTCATTAATTATCTTCTTTAATTATCATCTGGGCAATGGGCTTCAAGCTGGGGCGCAGGAGGTATGTTTGGAGATAGGCAGATCTCCAGTTTCAAGAGCTCACTCTTGCAGTGATAAGAAGGACGAGCTTGTAGGCAGAAAAGCTAAAATGCCATGATCAGTTAGACTGAAATTGCAACAGACTGAGTAGGAGCTAAGTACACTGTACTAGGGGAATGGAGGGGAGACGGGGAAAAGGACAAGATCTGAGAAATATGGAGGCTGACTGGCAGGACTTAGTAGCTGTGATAGCAGCTTTCCAGATGGTCCCCAATAATGCCTGCTTCCTTATGTTCATTCTGTGATGGTTAATATTGGGTGTCAACTTGATAGGATTGAAGGAAGCAAAGTACTGTTCCTGGGTGTGTCTGTGAGGCTGTTGCCAAAGGAGATTAACATTTGAGTCAGTGGACTAGGAGAGGCAGACCCTCCCTCAATCTGGGTGGGCACCATCTAATCAACCGTCAGCCTGGCTAGAATAAAGCAGGCTGACGAAGTTGGAAGGACCAGACTTGCTGAGTCTTCCAGCGTTTATCTTTCTCCCATGCTGGATGCTTACCATCTTCAAACATCAGACTCCAAGTTCTTTGGCTTTTGGACTCCCGGACTTATACCAGTGGTTTGCCAGGGACTCACGGGCCTTCAGCCACAGACTGAAGGCTGCACTGTCGGCTTCCCTACTTTTAAGGTTTTGGAGCTCTGACTGGCTTCCTTGCTCCTCAGTTTGCAGATGGCCTATTATGGGACATCACCTTGTGATTGTGTGACTCAATATTCCTCAATAAACTCCCCTTCACATACACATCTATCCTATTAGTTCTGTCCCACTAGAGAACCCTGACTAATACACATGTTCTTGTGTAATTTTCTCTTATACTGTACCAGGGCTTGTCAGAGTGACCAATAGCATGTGGAAGAAATGATGACAGGTCCCTTCCAAGATTAGGTTACAAAATACTATGCCTTCCATCTTGAGCTCTTTCTCTTGAATCACTTGCTCTGGGGGAAACCAGGTGCCACACTGTGAGCTGCCTTAGGGAGAGGCCCACGTGGCAGCCTTCAGCCAACAGCCAGTGGGGAGCTGAGGCCTGCCAGCAACATGAGTGGGCTGCAAAGTGGATTCTTCAGTTCCAGTTGAGCCTTGAGATGACTGTACCCCCAGCTGACAGTTTGCAATCTCGTGGAAGACCCCGAGCCAGAACCACTCTGCTAAATCATGATAGATTCCTCACTCTCGAAACATGTGCAAGACAATAAGTGGCCACTGGTTTATGCTGGGGTCATTTGCTATGCAGCAATAAAAAATAATATAGTAACTTAAGGAATGGCAGAAAGTGGGATACATGTGAGGACATCAGGCTTGGGTGGCTACATGGAGAGTTATATCAACAACTGAACCAGGCCCATGCCTTAATCTGAACTCAGGTTTTCCCCTCAGATGGACTTTTCTTCCTGACGTCCCTATCCTGTTAATGGCACCACAGTTCTCCCACCGACCCAGACTCAAAACTACAGGGCCACCAATGCCTGTTATAGAACTGATGTCAAGGTGTGTCGATATTTTCAGATGCTTTCCCCTCTGTCTCTCCCGTTTTCCACCACTCCAACTGTACTCGTCATTATATCTCATTGCATCTTAGCTATAAAACTGCAAAAGCTTCTTTAATGACTCTTTTTGCCCTTAGTTTCTCCTTGCTTTGCACTGACAAAAGTTAATCTTCCTAAAGTACTATCTACCACTGCCTTATCAAATAAAGTCCAACCCCCTCAAGCTTGTGTTCAAACCTCGCCATTCTTTTCTCAGTCTCTCAGCTCAGCCTAATTCCCCATTCTTCCCTGCACCTGCACCTTATGTAAACTGCAATTGACCACACCTTTGCTTATATGCTGCCTCTTGCAATGCTTTCTTTCCTTTTGGCCAAATGTTTAGTTCTCTGTCATAACCCAATTTGAAATTTACCTCTTTTATGCAAACTTTTTGTACCTCAGCGACTAAATGAGACTTAACTTTCCTTTGAGCTCTCACAGGACTTTTATGCCTCTCCTGTGGCATGCGTGTTGCTTATCTAGTCCTTGCCACTTCTCTCTTACTAGGTTTCAAACTCTTCTAGGTTGGGGCTACATCTTATTCATCTTTGCCTGTCATGTAAAAGGGTGCTCAATCTGGGTACAGTGGTACACGTCTGTAGTTCCAGCTACTCAGGAGGATGAGATAGGAGAATCGTTTGAGTCCAACCTATGCACCATAGCAAGACCTTGTCTCCAAAAACAAAAACAAACAAACAAACAAACAAACCCAAAAGACCAAAACAAAACAAAAGAGTGCTCAATATATCTTTGCTAAGTAAATTTTCTTTCATGGCTGAGCCCCTCTAAACTAAGTCAATTTACCATAGTTTGCTATGTTACTTCTCACCCTATGGTCAAAATGTTATTATCCAACTAGATAAACAAACTAAGTGAATACAATAATCAAGTGAATACAACTCACTGTATTTGCATCAAACTCGGTGCCACAGTGATCTCTATCAAATAGAAACATAATACTTGGGAGGCAGAGGCAGGAGAATTGCTTGAACCCGGGAGGTGGAGCTTTCAGTGAGCCAAGATCGCATCACTGCACTCCAGCCTGGGCGACAGAGCGAGACTCCTCTCAAAAAACAAACAAACAAACAAATAAAGCATAAAACCAATTTAACACTTACTGGTCTAGAAAAATCAGATCTGTTCATATACATGGGCAAAGTGGTTTTTAGCTATCCAAAGCTACCATTTATATTCCTGGCATGTGTGGGTGCTGCACAATTCACATAAATCCTATATTTGATTCTCACAAGAAACATAAGACACAAGGACTGCTATCATTTCCACTTTATGCATGGTGACATTGAAACATAGACATTTAGTAACTTGCCTAAAGTTGCACAGCTAGGAAAAGATGTAGCTGGAATTTGAACTAAGGATTTATGTTGTTAAATTTACCCTCTCTACTTTTCTTACCATAGAGCTGTATTTAGCTTCATAAGTGTTTGTTTTGGGGGAAGGTTGTGTGCTTCTGATTTATCTTTCAAGAATATTTGCCCAAATCAGTGACTGCACCCACAAAAAGAGCTGGGTTTATGTCTTCGTGAGCTCACTGGATACATAAGAATGCTCTTTATCAACAGCAGGCACATGCAATCTCTATCTGACCACCTTAATGTGATTCTCCCTAGACAAACTCTTTCCTCTTTCTTTTTATTTCTGTCTCCCACACACATTTTCTCAGGGAACAACCACAAGCCTGAATGTTGGTGCAAGAGCATATCTAGAAAGACCCATATTTGAGAGACTTCATTCTACTTTCCCATCTGTACATAAGAGACCATAATGTCAATGTCATGGTGGAGACGGATGTGAATAGGGGTGTGGTCCCTGTCTGCACCTCCAGTAAGTTATGTAATCAGTCATGACCCCCAAGATTTGTGACCTTCTTAAGGAAATGATGATGCCCTTCTCATCATTGTACCTTCTAGCACAGTGCATAGCAGAGAACCCTCAAAAACTATTGGACGGAAACTTAGGCCAGTGTTGGTCACTAGAACTTCTGCAGTGATGGCAACATTTATTATTTGCATTGTCCAATATGGTAACCTCTAGTCACAGGTGACTACTGAGTGCTTGAATTAACTACTGCTAAGGAACTTATTTTAAATTTTTATTTTAATTTAATTAATTTAAATTTGAATAAACCCATGTGACTAGTGGCTAGTGTATTGGACAGCCCAGCCCTAGGCTATAAAATCAGGAAAATAATTCCCCATCTGTTTATCTTACAGCTTGTGGTGAGGAATAAATGAAATAATGAATAAATTAAAGATAGTATCATATAAGAAAATCAGATGATTTGGTTTAAATCCCAGCTCCATTACCTTCTATCTCTGTGACCCTTGGCAACTTAATTTAACTTCCCTGAGCCTCAGTTTTCCTATGTGAAAAATGGATTTAATGATAACTACATTTTACAGGTAGTCAAGTGGATTAAATAATAGGTATGAACAGCCTAACACATCACTTGACACAGAGAAAGTGCTCAACAAATAACTATTTAAAAAAATGAGGGTATTTTGGAATGCACAGAGCTCTGTATAGGGGCCATATATGATTATTAGCAGAAAATGACATGACCCATGTTTGCTCCCCTAAATTGTGTCTTGTTCTCTGGAGATGACATGGCTGTGTTGGCTTCTCCCTTTTCACAGCCACTTTTTGGTCATATACTAGATAGCTCACAAATATCTGATGCTTCAGATGCATCCTTGAAAGAATTCTCTGCTGCTGGAACTAGCTTGGCTTTCCTGCAGTGACACGCATGCTGTCCCTTTGCTACTGAGGAGGTTGGGATGAGGTCTGCTCCTAAGTCTTCTCTGCCTGCCTCCTGACACTGAAACTTTGCAGAGGAGAACAACTTTGTCTAGACAAGCAGTGGCTCGTCTGGCTGCTGCAGCAGCTAGCATCCTCATTGTTTCTCTCTATGTTGGCTGCAAATTCCTTTTTCTGTTTATCCCCTCAGGAGCCTAGGTCTTGGAGTGTAGCATGGGGGCTGGAGAGAGAAAAAGCAGATGTTCCCAAAACTGTCATTGCCATGAGCACCAGCCATGTTTGTGGTGCTGTTATTGATATGGCCCTGAGATGGCATGAGCATCGAGTTGTCAAGGACAGCCTACTGGTTCTAGTTACTGAAGCTGCCACCAACGTTTTACAGTGGATTCCCTGCCAGCTACCAGCCTGGGAAACTTCAAATTGTTTAAAGAAGCACCTCCTATCCTCCAGCCTGGTGCTGGAGCAAGAGAGCTACTCACAGTGCCTGAAATATATCCTGGTTCTCATTTTTCCCCTGGTCTTAACTTTACCCGGAGACCATTGTGCAGATCTATTCTGCAGGTGAGAAATGGAGGCAGAGCAGGACAGACTCACAGACTTCAATCATTTCTTCAACAAATAGTTGCTGAGGGCAACAATGGCAAATGCTGACTGTTGCAGAGCGAGTCTAGAAGCCAATCCCTTGGCATCTTAATATATATTGACTTGTTAATTTACAGTCTGCCCCTGCCAATAGAATGTGAGCTCCACAAGCCCAGGGATTTTGCTCACCACTGTAACCCTAAAGCATGGCACACAGATAATCCTTAATCAATACTTGTTGAATAAATGAATGAAGGAGTACTCTTTCCTCATTGATGAGTCTTTTGAACAAAACATGTACTTAGAAAGCGCATGACTATAGATCTGCTTCCAAAAGTACCAGCTCTATTGATGTGACAAACACATTGACTCACTGACTCAATGTTTGATAATCATTTCCCTCCTTCCTTCCATCCCTTCCTTTCTTTCCTCCCTTCTCTTGCTCACTTTTTTATTCATCTAATATTTATGGAACATCTATGAGTGACAAGGAACTCTGTAGTGTACATCAATAACACAGAGCCTTCAACACATTTGTCTTTACTTATCCAGTGTGTTTGGAAAAAAGAAAAAAACAGACACAGGGACCTCTCTATTGTGTGAAGGATGAAGGTTTATTGGTGCTTGGAGAATTTGTTGAAAGATGGAATTAAAACTAGAGATACAAGTTGAACTAGGCAGTTTACAGCAATATCCTGAAAATCACCTGAGGGAAAAATTGTAAGGCTAGAAGGGAAGATATAATCTTACCATGATATTTTCATGGTAGGAATAGTTCCTGGACTAAATCACAGGTTTAAAACACACAACACAAATCCATTCTACTGCAATGACAAACTTAAGTTCATATGATGTCAGCTGGCAGTATAAACAGCCTGGAATCTGGGGTGACAAAGTTACAGAGTACATTGGTCTAAAGCAAGGGTCAGCAAACTATGGCTCATGGACCAAGACTGGCCCACAACATATTTTTATAAATAAAGTTTTATTGGAAGGCAGTCACGCTCATATGTTTACAAATTGTTGATGGCTGCTTTTGTGCTGCCACAGGAGACTTGAATAGTTGTGACAGAGATCGTATGACCTGCAGAGCCAAAAATATTTACTCTCTGAACTTCTATAGAAGTTTACTGATTTTTGGTCCAAAGGAAAGATGCTCTTATGCCAAATGAGATTCTTTAAAAGAAAACAAGTCTGGGTGCCATGGCTCATGCCTGCAATCCCGGAACTTTGGGAGGCCGAGGTGGATGGGTCACCTGAGATCAGTGAGTCTCTCACTGAGGTCAGGAGTTCGAGACCAGCCTGACTAACATGGTGAAACCCAATCTCTACTAAATACAAAAAATTAACCAGGCATGGTGGTGCATGCCTGTAATCCCAGCTACTTGGGAGGCTGAGGCAGGAGAATCACTTGAACTTGGGAGGCAGAGGTTGAAGTGAGCCGAGATTGCACCACTGTACTCCAGCCTGGGTGACAGAGCAAGACTGTCTCAAAAATAAATAAATAAAATAAAATAAAACAGTCCTCACATTTAGCTTGCTACATTGATGTTTATACACCTGCTTTCCCCACCAACGAAGAGCAGCCCACAGTTCATATCATTACATCATCAACCCCAATATGTTATTGTTCTCTCTTCCTGCAATGCGGCCACTAAGTTAATGATCTGAGATAATTTTCCATAAGTGAAATACTGAACGGTCAAATTATTTTTACTCTAGGCTTCCCAGACCACTGCCCTTTTGCTGTCTCATGCCAGAGCTGGATAAATAATCAGATCAACTCATGTTTGCACTAAGGCTTGACTTGGCATACGGCAGTCTTATAACTGAATATTTCTTCACCTGTGCTTGCTTTGTGGATACAGATCTCAAAATGCCCATAAACTTGATTAAACTTGTCCCTTGTATGCCTCCTCATTTCACATGCAGATTGTTTGTGATTCCGAGTTACATAATTCTCAGTTTCTCAATAAAGCACCCAGCAGGTGGTATGCCTTTTTGTTTGAAGAGTTACCTCCCTGTGTAAAAATGTGGAGCCAGGTGTCTCTCACTGAGTTCAACAGATCCAAGCATTCAGACCTCCTAGGCCTTTCTTAAAACCCAGCCCCGATTTTTTTTTTTTTTTTTTTGGGTTAAAATAAATATTTTGAAAGAGGGTTCAAAGCATTTGACCATTCTCTCTTCAGTTACTGCAATGCAAAAACTGAAAAATGGGATCCTTTTCGCTGTTCTGGTGATGAAACCTTGGTGGAAAGATAATCATTTAAACAGTAGTTTCCAGATACACATTTACTATAATCCTCACAATCCAATAGAGTTATTTTTACGCTTTTACAAATGAGTAAACTGATGCTCAGAGAGTTCCAGTAATTTACCTAAGGACACACAGAGATTAAGAGAGAGAGAGTCTAAACCTATACTCTTTCTACTCTGCTATTCTTCCCAACAAAAGCATGGGAATAAGGACTACAGAGTTCTCCGTAATCATTACCTACAGAAATGGTGGATTTCTCTACATTTCTTGTAGTCTGATAGGTACAGCATGCTATTACTAATGAAAGTTGGTTTACATAATCTTAACTAGTGTGGAATCACAAATTATTTTTGTTGTTACTTATTTCAAATGAAAATGAAGATGGTGGGCATTTGGAAGGTGATGGTAGAATATGGAAGAAAGAATAAATTAAATTTCATTTTCACTGGAAAAGCACTATAAAGGAATAAGCTAGATCTGAATGAGAAGGTGAGGCATAGTCAAAGTTACCTTTAAGAACACAAACATATTTAGGGAGGCTGAGGCAGGAGGATTGCTTCATCTCAGGAATTGGAGACTCGCCTGGGCAACATGGTGAGATCCTGTCTCTACAAAAAACTGAAAAATTAGCCAGATGTGGTGGCATGTGCCTGTAGTCCTAGCTACTCAGGAAACTTAGGTGGGAGGATTGCTTCAGCTCAGGAGTTTGAGACCAGCCTAGGCTACACAGGGAGAACCTGTTGCTAAAAATAATAATAATAACAATAAGCCAGGCATAGTGGAGAGCATCTGTAGTCCCAGCTACTTGGGAGGCTGAGGCAGGAGGATCACTTGAACCCAGAAATTCAAGGCTGCAGTGAGCCATGATCATGTCCCTGCACTCTAGGCTGGGCTAAAGAGCAAGACCTTATCTATAAACACACACACACATACACACACACACACACATGCACACACACGCAAACATTTTTTAAGACAAGGAAAGTTTATTAATTGGATCTTACCTAAAGCTTGTTGATAGTGGTTCTATAAAGCCCCTCCTGTCCTGTTATCCCTGTTGCCTGTTTTCTCATTCATTCACCCATTTATTGAGTGCTGACTAAAGGCCAGGCTTTATGTGAGATTTTGGGACTATCAGGACAATATGGCCTGTATTTGCTCTCTGGCATCTTGAATTTAGGGCCTCCTTGTTGAAACCATCCTCCTCATTTCCCCACTGATGAGGACAAAGAAGGCTAGATGAAGAACTACTGAAATACAGACACAAACAGCATGGGCACATAGAGAGAAGCTTGTCCCTCACTTCAAAGTTTTTTCCCACAGGACATCTCTTTCTGTCTCATTATGGGCTCTTTCTTATCTCCTGAGCCCTTAAAACCACAACCCCAAGTTCAGCTTCTTTTGATCCATGGGGATATAGGTTAAGAAAGTGGTGGGGAGTAGCTGCTTATTTCAGCTTCCCAAGCAACTCAAAGGCAGGGAGAAGACACAGACATAAAATATTACTACAGCTAGTTAAACCTCCCCTCTAGGAAGCCATCCTCATTTAGGGGTCCTAGGGAGATTGGGGTCAGTGAAGATGATATCCTAAACATCCAATTCCCATCAATAAGTGAGACTATTTTATTAATCCATTCTTTAAAACCTTTAAAATACATATATTCAAAAAATAATACATTCTGATAGAATGCACAACACCAAGAGTGGACCCTGATGTAGACTATGGACTTTAAGTGATAATGATGTGTCAATGTATGTTCATTGATTGGAACAGATGTACCACTCCGATGGGAATATTTGCGGTGGGGGAGGCTGTGCATGGGGCAGTTGGGTCGAGGGTATATGGGAACTCTCTGTACCCTCTGCTTAATCTTTCTGTGAATTTAAAACTGCTCTTTAAAAAGTCTATTTTCAAAAGTCATACACATTCATAGGCTCATTATAAGAACTTTAAAAAGTTGTAGGAAAATACAAAGAGAAAGGTAAAAATCACCCAGCATTCTTCCATCCCTAATGTGAGATGAGTAGGATTAATGATTTAGTAAACATCAACCAGGCGCGGTGGCTAACGCCTGTAATCCCAGCACTTTGGGAGGCCGAGACAGGCAGATCACAAGACCAGGAGATTTTGAGACCATCCTGGCTAATACGGTGAAACCCTGTCTCTACTAAAAAATACAAGAAATTAGCCAGGCATGGTGGTGGGAGCCTGTAGTCCCAGCTACTCAGGAGGCTGAGGCAGGAGAAAAGTGGGAACCCGGGAGGTGGAGCTTGCAGTGTGCCGAGATCACGCCACTGCACTCCAGCCTGGGTGACAGATCGAGACTCTGCCCCCCCCAAAAATAATAAAATAAAATAAAATAAAATGATTTAGTAAACATCTCCCAAGGTTTCTCTGACCTTACCCATATGTGTACAAATTTCCATAAGCAGAGATGGGTGCGTGCATGTTATGTCTATTTGTGTTTCACTCAGCATGTTTTCCTGTCTATCAGTGTTGATCCACATGATTTTTAATAAGTTCATAGCATTGCAGACACAAATGTGCCATAATGTACCAAATCATTCTCTTATTTGATAACCACTTTAGATTTTTGCTCATGCAAATAATGCGACATGAATGTTTCGGAACATAAAGCTTTTGTCTATTACATCTTCTTTGAATCTGTGTATCTTCCCAGTCCCTAGCATGTCTTGGAGAATGTTATGAACTACGTATTCTTAATATGAATGTGAGGTGGTTCTTTACAAAAAGTACCCATCTAGGCAGAGGATCTTTATTAATTCTACTTCTGACACTCCTATTGGAGAAAAAAGAGGAAGAAGATTTGACTGTGAGATCACATCTCTAATGTCTTTAGTCAGGGCCTTGCACATAGTATGTACTCAATAAATAATAGTTGTGACTATTATCATTGTTGATGTTATTTCTTTTGCTTGGTCCCAGTGTCCTTCCTGAAAAAGACCTGAACATGGCACAGGGTGACCTGAACGACAGAAAATGTGAGGGAAACTACATTTCTAGTCACTCAAAGTTTCTGACTCTGGCTGTAATTGTCAGTTTTAGAAACAACTGATCACCCTGAGCATGCAGTTCACTCAAGCATCCTCTTTAGAAATACAGTGCAATGACTGTGAAACAGAGACACAGACCACATGTTCCATGGAGGTCATGATAATGATCAGATGTGTTTACTCATTTGTGATGAAGAAAGGGAGCACAATTTGTCTGGCTTTTGACACATTATTATCTCCTTTTTTTTTTTTGAGACAGAGTCTCACTCTGTTGCCCAGGCTGGAGTGCAGTGATGCGATCTCGGCTCACTGCAAGCTCTGCCTCCCGGGTTCACGCCATTCTCCTGCCTCAGCCTCCCGAGTAGCTGGGACCACAGGCGCCTGCCACCACGCCCAGCTAATTTTTTGTATTTTTAGTAGAGACAGAGTTTCATCTTGTTAGCCAGGATGGTCTTGATCTCCTGACCTGGTGATCTGCCCACCTCGGCCTCCCAAAGTGCTGGGATTACAGGCGTGAGCCACCGCACCCAGCCATCTCAGTTTTAACTTTCTTATCCCAAGGAAATAGTAAGACATGTTGGACTTTTATCAATGGCATTCTCTGTCAGATCCTGTGGGCTACCACTCCATGTTGGATCACTCCCAGAGCCTTCCACAAAAGCCTCTAAAACTGTCTACTTTAACCCCTTCAATTATAAAGCAGTTAAAAGAAAAAAAAAAAAAAACCCTCACACATAACTGCTTCTGCCTAAATCTACCATGCTGTTTGTAAGACTGTATATTTATGATATGATTTTGAACAGCATCTTCAGGAAAAAATTCTTACTGGTTTATGCTCAGATTTATGGGTCTATTATTTGCCCCAAGGTGAGATGAAAGCAAAATCAATCAGGTTAGTTTTGGGTTATTTGCAGTAAGTAACACAAGCCAATTTTCAGTAACCTCAGATCACTAAAGCAGGAGAAAAGTTAGATGAAGAGAGAGAAATCAAGAGGGCATGCTTGTGTCTCTGGACACATCATTTGTGTCAATGACAGAATTCATTTAAAAATTATAAGCAATCATGTTTTAATAGCATTAGAGAAAACAGCATAGGTTGTATTAAATTTGATACTAGAAGTATTAGAAATAACAACAAAAACATTTTGCCCTGGCACCGCCCTGGCCCCCAGTCAGTAACCAGCCTCATTAGTCACGGCATCTCTCATATGAAGCCCCTATCATCATTTTCATAAATACAGTAAGACTCTCCAAATCAAAATCCTGTGTCATCTCAAAAAATTATAATTATGATTATCATTTATTTTGCACCTATTGAGTACCTGGCACTGTACTAGGTCCTTTGCACATATGATTCAATAAAAATTTACTGAGAGCCTACTATGTGCCAGGCATTATTCTCTGTGCTAAAGACACAGCAGGAACAAGACACACAGAGTTCCTGCTTTCTGAAGGCTTCCCGTCTGAGACAATCAGTGAGTTTATGAACAAAGATAGTAAGTGCTATGCAGAGAATTAAAATGGGGCAACATGACAGAAAGCGATTGGGTGGTCTCTGAAGGGAGTACATTTAAGCCGAAATCTGAATAAAAGGAGGAGCTACCCCACTGCGGATAAGTGGCGAGAATTTAATCCTCTCTTGACAACCCTATCAGTCCTATTCCACAGAGGAGGAAAATGAAACTCAGAGGGGCTAGATAACTTCTCCATAGCAGGCCTGCGATTCACAGACTGCTCCTGGTTTGCAAACACCTCTCAAAAGAACTCAAACTGAGTGTGGGCTGCCACAAGGCGGGAGGGAAATAGAAAAGACAGGTGATTTGGGACATGTAACCTCAGAGTTTATTATTTCAGGTGCAATAAGCCTGAGTGAAATAAATTTGGAGAGGGAGAGGGAGCTGACTTTTTGGTGAGCATCCAAAGAGCTGGTCCAGTTGGAGAACAGGGAATGCCCAGTGTCCACGTGAGCAGGGCCAGGCCAGTGTTTGCTCCTGGCTGTCTTGGGGCTGCTACCTTTCATTTCCATCACTGGAGGTAACTGCTGAACACTACATTTAAAATCAATCTCAAGAGAAGCAAACTCTGAAAAGCTTTTTGGGGGTGCCATGACCTGCTTACTTTAGCTCATTAGCTTATCGTTGCAAAGAGCAAAATACGAAAAAAAAATTTCATTGGACTCCAACTCTCACATATTCTGGACTTGGTGGCCATCCCTGCCTTCTTTCTGTGGTGTCTCTGTTTTCTCCAAGCTTCTGATCAGGGTTTTACGATGACTTAGATGACCTCTTCAGAGCGGGAACTTGTGTTTTTAAAATAATCTTTGTATCATCCATGTCTACTTGAGGATTGGGTATAGAATGGTTTCTTCCCAAATGCTGAATACATGGATGAGTGAATCCAGGTTCCAGCAGGAATGAGAGTCACATACCCCTTCAGTCTCCACATGCATGTCTCATGACTGGCCACACCACAATTCCCAAGGTGATGATTTAGTTCTTTTTGAGGGTGACTGCTTCCTACTAAGACACAAGCAATGGCCTCCATTTGTTGTCTGTATATTAAAAATAAATACATAGGTAGGAAGATTATCCTTTATAGACCACAGTTACACATTCTTACCTAATCCTCATTTCTTGATTTGGGGAATCATCTTACTTTGAGGATCTGGGACTCCCCTATAATTGACTCTAGGCTTCTTCATCGCCTTCTCCTGGAGTTAATCTGCTTTCATAAGGGAGGTCATTCCTGTTTTCATTATAGGTAATACCCAAGTACTGTAACCTAGTAGTCCTCAAAATGGCTCTGTAGCTGATGTATGTACATGCGTATGTCTATGGGGATGTCTGTGAGTATATGTGGCAGTGTGTGGTTATAAGCTTGTTAAAAATGAAGATATCTGGATGCCATCTCAGTACTACTTAACCTCAGTTCCTAGCAGGGATTGGGGGACAGATCTCTATATTTTAATAAGCACTGCATGTAATTCTTAAACACATTCCAGTTTGAGAATCTGATCTAGGATAGCGGTTTTCAACGCTGGAAACGTACTAGAGTCTCCCAGCGAGATTTAGGAAATCTTGATGCCCACACCATAACCCGGTTGAATAAAATCAGATTTTCTGGGAGGTGAAGCTCAGGCATCCATAATTTTCAAAGTTCCTTGAGTGATTCTAATATGTAGTCAGGATGGAGAAGCTCCTTTCAATATAGTTTGACATAAAAAAATGCAATAAAGGGAAGTCAGGCCTGAATCAAATCTATGGGAGTACCTTACTTCAAGTTTCCAAAAGCCTCCCTTAAAGCATTAGTGATACTCTGTTCTTTGATCAGAAAGATAACTTTACCAAACAGGTAAAACTCATATGCCTGCAGCCAGTTTTACCGCTATGCTCACTTGAGAAACTTGCTAAAAGCCAGACTTCTGGGACCTACTTATAGATATGGATTGATTCATCAGGGGTGGGGGGCGGGGGAAGCCAAGGACGGGGACCTAGGCATAGATATGGATTGATTCATCAGGGGTAGGAGGGAAGCCTAGGAAATGGTGTTTTTAACAAGCCCCTAGGTGATTCTGATGCAATTCACCCCTGGTCTAACTCTCAGAAACAATACCTTAGACTAGCCCTTCTCAATAAGGGGTGACTATTCCCATTTGGGGGACATTTGGCAATGTCTGCAGACACTTTTGATCATCGTCACAACGAGAGTCTGTGTGCTACAGGAATCTGATGAGTCGAGGCCAGGGATGCTGTTCAATGTCTTCCAACCCAAAGGACAGCGCCCCCAAACAAATAATAATTATCCAGTCCAAAATATCAAGAGTGCCAAGGTTGAGAAACTCTAATCTCTCTTCTCAATCAACTTCCTTTCTGCTATCCTCAAAGAAAGGCATCACCCTCTTTAGAACTTCCACAGCTCTTTCTGGTGTTAAAAATCACCCGTGTGTGATTCACCTCCCTGACAGAAGAAAACCTTCCTCAGGCCAAGATCCCTGCTTCATTCATTTCTGAGTGTGGCCTCATTCCTCCTCTAGCACACAGTCCTCACTCCATAAATATTCCAGCCATTTCAAAATGAAAATACCCTTCAGGACCAATCACGAGGTGGCTTTGTGATTGGTAACCATGCATACCCAGTATCTACAAGGAGAAGGAAAGCCCACAGCCGGAGCTCATTTTCAGTCTAAAAGTTGAATACAAATCTACCAGCCTTCACCTAAGAAAATGGCTCTCCATATATATTTTTTTCAACATTCGCCAAAAATTCCGGAGGCTTCTGGAGCTGCCTGGGGTCTCTACGGGGCAAGTCAGTTGTGTGAACATGAGGACCACCCATGGAGGTCAGCCATCATGCAAAGAACCTTGTTGGTTGTGTCTCCTATAGAGTCTGGCTACCAGTTGGCAACTATAAGTGGCTCACTTGGTCCCTGAGCCAACCCTGAATTCCAGAAAGTCAAATCCAGCAAATAAGTTTACACAGATCTGTGAGGGAAATGCACAAGGAAACCGTGCTCCCCATGGCTCTAAAAATAACCAGGTAATTACCTCTGAAGATCTCTGGAGAAGATGCACTTAACTGCACAGAGTGAAGCAGCAAAGGCCTCATTTGTTTGTTGATAGGAGCTGTCTCTAAGTAGTCAGCTGACTTCAGAGGTTGGAAACCCAATCAATATTTGGGTACTATGGAGTTACTATGCTACTGAGCTGACCGTAATTAAAAACAAGAAACTGCCCTTAGTGAGGCTGACCTGACCACATTTTTTACTAAATTGATCATGCTAGTTTTCTTGACTTTGATTTTTGTTCCGATTTTAATGCTTGGCATGAATGTTGCAGTGAAAGGTATCCACTAATTTTTACTTTATGTGTTGGAGCAATCTATCAGCACCATCAATTCTTTAAATGCTACTTTAAAGATATTCCACCTCCAGCAAGATTGTTGAATGCAGAAATGAAATACATCACAGATTGGTGGTGAGGTTCCACCAATTTAGCAGTTTTCCTCCCGTGGTTAATCACCCACAGAATACACTGCTCTTTTTCTTCTTCATGTTTTAATTTGTAGTCTTGGCAATATATGCTAAAATGACTTGGAGTTATGAAAAGTATGAAAATGTGTTTGTTTCAAATAGCTGGCTAGGTGCTTCATCAGCCAGAGGCCTAACACAGGTGTGAATATTTGTTTATAATCCAAACACAGCAAAGTAAACAGTCCAATTTTGCACCCCCTTTTTTCCATGCAATGCTTTAAATATTTTCTTTGTGATGGTCAGTGACTTTGTTTAACTTTTAAAAAGGCTGAATGGAAAGAAAGGGCCTGGGGACTGGAAACTGTTTGTACAAGGGTCTGCAGTGAGTGATGCTAAGCTGAGCTGGGCGTGGAGCCCTGACATTTTGTCAGCTCCCTCAGGAGGCAGATATGATGTCCACGACTCACCTGTCAAGTGCTGATAGAAAAACAACTCTGTCCTAGGTAGCCGTTAAGGCTACACACATGACCTCTAACCCCAGAATTCCTTCCGGAGTTTTCCACTGGGTGTCAAAATCCTTTCAAATACTTCCAGCTGGGCATCTCCTTGAAGTATAATTGCAGCTCAGCATTTTCACACTGGGTCCTTGTGGAGGGAATTTTTCTGTCTTTTTTTCCCCCTCCCCCATGGTAAGGACCAGTTCTGACATCTCACTGGTAGCAAAAGAGAAAGGTTGGCCTCATTGTTTAAAACAGCCTTTGCCTCCCAGTTGAATCCAAGTGTCCTCCTGAAAGTAGAGTCTTTTTGAGGCCACTCGAATTCCTGTTCTCATCTCAAACTTCTGAAACCCTTCATGGATCCCTCAAGACAATAAACTTTTCCATGCTCTGAGGTCCAGTGTCTTCCAAGGGCTTGTTTTCATTTCTCTTTTGCAAAACAGGCAACAACATAGAGGAACTCAGACGCCCTGACTCCAAGGTTTGGTGTTTAAAAAGAAAACACAAAACACCTAGTAACTGAATTTCAAGACAATGTGCAAGTCTTTTGATCTCCATTTTCTACTAACAGGATAGGAACCCCCAACATTTTTTTTTTAAAAGAAAAAAAAATTGGGGGAAAACCAACATACGGTGTAGCTCAGAGAAAATAATTCATGGCTAAAGCAATACATTTCGTACAAATGGAAAGGTGCCTCTTCAGTCAGCACAGCAAAAACAGGTCAGTAGATTTAGGCCATTCAGAGTAATAAATAATGAATTTCATGGCAGAAGGCAAAATCACCTTAAAATTATATCAGTTGAGCTCCAACAAGGTCTAAGAGTTCTTGGATTGAGCATTTCTCATGATGAACCAAAACGCCCTTGGACTGTGTCCACAAGGTAACAGATCTATAGCAGTCTTGTTGAAGCCACAATATTTCCACTGTTCCTTCAAGAGATGGTTTCTTTTTTTTTGTCATTTCTCAGTCAGACTAAAGGACCTCAGCATTTGCTAAGCACATGGATGTTCATAGCTCCCCTATAGAAATTTTGATTTAAATGAGCTAAAAATAACCAAATGAAAGGAAAATCACAAACTATAATCTTCAGAAAGTATTAACATCATTTTCTCCATTTTATGAATGAGGAAATTGAGATCCAGAGAGGTAAAGTGGCCTTTCCCCCAGGTTATCCAGCTAGTAAATGACAAACTCTCAATGAAGGCTCCCTTCCCTTCCCTTCCCT
>NW_016804543.1:146950-149387 GCF_001698545.2 Rhinopithecus bieti | reverse complement strand
GCCCTGCCCTGCCCTGCCCTGCCCTGCCCTGCCCTTTTTTCTCTTCTTTCTTTCTCTCCTCCTCCTCTTCTCCTTCTTCTTCCTTCTTCCCTCCTCCCTCTTTCTCCTCCTCCTCCTCCTCTTCTTCCTCTTCCTCTTTTTTCGAGTTGGGGTCTCAGTATGTTGCCCAGGCTGGTCTTATACTCCTGGACTCAAGGGATCCTCCCACCGCAGCCTCCCAACGTGTTGGGATTACAAGTATGAACCACCAAGCCCAGCCTCCTCCATTTCTTTAAAGCCCTGGGCTTAAAAGTGGTTCATAGATTTCTGGGAAAAATAAACTGACAGATGATTATTGTCCCCACAATAGGCAGATAGATAAATAGATGGGACCATTCATGATAACATATCCTTAGGATGGGAATACTAACTCGGCTAGTTTAGGTGCTTGAATTAGCAGAAGTCATTGTACAAGCTGATACCTGGATGTCATATTTGCCTGAGTCTTCTAGAACAACTCCATAGAAATTGTGCCAAGTGAGGTTAGCCCTTCTACCCTCCCTGTGGGATCCGAAGCTTAGTTTTCAGGCATTTCCTCCCATTTTCTTTTAAGAGACTCTGTGCCATCAGCCTGAGTCAGTTCAGCTTCCTCAGTCACCAGAAAGCCCCTAGACAGCCCAGCCTAGTTCTCATCGCCTGGCCCAGGCACCAGCTGTCTCCTGTCAAAGCAATGGCCTCCGACCTTGTTATTCACATGCCTGGGTGTTTAGTCTGATGACCTGGGGAACTGGAAGAAGGAAAAAAGTATAAATCTCTGGAAGAAACTAGAAATGTTCTGGGTCAAACAATATTTTTGTAGATCTGTTGTTTGTGAATACCCTTTCTGAAACCATTTAGCTTATTGTGAAATGCACTGTTGAAGGATGCAAAGGATGGTGCACTATCTTCATAGGCTCTGCACCACCAGAATCAGCATCGCTTGGGAGCTTGTTAAGAATGCAGTATCTTGGGTCCTGGACCCATTGAATTAGAATATGAATTTTAATGTTAGGAATGCAGTGCCTTGGGCCTCAGACCTACTGAATTAGAATATGAATTTTAATAAGATCCCTAGGTGATTCACATGTACATTTAAGTTTGCAAAGAGCCTAGGGGCTGAAGAGAGCTACAACAGTTCCCTCTTCCACTTTGCCTCCCTTTGCTGCTGGGATCCATGATCACTGGCCAGGAAGTGAGCCCTTACAACCACTTCCTTTTCTTCTCCATCTCTGCCTTACTCATCCTTTCTCTTTCATTCCTTGTCCTGCCTGTCCACTACCAACCCCTTTCTGCTGAAGTCTCTAGAATTCTCTTTGCTTGACATGAAATGTCACTATATAACGCAGTCTTTTCCCTAGAAAACTTCATAGCAATCTCTTTTCCATGTAGAGGCCATTCACTCTTTCTTACTTTCTATAACTCAGGACAAAAAGTAAAAGACAGATTTTCCCTCACTTATCATGGATGCTTCCAGATCACACTCATTCTAGAACTTTTCCTTTGAGGATTTCTTAAATACAGCACAGAAAACCCTGATACATTTTTCAATATTAAAATTAAGAAAATAGGCTCAACAAAAGATAGCAAAAGAAAATTTAAAAAAAGTTAAAAATGGATTTGCCACTCAGAATTAGTGTCTAGAATATATAATGAGGCTCTATATACCAATTAAAAAATAACACCTATTTACAGAAAATAGGCAATAGATACATTGAAGCAATCCACAGACCAAGAAACATGAATATCCACAAAAATATGAAAAGATTCTCAACCACACTAGTAATTAGGGAAGTAGATGCCAAAACCATAGTAAATATCATTTCACACCCTATTAAGAAGTTGGATCATATCAAGTGGAGATGACGATATGGAGTAATGGAAACTTAGACTCCTGGAGAGAATATAAATGTCTACGACTACATGAAAGAGCAATTTGGCAGTATCTAGTCATGTTAAAGAAGCCCTCACACTATGACCAACAGTTTCACAGCTAGCTAAGTCCAGAGCAGCTCTCACCCAGACACACATGAAGATACGTACAAAGATGTTCACTGGAGCAGTGTTTGAAATGAGACACATTAGAAATGACTTCATGTTCTCCAAGAGGAAGAAGGATAAATTTCATATTCATATGATAAAAAACTATGCAGCAGCGAATGTGAACTCTCCCTCTCTGTATATGTATGCATATATACCTTACATATATTTTATATATGATAGATTTTATATGTCTATAAATAATATGATTTATATATATATGATATATGATATATATGTATTATATACTTGATACATGTATACCATACTTTATGTATACTTAATATACATTTATACATACATATACTTTATATATTACATACTTAATGTATGTATACTATAAAATATATAAATATATAAGTACAATTTGTAATATATAAAT
>NW_016804543.1:133707-144940 GCF_001698545.2 Rhinopithecus bieti | reverse complement strand
ATCTACTATATGGCATACTATATACTATATAAATATATGCTAGATAAATATATGGTATACTATATAGTATATACACTATATAGTATATGGTATACTGTATACCATATATGGTATACTGTATACATGTTATAGTAAATATTTTATACATTATATAATATATATTACACATATTTATAATATATAATATGTATTGCATTTTATGTTCATTATATATAATGTATATTACATTGTATATTATATATATTCAACTTGGATGAATCTCACAATTTACTGTTGAATGATAAAAGCATATTGTGGGCCAGGTGCAGTGACTCAGGCCTGTAATCCCAGCACTTTGGGAAGCCAAGGTGGGGGGATCACCTGAGGCCGGGAGTTCGAGACTAGCCTGACCAACATGGAGAAACCCTGTCTACTAAATATACAAAATTAGCTGGGCATGGTGGCGTATGCCTATAATCCCAGCTACTCGGGAGGCCGAGGCAGGAGAATTGCTTGAACCCAGGAGGCAGAGGTTGTGGTGAGGCGAGATCATACCATTGCACTCCAGCCTGGGCAACAAGAATGAAATTCCAACTCAAAAAAAAGCATATTGTGAACAAATACATAGTATATCATGGAAAACAAAGCTTCATTTAAGGAAACTTTATATGTAGTAAAAAAGTAAAGCAATGCTTGGAAATAATAAGCATCATATTGGAACAGTGGTTATATTGGTGAGAATAGAAAGGAGAACAAATGCATGAGGATTTACACAGGGGGCTGCAACAGTGTTGGTATATAGCTTTCTTAAGCTGAGTGACAGTTACAAAGGATAATAAATACCTTTTTAAATACACTTTTGGGTGTCTGAAATACTGATTAAATTAAAACAAATAAGCTTTACTCTTTAAGACTCAATAACTCAGCTCTTTCACCCTCTTCCCACTGTTGTCACCGTGATACATTGATGAATTCTCATACATACCCAGCCTACAGTTCTGTCCATCCTTTCTACCGTCTCCTGCGTGACATCAGCACTCCTACTGCTTAGCCAGCCAATGACTTCACACTTCCTGGGTCTCTTACATTCCAGCAACCTTTAACTGCACTTGTCTTAGTAATGCACAAGCTACGATTTGTTTTTTCTTTTTCTTTCTTTTTTTTGAGATTCTCACACTTTTGCCCAGGCTGGAGTACAGTGGCGTGATCTTGGCTCACTACAGCTCCTGTGATTCAAGTGATTCTCATACCTCAGACTCTCAAGTAGCTGGGACTACAGGCACATGCCACCATGCCCATCTAATTTTTGTATTTTTGGTAGGGATGGCATTTCACCATGTTGGCCAGGCTGGTTTCGAACTCCTGGCTTCAAATGATCCACCCACCTTGGCCTCCCAAAGTGCTGGAATTATAGGCATAAGCCACCGTGCCCAGTCTGTTTTTTTTCCTCTCTCTTGTTTAGTTATTTATTTTTAAAATTATTATTTTTTGAAACCAGGTCTTGCTCTGTTGCCCAGGCTGGAGTGGAGTGGTACTCCATAGCTCACTGCAGCCTTGATCTCCTGGGCTCAAGTCATCCTCTTGCCTTAGCATCCTGAGTAGGTGGGATTACATGCATGCCTCACCACACCCAGCTATTTAAAAAAAATTTTTTTATAGAGATGGGGTCTTGCTATGTTACCCAAGCTGGTCTGAAACTCCTGGCCTCAAGTGATCCTCCTGCCTTCGGCTCCCAAAGCTCTGCAATGACAGGTGTGAGCCACCACTCCCAGTCACAAGCTGCATTTTGGATCTTGTCACCCAAAACATCTCTACCCAATACTCCTGGCACTCTCTTCTTCTGCTTTTTCCTTGCACTTGCCTAGCTAATCTTCCCTTTGATATCCTGGGGCCTCTATTTCCTTGACTTCCTTTCTCCCTCCAATCCTCCCCTGAGTTATTTTCTTCTTTCCTAGCAAACTAGGACCTACAACCAACATCTTAGAGCTCTGGTTGCAACTGTCTTACCCAATTCCAGCCATCCACTTCCTCGAATCCTGGCTTGGGATGCTGAACAATGCTAACAGAAATCATGTGACTGCCCTGATCAGCATCATTTCAAATCTGTTTTCTGCAGAGCAGGGTGACTCTAGGTCCCGATGCCAGTCTTTTCACTCACCCCTAGTTGAAATCATTATCTGCCTTAAATATCAGCTCTGGCTCCCCTTTGCCTAGAATGGTGAGCTAACTGTGGCCTGCAGAGCTAAGGGCTCAGGCAGGTGCCTGAAGAGTGAGCCTGGGAAGAGAACATCTCTTTGGCAGGCTCTGCGTCACCATCCTTGCTTCAATCTGAGTTGGTCTGCTTTAATCATTTAAAATATTGGTCTTACAAGTAAGATTTCACATAATAAAAAAGGGAGGAGTCCTGCTCTGCAAAATCTTTGAGTGGCTTTCTATTATACACACAAACCCATTACTTACATGGAGTTTGTGGGATGTGGCTCTGTCCTCTTCTCCCACCTCATCTAGTGCTACTTATCCCTGGCTTCCCACACTGCAGGCTCAACTCTGCTCTCACCTCTAGGCTCATGTGCCTTCTACATGCTCACAGACCTGTTCCTCTGTTCTTTGTATGCCTGATGCTTCATTTTCAAAATTCTCGTTACATGTCACCTGCCCTGGTCTTCCTCATTATTCTCTATCACACTACCTTATTCATCTCCTTCATAACACTTCTCACCATCTTTATTCAATTTTTTGTTTGCTTCCTCATTCATTGTCTGTTTCTCCCCTCACTAGACTATAAGCCCCGTGATGGGAGGCATCATGTTTGTTTCGTTTAACAATTAGTAGCAGAGCCAAGGAGTAGCTTCAGCCCCTCTTCTAAGGCTCAGAGTAGGAAAATGGATTTGAAATGATGCTGATCAGGACCTTCACCCCAAATTGCCTCAAATAAGTAACTAAAGGAGAAACAGCACCCTTTGGTGCACACCCTTGCTGTACACATGAGGCTTTGTGGAAGGTGCCATGGCTCTCTCAGTTCTAGTTAGATGTTGCCCATGGACCTTTGTACAGAGAAATCCTGGAGGTGCGCTGGGATCAGTGTATCCCTAGCGTATGCTATTCACATGCATAGGAGGCACACAGGAACATTTTTTGGAATGAATCTTTGAAAGTTTGAAAAATACCAGCTTAGGAAGTAAAGTTCACCTCTCCTAAATCACTAGGAGGAAGAAAACTAATTGGAAGTCAGTTTTCTCTCTTCTCCTGATAATCCATTACTTACCCATTGTCCTATTCCAGGAGAAAAGACAACATGCTACACAAAGAAAAAATTCTCCTTTCCAACACATGTGCTACATTCAATCTCCAGATATGATGAATTGAGACACTTACAGAGTTAAGTGTGGAAGGGCGAACTGATTTCACAATAAATTGGTTAACTATTTAAGTGTTTCAAGATTCAGCTTAAGTGTCCTCAGTCCATCTTGATACAAGTGGCAAACTTTCAAAAGGTTGGAATGCCTGTCATTGTGGCAATATGCAAGTGCACTGCAGGACACAGAACAGTAGTTAGCTAATTACTTCAAGTATATGAGACAGATTAGATATGATCAGTAGTTACGCAAGCCAAATCCTAAACAGAAAAATCTCAGTGGTATCCACGTGTGTACACAGGTTGTCATGGCCACACCTTGGCTTGGCAAGTGCATCGAGGAACATTTTCTCCCAGGCTGCCTTTTCCCTCGCCTGTTGTGATTGTCTATAAGGCTTATAACAAAACATGGTGAGATAGCAAACGTGGCTTATGTGGGTATATTTGTCCTTCTTTGCAAACAAGATTGAGTCTTTTAGAAGAAATACACAAGCAGAAAAATGGCTTCAGACAAAACAACAACAACAACAACAAAAAAAAAACAGGGTAGTACCTATGGGTAATAGAAGGCACTGTGAAGGTGAATGGATGTAGGGTGTTCGGGTATGTGAACTGGGCATCTGAGTCAGTACAGGGATTGGAACTGAAATGGAGGTGACGGTGGAGGTTATACAGTAGGGAGAGTGAGTCGGATTATGATGATAGCTACAACTTTTTAAAAAAATAACTCTGACAACCCAGGTACTGGGGCCTTCACTTAGGTTTGCTTTTTTAACTCTTTCAGAAATACTATGAGATAAGGGCTTTTATTATTCTCATTTTATATGGGAAGACACCGAGGCTCAAAGAGGTGAGGTAATTTGCCAAAGGTCACGCAGTTAATTCCAGAGCCAGGATTTTATCTAGGATTGTGTACTTCCAAACTTTGTGCTTACAAACACTGTTCCATCAGTATCCTCTGTTCCACTGTGTATGTTCCATACCATTTCACTGTATCTTCTGTTGGCAGGACAGTCTAGAGATCAGGAGAAAGGTTAAGCTTAGAGCTGTAATTGCAGGGGGAATTTCTGAGAACATAGCAAAGTCAAAGAGAGAGTCAATCTCTGGCAGCTTCCCCGAGGTGTGGCATACAGGCGAGACCTGGGGAGCACTGAGAATTTGTATTGGAGAAAGTATGTTCTGTTGTTCCTTAATTTGAGGATACAAAAAAAAAAAAAAAAAGAAAAAAAGGAAGTAAATCTGTGGCTGAGGTGAAGGACAGAAGAGTAAAAGATATAGGAAAATAGATGTAAAACAATAACCACTAAAGTGTACTGGCCAGTTTACTGAATGCTTAGAATTGCTGATATTGGTTTTAAATGGAGTTGCTTTTTCCTTAGGTAATTCCATGTAGCAGGGTCTAGGGTGAGATGCCTAAGGGGTGTATTTAATGATGGTTAATGATATTCCTGAGTAGAAGGGAAGAGGTCAGTTAGTTCTCCATTAGAGAAGTCAAAAATGTCGCAACAAACGATGTAATTCCTGCCTCACTATCAGAAGAATAGAAACTGGTATGGTTTGGCTGTGTCCCCATCCAAAGCTCATCTTGAATGGTAGCTCCCACAATTCCCACGTGTCATGGGAGGGACCTGGTGGGAGATAATTGAATCACGGGGACAGGTCTTTCCCATGCTGTTCTCAAGACAGTGAATAAGTCTCATGAGATCTGATGGTTTTATAAAGGGGAGTTCCCCTGCCTATGCTCTCTTGCCTGTCACCATATAAGACTTGACTTTGCTCCTCCTTTGCCTCCTGCCATGATTGTGAGGCCTCCCCAGCCATGTGGAACTGTGAGTCCATTAAACCGCTTTCCTTTAAAAATCACCCAGTCTTGGGTATGTGTTTATTAGTAGCATGAGAACATACTAATACACACTTGTCTGATTCATTATGGCTATGCCATTTCTTTCTCTAGAGCTTTGCTACTCAAAATGTGGTCCCTGGAACATCAGCACCATCTGGGAGCTTTACCCCAGACTGATTGAAATAGAGCTTGCATTTTAACAGGCTCCCCAGGCAATTCCTATATGCAGTAACGTCTGAGAAGTATTGCCCTAAAATATGTATTGTGCCAGCTCGGCAACTTGGTGAACTCTTGTTCAGCCTTCAAAGCCTAGCTCAGATATCACCTGTTCTTTAAAGCTTTCCCTAGCAATGTCTTAAAGAGTTAATCCCTCCTTCCTTTCTGCTGTTTCTCCTCCTACTCATCTCTATTCTGTGCTCATGACACTGTGTTCTTGAGGAGAGGGTATCTGTGTTACTCCTCTTTGTATTCTAGTGTGTCAACTCTGTCACTTCAACAAGATGGGTTATAAAAAGCATCCAGTTATTCAATTTAGTTATTCAATTTAAGTCCCTCTTGGACAATGATTTTTAAATTTTTCTATGCACAAAAATGACCTTGTTAAATTGGAGGCCTGTAGACCTCACCCCTATGAATGCTGATTCTGCATGTTTAATTGGGCCCCAGGAATTTACATTTTAACTAGCAGCTCTAAGGATTTCTGGTGCAGATGACTGAGAGAGATCTCTGGTTTAGAAACATTTCCTGGTGTCTGTAATGTGGAACTTCTTTCTGGCCTGGTGGATTGCCGCTATCCTGTATATTGTGCTGGTCTTTATGTCCTCTAGGTATCAAGAATGCCTTAATTAGTAAAGGGGATACCCAAATAGGTATGGACTATATATCAGTAAGGATGCCTTTAGAGAGAAATGAAAATATGCTGCATTGCAGGCCCTAACAGTCTCAGTTACTCAGTATGGTAGAGACTGTTGTAAAGATCTCTTTCCCTAAGGTGGAGGTTGCAGTGAGCCGATAATCGCGCCACTGCACGCCATCCTGGGTGATAGAGTGAGACTCTGTCTCAAAAAGGGGAAAAAAAAGAAAATTCTCTCTCCCTAAATGGACTCAGTGATTCTTAGGACCCATTCCAGGATGTGTGAAACATGTGAATATTTTCCACATATACAGCTCTGATTGTGTGAGTGCTGCTATGTGCCAGGCAACATATGATAGGTGAGAACATTGATGATTTCATTGAATTCACACCATGATGCTGGATACGATGCAAGGGACACTGTCACCCTTTGAATGATAAGAAATGAAGTCAGGGGTTCTTGCTTCTTTCCTGTTTGACAAACTGTCTCTCTGTTTCTTCAGCTATACTTTTTACTCATTATCCTTGCAAAATTCCACAGGGATCAGCAGAGGGGGTGGTTGTCAGCTTTCCCTAAAGTTCCTTCACTGCACTCCACTTCTAAGCCTTAATCATAACCATTTTTCTCCAGTTGTAGAATATATCTATACTAGGGGATGTCTGGAAAACACAAAGAAGTGATTTATTTCCTTTCTTAAGAGAATTTTTAACCAGTTTGATTCTTTCCTTAGCTGGTGCTGCCTCTAAATCCACACATATCTTCATGGCTGGAGTAACAGATACATGGATACATATTTTTGAGTTGTTATAGCAACGGAATCAAATCACAAAAGAGTGGAGACAATCAATTTTTGCAGTTGATTGGAAAGACAATTAGAAAATTAGATTGTCAGGGGCATAGCTAATTTAGTTAATGCTGCAGAGTTCTCTGAGAATAAAGCAAAGTTGTTTTTTCTCGGGAGAGTTTGTTATTTGGAGAGTTAGGATAAAAGAATGGATTAAATAAATTATGGTACATCCATAAATTGAGACACAGTGGTGCTGATTTCTTTCAATGTCTACTATATGTAGGGCACAAAGACAAATACAGCAGGCCCAGTTCTTGCCCTCGTGGAATTTATGGTCTACTGAATGAAGTAGAACTATGTAGATCTATATACACTATCATCGAAAGCCATCCAAGATATGTTGTAAATAATGCATAATGTAAAAACAGTATACGTTTGTGTCCAAATGAATTTGCCAGATGGTTACGACCAATGTTATTAATGGCAGTTATCTCTGAGGACTAGTAAGGGGTTTGGGTTGGGGATTGCAGGAATGGGAGGGAATGATGAACTGTGCAACTTTTTGTGGCAGGGACTGTGAACTACCTGCCCTCGAATCCCTTCTTCAGTCAAAAAACAACAAAATCAAACCAAAACAGAACAACAACAACAACAACAACAAAAACACATAGAAAACAAACCCCAAATATTTTCCAGACTTCTTATGGCTTGATGTAGTCATAAGACTAAGTCCTAGGCAAGTAGAAGTGTTGTACATGACAGCTAAAAAGGCCTTCTAGAAAGGGAAGGGACTCGCCCTTTTGCCTGTGTTGCTTTCTGCTGCTTGGAATGTGGAATTGTGGTATGGTCCTGGCAGCCATCTTGGACCATGAGGAGATCTGGAGGGCGGAAGCCATGGACAGGAGAACACTAGGATGAAGGACCATGAGTCTCCTTCATACCAACCTGCTACCACTTTTGCCGTTTGCTGTGATGGTAGCAGTAGCCACGTATGAATATTTTAAATTTATTAAAATAACATAAAATAAAAAGTTTAATTCTTCTACCCTACTAAGCCACACTTAAAGTACTCAATGGCTACCTGTGACTAGTGGCTACTAAACTGGACAAGACAAATAATAGAACATTTCCATCATCACAGAAAGTTCTATTAGATAGTGCTGCTCTGCTGCCTGGTTCCTGGTTCCAGGCTTTACAAGAGCCGATAAATCCCCATATTTATGTCTTTGTTACTTATGGTTGAATTAAACATACACTACACAAATTCTATTTTATAATGACCATATATCAATTTTATGATATAAAACTCATATAGTTTTAAATACACAATTAAACATCAAACACGGATTAAAACAGATCAAGATATATTATAAATAACTTGGTTTGATTATTTAAAAAACAGGAATATTGTGTCAAAATAAAATTTTAAAACCCTGGGTATAGAAGAGATCTAGAAAATTATAAACATTTAGATGTATTTCCAAAAGCAAAAGGCTGGGCATCTGAAGTTTATATAAGCTTCACTTGGAATCGACATAGACCGCACACCAAGTAGCTGTATACATTTCTATAGAGTTGCTGTCTGCACATTCAGCTATGGAGCATATTAAGAATGTTCTGACAGATACAGTGAGCATTCATAGGAGACACTTTTATAAGGATAAGATATGGTCTGGTGCTCTCTAGCTATTTATCAAACTCTGCTGTTTGCATTTTGAAAATATACAATGACATTACATTTTAAATACACTAAGTTATATTGTGCTGCCTTTGAACCTGCAGCAAAATTATGATACCATTGTGTATTTTTAAACATTAAATATTTCTCATATTTTTGCACTACAGCAAGCAAACCAAAGGCTTTTAGCATTCCAGGTCATGTAGACTCTTTCAATAAGGTTGTTTATTCTTCGTTCAACGTGTGCGGGATTCAGGAGAATCATTTCCATTCTTATAGGAAGGTGCCACCCAGGTAATTTTTGGCACATAAATATCAATGCATATTCTGATCTGTTTGGAAAATGCAGTACATAAAACCCATTCACCAGGCTGAGGTCACCACGGGCGGATAAACCAACACTCTGCAGTGGCTGCTTATAACAAAGTAGAAAAACCTTATGCTTTCAACAGGGCACCAAATTTAGTAAGTCCCTAAGCACCCCCACCTGGTACTCTGCCAGCACAAACGGAGGACATGTGTTGGTTTTTTTCCCCCTTCCTCATGTTTGTGTGTGTGTGTGTGTGTGTGTGTGTGAGAGAGAGAGAGAGAGAGACAGAATATTTTATTCTTCCAAGTTGCGATGATTTGACATGTGCTGTTTTTACATATTTCCATTTTCTAGTTTCACTGAAAGTCTCAGAGGCTTATGGGGATGAGAATCAAAAGTTGGTAAGCGTGTTCCTGGTAGGCAAATGGTGATGTTTTGAAATCCTTTCTAAAATCACATTGGAAAAAAAGTGGTTTCAATTTTGTGCACTTTATATGACCACCATGTCATTTTTATATTTGCCTGAGAAACAAAGGGATGAGAGCAAGGAGTGAAGATGGTTGGGAAATACAATTTGGAGAGAGGGTCTGTTTCTAATACTCCTAATACTAACTTGGCATTTCAGAGTGTTGTTTATCTCCTTCCAGTTCCATCAGCAGTGGTAATTTTTAGTGCCATCATTAGGAACTTGGTCTACTGTCCCGTTCAATACAGCATGAAGTCTGACATCCAGAAAATATCGAAGAACAATTTAAATTTTTACTGAAGTCTTGAGAAACAATGAGCAAAGGGGATTACATTTTTAACTCACAGAAATGTTATAAAGTTCTCTTTTCCACCTTTTATCCCATTGTCTCTGGAGTGCAGCCAACTCTTGCTGAATCTCCCTAAAACCTCCATGCTTTCCAGACTCCCTCTAGCATGGTTCTTTCTTGACTCCTGACCCTTGACATTTTGGATCTGGTGTTTTCTTTCATGAGGGTCTTGGTCTTTTCTAATGTAGGATTTCAAGATTTTTCTGGATATTTTTTGACATTTTGGATCTGGTATTTTCTTTCATGAGAGTCTTGGTCTTTTCTAATGTAAAGATTTCAAGCTTTTCTGGATTTTTAAAATTATCTTTCTGCTGTTCCCAGCATTAACACCACCAAAGGCCCTAGACGGCGAGCAGGCAAACCCAGAAGCCGCTCAGCTCAGTAAGCAGTGGGAAGAGAAAAGTCTGAGAAACTTGCATGCTACATTTTTACTTTTGTGTGCTTCAGCTACAAAACCTTTTAACATCCTTCTAGTTCATCTTCCTTTCTTCCAGCCTCCAGGCCCCCTTAACCTTAGCTGCTCTGCAACATTAGCTAGTTTTTATCCAACTACTCCTCCCCACCCCAATGCTGGCCACCTGTTCCTTCCGTCCCCTCTTCCCTTCCTACTGCCTCTGCTATGTGACCTTAAGCTAGTTACCTCGGTTCCCTCATGTGTAGATCACACACCTGTTCTAGAAGGTCGCTGTGGGGCCCTCCTCTTCTGAGATTGTAAGATTCAGGTCATGCCTACTCAAGAACAAACACCTGACTTGGTTAAAAGTGAACACCTCAGCATGGGTTGCTCCTTCTCCTTTAAAGTATTTTTTGATGGCACAAGTAACAGGTATATGAGTATATATTCCTATACAAAACAAAAACCATTAAGAATGAGACTGAAAAAATCATTCCTTCCTCTAACCCCAACCCACACCTCTTCAATTTTTTAAGCGATTAAAAAAATACAAAAAGCCCCAAATTTCATTCATTTTTTTTTTTTTTTGAGATGGAGCCTTGCTTTGTTGCCCAGGCTGGAGTGTAGTGGTGCCATCTCAGCTCACTGTAACCTCTGTCTCCTGGGTTCAAGCAATTCTCCTGCCTCAGCCTCCCATGTAGCTGGGACTATGGGTGCACGCCACCATGCCCAGCTAAGTTTTATATTTTTAGTAGAGACAGGGTTTCACTATGTTGGTCAGGCTGGTCTCAAACCCCTGACCTCAAGGGATTTGCCTGCCTCGGCCTCCCAAAGTGCTGGGATTACAGGCGTGAGCCACCATGCCTGATCTCACTTTACTTCTTTAGGAGTTTGATCTGCATTTTTGCTGAGAGTTTTCTATGTTTTTATATACATATGTATATCCCAAGACTGTACAATTTTGTTTTGTGAAGAATTTTTTAAACATATAAATGCTATTCCTGTACATTTTTTATTTTCAAGTTCCTCTTGAATGTCTGAGAGGATGGTAAAAATGAGATAAGCTGGGCAAGTGTGTTCTTGGCAGGCAATTGGTGCTGTTTTGAATAAAATAAAATGGTACACTGTGCTTACTGTTTTCATTTGCATTCTTTTGCCCTTAATATCATTGTTACTATAGAAGAACATAGATCTTTTTTTTTTTTTTTTTAAAAAAAA
>NW_016804543.1:127789-133391 GCF_001698545.2 Rhinopithecus bieti | reverse complement strand
TAGATCTTTTTTTTTTTTTTTTAAAAAAAACAGCTGCACAGTATTCCATGTAGTAGCAAGAAGTAGAATAATCATACCGGTAGCTAAAATTTATAGACTGCTGTTTGCCAAGAACTGTTCTAATTTAATCTTCAAGGAACTCCATGAAATAAGCAGCCAATATTAGTACCATTTTACAAACAAGATATCTCAGAACCAATACAAAATTACCATGCCTTATTTCATCTGTTGCCAGACATTCAGTTGTTTCAACTGCTTGTGGTGACAAACATGAGACCAAATCTCCTTGCCAAGGTGCAGGTAGGATGATGCCAAGATGGAAACAGATGAGGTGTGGGGCATCTGCATTTTTAGATTCAAGGGATACTTCCAGACTTCCCTCATGGTTGTATTAAGAGAGACTGTAAATACTGAGAAGGGTGGGAGTGGAATATAGAATGAGGAGTGAGCTGGTAGGATGGCCAGAAAGGGGATGGGTGGAGGGATGTATGGCAGATACACCCGACGGCAATAACTTGCTTAAGCCTACCCTGAAAATGACCCTGTATGGCACCTGAATGTGTGTCTGGAGTTCCCAGCTAAGGAATTCAGGAGTGGCCATCTGGGAGATTTGTTCCTTGTCTGTGAGGCACATTTGAAGCCCTTGGATCCATCCTGTGGAATGTAAGCTGTACAGGAGATCCGGGCCCTTTGTTTTGGGTTAATTGAAGGTTGTTAGGTGGAGGTTGTTAGGCAGAGGGTGCTAACTGAAAATGCTATATAAACTGCACGCTTTTTGCAAGTGGTTGTGGTTCTTCTGCCCAGTCTGCCGCCGCTGGACCGTCCCTGTATGTAAGTTTCCCACTAATAAAACCCTGTGTCTCATCTGCTGGCTCCATGTCTCTTTGGCTTCTTGAACATGATGCCATCCTTGTTGAGGTTAACAGGGGTCCAGCACAACAAGGGACAGCTCAAACTCCAACTTCATCCACTTTCCAATTGTGCATAAGGACAATTCTGGGTAAAAGCAGCCTTTTCCCGCTATTTCTTCCAATGTCCCTAAACTCCAAGGCGTCAACGCACTTCTGCCTTGTCTCCCCCACCCAAGACCTTCCACCCACCCTGCGGTGCATCTGGGCCCCAGCTGTGCCAACTTTGTTAGGCTTAGGAAAGATGTCAAGCCTTTCAATATTTACTTTATCCCAAGAACATAAGGCAGGCAGACAGGCCTCCATCCCTACGTACCATTTACACAGATGTCAGGCCGTGGATGTGGGTTCATTTTTCATTCTTTAATCCACAGGTAAGAATTAAACCATAACCTGCCTCACCAACACCACAGCATCAATATTTTCTCAGACTGGAACATGGTTTCCCCGTTCTTATCCACCATTTAAAAATAAACTTAACATATGGCATTTGTCTTATGTCAAAGGAATGCAATGTGCTTTTCTTGACATATGACTCAATTCAAACACTGGGAAAAACTTTGATATTTCAGAGGAGTGTGCAGTGGGAGGGAATAGGATTGCTACCTTCCCCCATTACACTGGTTAATCCCTTGAGGCAAATTTCCAGAACCTGAGATGTCCTGAGTTTCTCAGATAATTGAGTTGCTTAAATCAAAATATGTGTCATACCGACCCAAGGGTAATGCTGGATACTCAGTAAGACTTCTTAAAATCACAGTCAAACCAATAGGTAAAATGCATGGAAGTTGGGAGCACCCAAGATTATATTTATGGAGTTTTCTCAAAGGCCCTGCAATGCCGGATCAATCATTCAAACACACCCCAATGACACCACATCAATGGAGGTAAAGGAAAGAGGACATGGACACACAGCAAAAGCTTGGAAGTGGGGAAAACGTTCATATACAAGCAGAGCAACAATGAAAATAACTACCACTTGCTGGATGTTTATAAACATCGTACAAACTTAGCACTTTGCCTATGTGATGATGCTCAATACTCGCAACCATCTTCTGAGGCTGATATCGTTATGAGCCCCATTTTACATATGGGGAAATTGAGATTTAGAAAGCACAACATTTTGGACAAAGTTATACAGCTATCGAAGGAACAGGAATCCAAGTCCACTTCTGTCTGATTCTAGAGCTTGGCCTGACTCTGTTCATAACAAAGGCTTATTATTATATGTCATCAGGGAGAGCAGGTTGTAAATCCCATCTCTCAAGACATAACTATGATTCTGTGAATTTTTGCCTCCAAACAACTTCTCAACTTTTTTTCTTTCTTTGGGACGGAGTCTCACTCTGTCACCCAGGCTAGAGTGCAGTGGTGTGATCTTGGCTCACCTTAAGCTCCGCCTCCCGGGTTCACGCCATTCTCCTGCCTCAGCCTCCTGAGTGGCTGGGACTACAGGTACCTGCCACCACATCCGGCTAATTTTTTTTTTTTGTATTTTTAGTAGAGACGGGGTTTCGCCGTGTTAGCCAGGATGGTCTCCATCTCCTGACCTCATGATCCACCTGCCTTGGCCTCCAAAAGTGCTGGGATTATAGGCATGAGCCACTGCACCCGGCCAACAAATTCTCAACTTTCTAACCTGCCTGTTCATGCACTGAAGTAGCCTACTAGCTGCGTACCCAATATTCTAATCCCTTCACTTAGGTTACTGGAAGAGTGATCTTCCAGGGGACTAGAATATCATCATGAGCTCACTTGCTCAGAAATCGTCAGCGATTCTGATATATAGCTCTCTGACTAAGACGATGCCCTACAGACAGTGAGCACACGAATATTTACTGAATGACTAAACATGCTCCAGTGACCTTCTTCCTTTCCCTGGCACAGTTTCTGAAATTAGGTGTCCTAGGTCACACCTATAGATCAGGCCATGTTAAATACTGGAAAAACACTCTTTCGAGTCTGAAAGACTTGAGCCCTGTCTTTCTTGGCTCCATGCCCTGAGGCAAATCCCTTCAAGGCTCTGTTTCTTTTTTCTTCCATGTCCCCATTACCTGGTCAGTGTAAACTTAGCAGTGGTATATGCCTAAAGAACACAGGATTCTCACAATATCATCATTAATAAATACTGTTGAAACATTTTATCGGTCATTCACACCTTAGTAAATCAACAGATCTGAGCCAATTTCCCTGTGACTGCGAGGTGGGAGCAGGGTATTTAAGGAAGAAAAGTTTTTGTGGGCCAGAAGAGGAGGCCCTGTTGGAACATGGTGTCCTGCCTGGTAGAAGGTTGGTGGTCACCAGCTACCCCCATGGTGGCCCTGGAATTTTAGAAGTTGCTGTGGGGAGGACAGAAGCTCCTGGGAGGGAAAGGAAGAATGCTTAACAAGAACCAAAAATGGGCCAAAGACATTTTACTAACCTCAGAGTTTTGACTACCTGAGACCCAGATTGAGCTGTGGCCCTAGGAGAAAGAGAAATGGTGAGGAGGACACAGCTGCCTTCTTCACCTGTGTGAGCTATTTTTGCACAATTTGCTCCTGGCGACATTGGGAGAACTTTTTAGGTACCAATTGCTGAGAAACCAACCACTCCCAAACAGCAATGATTTATTATTGTCTCCTCATTTGCTGGATTGGCAATCTGGCTGGTTCTTCTGCTAGTCTTGCCTGGGGTCATTCATGTAGCCATGGTCATTTGGCAGCTTGACTGAGGCTGGAGAGCCCAGTGGCTTCATTTATGTGTCTGGTAATTGATGCCTCAGCTTTCCACCACATGCCTTCTCTCCTCCCATAGGCAACACTGGGCTTCTTGACAGCAGGGACGTCTCAGGGTTCTAGGAGGGTGACAGCAGAAGCTGCAAGGTCTCTTAAGGCCCAGGGTTCAAGAGTTGTACAACATCACTTCTGCCACATCCTATTGGTCAAAACAAGTGGCAAGGGCAACCCAGATTCAAGAGGGTGGAACAATGGAGCCACCTGTTGTTGAAAAGAGTGATGGTGTCGTGTTGCAGAAATGCCTGGACATGGGGTGGCATGAGTAGTTGGGTGCCATTATGGTAAAAATCTGTGATGGGATATCCTTTCCCACAGTATTTCCAGAATGTTCTGCACCTACCAGCCTAAGAACTTTACCTACAGTTTATATGGTTATTTGGTTTCCTGGGGTCACCATGAAAATTAATGGCTCTTGGTCAATGTGGTTGGTTGGTGACCAAAACCAATCCAGGAACCTGCTTCTAGAACCTTTCTGGATCTTTGACTCTGCTCCTCCCACCTCCCTTTTCCTTCTTCTCACTAAAAAGCATGGTGTTGACCTCAGGCCTAAATAGTATTAAAAAAAGGAAAATTGTTTTGACTCTTTAAGATGTTTTTCATCATCTTCAGGAAAGGGATCCAATTCTAGGGACTGTTCTGTAACTGTACTATCAGCCAGCATTCCATGGGCCCAGTCCCGGAGTAATATCACATTCAAAGATACCAAAGCATAAGTAATTCCCATCTAAACTTGTGTTTCTTGAGGAATATTAAAGAGTATCCAACTCCTAACCTAAAGCACCATTTCCTCTCAGTTTCAGACTCCCTCACACCTCGAGGCTGCCTCACCATCTCTGTCTTCCTAATCTCCACTCTTCGTTTCCTCTTCAGAATCTCTTTGATGCTCCCAAATGCTAGGCCCTACTCTTCTCTTCCCTCGTTCATTCCCACATGAGATTTTTCCCCTCTATAAATCTCTTTCAGCTCCCTCCAAAACAAATCTCCCAATTGGAGCCCTTCTTCCACTTGCCACTAATGACATTTTGGGCCATATAATTCTTTGTTGTGGGATTGTCCTGTGATACATGTAGCAGTATCCCTGGCCTCTACTCACTAGATGGCAGTAACACTGCCTCCCGGTCGTGTAACCCCAAAATGTGTCTGGATGTTGCCAAATGTTCTGGGTGGCAAAAACACCCCCAGTTAAGAACTACTGTCTTAGCCAAAGCTGTATATTAAAGGCTCTTGGGAAATGAAGAGGGATGGCAAAATGCATTTCTGTACCAAGAGAGAAGGGAAATAAACCAAAAATAGATTTATTATACATTTAACAACTTGTGTCTCTAGTATAGTACCATGATCTAGTAGTGTGGTCAGGAGAGAAGAATGACCCAAAGACAAGTTAAATTATGCATTGTGCACTCCAGCCTGACAAGAGCATGGGATGCCAACAGGAGCAGCCGCCTGGTGCTATGGAACGCCAGGGCAGTTGGGTTCAGGTCTGAAATCTGCCACTCATTTTCAGATTCAGCAGAGCTGTGCTGGGGGTTGAGTGTGAGTCATTGAAAAGGCTCTTCAGATGTTTCTAATGTGAACTTCTGGTTAAGAAATTCATCCTGGCTGGGTGCGGTGGCTCACGCCTGTAATCCCAGCACTTTGGGAGGCCAAGGCGGGCAGATCATGAGGTCAGGAGATCGAGACCATCCTGGCTAACACAATGAAACCCTGACTCTACTAAAATACAAAAAATTAGCTGGGCGTGGTGGCGGGCACCTGTAGTCTCAGCTACTTGGAAGGCTGAGGCAGAAGAATCGCTTGAACTCGGGAGGCGGAGCTTGCAGTAAGCCGAGATAGTGCCATTTTACTCCAGCCTGGGCGACAGGGCAAGACTCTGGCAAAAAAAAAAAAAAAAAAAAAAAAAAAAAAAAAAAAAAAAAA
>NW_016804543.1:125164-127196 GCF_001698545.2 Rhinopithecus bieti | reverse complement strand
GGGGTTGAGTGTGAGTCATTGAAAAGGCTCTTCAGATGTTTCTAATGTGAACTTCTGGTTAAGAAATTCATCCTGGCTGGGTGCGGTGGCTCACGCCTGTAATCCCAGCACTTTGGGAGGCCAAGGCGGGCAGATCATGAGGTCAGGAGATCGAGACCATCCTGGCTAACACAATGAAACCCTGACTCTACTAAAAATACAAAAAATTAGCTGGGCGTGGTGGCGGGCACCTGTAGTCTCAGCTACTTGGAAGGCTGAGGCAGAAGAATCGCTTGAACTCGGGAGGCGGAGCTTGCAGTAAGCCGAGATAGTGCCATTTTACTCCAGCCTGGGCGACAGGGCAAGACTCTGGCAAAAAAAAAAAAAAAAAAAAAAAAAAAAAAAAAAAAAAAAAAAAAGAAAAAAAAAAGAAAGAAAAGAAAAGAAAAGAGAAAAGAAAAAAGAAATTCATCCTAAAGTCTCAATAAACACAAGCAGCTGTGGTGGAGAGCCTGCTGGGATGGGAGATGAGAGATCTGAGGTCTCTATGAGGTGGTTCACTAACTAGCTGTGTGACCTTGAGAAAGGCATTTTACCCTCTGGGACTTATTTTATCATTTTCAAACAAGGGAGTTGAACCACATCCATATTTCTTGCCAAGACCACCTTGGATGTTTGTCAAAATGCCTATCTGTGCCCTGATCAACATTTAATAAATTGGAATCTATCAGGGTGGAGGCCTGAAGATCTACATTTTTAAAGTACATTCTAAGTTTTTGCTATAATAAGGCCAGCAAAGATGTAGAAATTATTTCTAGGTACCAAACTCTATGATAAGTTTTCTTTGTTTTCATACCTATAATTTGTTATTATACCCATTTGACAGATGAAGAAACTGAGGCTCACACTGATCGAACAACTTCCCTCAAGGTCTTGGGCATAGTAAGTTTGGGAAGCCAGGTTCTAACCCTGGGCTGTAGAGCCACAGTGCCACAGCCCCTAACCATGACTCATGGTACAGTCTGCCTCCCTTCTGAATACTGACTTTTGAGTGTATCTGAACTTGAATGGTTTCTAAGCCTCCTGACACCTTGAACATTTTGACTAATTAAAAATTTTCCAAACTATTTGCCTTTACCTGTAATCAGTGATGGCTTTGTGAAAAGGCAGTGTTTTTTGGTGGGGTGGGAATAGGAGGATTCACTGAAATAAATATGTGAAGAACACGCCTTCCAAAGATGAGCCGCTTTCCTCGTTAAGCCTATTTTTCCAGGTTATCATGGCTAATTCATTGCCATATTTCATTATAGAAACTAACTGAAAGTTCATAAGTAAGTACTTTTCCGTCAGAGGTTGCAGTTAATTTCCACTTCAATAATCATTAATGTTTCTGTTTTTATGCTGACTGATCCTGAAATTCTAAGAAGTCACATGGAAGCTGGTTTGCAGTTTTTATCCTCTTTTCTTCTCTCCTAGATAGTCTATTTCCTACAGCCATATTGGAGAGCCTGGGAGAGGCATTTGTTTTGATTTTCTTCATTAATGTTTGATCTGTTCAGGATAAATCACAGAGAATGCGTACCAGGCTGAACATTTGCAAGGAAAATCCGCAAAATAAAGTCAAATTCAGAAATAATTTGGTTACACCAATTCATCATGTCTAGCATTACTGACAATATTTAGACAATGTAATTCCGATTACACCTGCTTTTAGGGAAAAAATCAGTTACCCTAAATTAAATTAACATTTTAGTGTATATAATTTGTAGTTCAGAATGAGCTATAATTATCATTTAGGAGAAACCATGTGGAATGCATTACCAGCCTTCTAAGTCTTGGGTTTTAACCATGATCCATGACTCAAAATGCTTTATCCAAACAGGTTGTAAATTCTGAGACAAGCAAGATGCATTTCAGTCATTTCTACTTTAATTCCAAATGAAGAATTCATTGTCTTTTCAAATTATAATAAATTGAAGAGCAATTTCCCACTAAACAAATCAAGGAAATTGAAAAATTACTTCTCTGGGAGCTGTTTTCTGCATCCTTTTTA
>NW_016804543.1:30113-124556 GCF_001698545.2 Rhinopithecus bieti | reverse complement strand
AAAACAAAACAAAACAAAAAAAAACCCCATGGTTTTATTATTCTTAATGTGTATACTAATAGACATCTGCATTGCCAAAACAATTTTCTTCCTCTTCTTTAAAGTAGAAGGTGAACTCTGAAAAATGTTAAATGTTCAATGTAATTTCATTCCAGGGGGAGTCTGGAGCCTGCAATGAGAGCTCACATTTAAGAACCTCAATTAATATTTAGAACATTAGCTCCCAAAGCCTTTCTCTCTCAGTGATGCACTTCCTGGGGAACCACAGAATTGTAAGTCATGAATCTAAGGATTCATGTAAGCCATAGCTGTGGGCACTCAAATGTCCTCAAAATTCTTGGGATTGTTAATCTAAGATTTAGATGTACATAACAATCTGGCAGAAAAGAGAGGAAATGGTAATGCATGAAAGACCAAAATGGGGAGCTGAAACCAAAGCCAGGGAATGATTTTTTAAAGTCATGTGTGCTCTGTCTTTTGAATATCTATTTCTCCTGCCCTTGTTTTTCTCCTTTAGGTAGAGACATGGGGAAGAGTCTTTGATGAACAGAGAACAGGGGTATATCTGTATACTGCCATTTCTTTTTCAACCACGCCAGCAAAACAATTTGACTTACTCTAAAAGAGTGACTTGGTCTCTGAATAGGTGATCTGGACCCAGGATTCTCTGTGCAAGGCTTATTTTTGTGGCTATTGGCACTATGGAAATTTCTGACTTCATTTCATAGTGCTGAGCTCTGGGAAATGAGTTAGGAGCTTTCCATCCTGCGGGCTGCAGCTTCTCCGAAGAGACTGATTAGCAGGCACTAAGACCAAAGCACCCTCAGTTTGAAGAAGAGTTTGCTCATCTGGAAGGAGCTTGTTGAATTTTAAAGGGCTTTTCTGAGGGTACTATGGAGTTTCTAGGAAGGGCACCCTGTTGGCAGGATTTTGGTTGGGTTGGTCACTGAACACTGGAATGTTTTAACTTCAAGGTTCCCAAGTTGTGACAAATCAATGGACAGATGTAGGACATCAGTCAATTGAGTAACTATTGTCTCTCATGGAATTGTCCTATTTCTGTAGCACGAAGGCAGTTTAATTTCACTTCATTTTTACTCTAAAGTTGGATTAAGAAGACAGAAAACCAGGAAGAGTAGTTTTATATAGGAAATCAGTAACTGTCACAATGTGAAAAATTTTCCTCATTGTTTCATTATTCCAATCAGTATTCCTAATTTGTGTCAATACAAATACAAACAGATTTCTTAGATTTAGTGGTGAAAGTCAACTTATATACCAAAGACAACTAACTCCAAAGCCAACTCATAGATTGTCTTGGAGATCAGCTACAGAATAATGATGGTTCCAAAGCTCTGTTTCAGATGAGAACCAAAGAGCCTGCATAAATATGGCTTGATAGTAGCAGACTCTTCCCAGAGGGACTCTAGGCAGTGTGGATAAAGATCATGAGAAAGTTTATTATAGATCTTTACTAAGGTGGAAAAGAGGATATCTTTTTTTCTAAAACTTGACTTTTCTGGGTGATATTTTAATCATAAATTCTCTTTTCCGAAATAAAAAAATATTTCCAAGTCATAGCAATAAAAATCTATATATTTGGGAGTAAATTGAGGGTTAGGCCTGGGAATAAAGATTTTTCTTTCGCCATCACCTGACATCTTTCCCTCTCCCCTTCCATGTACTAACCAGTTAAACATTGTAGAAATATATAAACACTGGGAAAATGCTGAATATTTCTCTCTTGGTGATTCTCAGAATAGTGATCCACAAGGTTGTGAAGAAAAGTCCAGAGATTCATCTCATTTCTTCTGTCTATTTATAAAGTGCTTAGTTCAATGCCTGCTGCATAGCAAGTGTTAGAAATAAATTTGTTATTAATAATTATTCTGAGAAATAAATAAGACAATGTTTGTAAATCTTTCAGCAGAATGCTGGTCACATAATACATGCTCTGTAAGTGGTATTGAATATAGATAGAAATTACATTATATAATAAAACATCTAATTATATATTGTTGTCATTATTGTCTTTGCTCGATAAACTCCTAGTCATCCCCTAAAATCCCAACTTGAGTTAACCTTCAAAAACAAGACTTCCCTGCCACTCCTAAATATAATTAATTATTCTATCTTCTGTAGCACTTTGGTACTTAGATATCATATGTGCATGTTTTATTGTACTATAATGAGTTGTTCACTGTTACGGCCCTTTTGATAGGTCACAAACTCTCTGAAGGCAAAGATCATGTTCTCTTCAGCATCAGACTTCCTACATCCCATGGTGTAGTGTCTGGCCATGTGGTAGGTGCTCAACAGACATTTGTTAAATTGTGCAAAAACGCTAGGCGTAGAGACAAAGGGAACGCTCCCATTTTTATGCCCAAACAAAGATGGGAATGTAGAGAATGTTATTCTTTGAAAAAAGAAATCTCAGGGGCTTACTTGAAAATAGGCTTGAGTGCTTACAAAAACGAGTGCCAAAAGCAATGGATAAGCAACTCAGGCCTGATGCAGCCCCAATGCGAGAAAATATCCCAGCCTCTTTCTTTGACTCAGCAGCTGCACAACAGATGGGAACGACTGTGGCTCAGTCACGCTGCCATGGGACTAGGGAAAAAGGACCAGGCTGCAAAAGGAAGAGAACATTTTCTCCCATGTGTTCATTTGAAAATACAATGTCCTTTAAAGATCACCAGCACTATACCAACATAACTTGATGTGAGTTTTGGTGCTCACGGGGGAAATGGGGTCTACAATGAAATACATGTACCCCTCATGGCCCTTAGGAGGATGAGATGTGAGCCATCTTGTCTAAAGATGTCCTTTCATCCTCCCCAAGGTCTTGCATTATTTTCAACCCACAGAGTGACGTGATTGGGACAAATGTAGCCAGAGTGGCGGGAAGGATCTGAGCAGAGAGCTTTGCTCCAGAAAATGACTGTTTATGGGGCTGAGTTTGCAAAAAGTGCAATACTTTGGCCCAAAGCCACTGCCACACAAGCAAAATTCCAAGCGTCTGTGTATCCTCCACCACCCTGTCCCACCCCGCGACTGGGAGAATGGTCTCCATCTCTCCTGCCTGGCTGCAAGAGAATTCTCCCAGTTAGCTGGCTTACCCACTTCATCCTGGGCCCTATCCCTGTTCCCCAAACAAAAGCAGCTTTTCTTCTTTTCTGATAATAAACTCATTGATGGATCCATTTAACATCAACCAGGGTGGGTACCAGGCATGGTATGAAGTGAGGTGACAAAGTTGCAGAAGTGATTGTCCTCAAAGAGCTCCCAGTCTTGCTGGGGACAGGGACTGTAAACATGCAATTATAACACAATTTTGATAAGTCCTCAAAGAAAAATATGTTCAAATAATTATCAACAGGGGTACCAGAAAGGTAGTTCTGTTAAACTTTCCTGGGGAATTGGTAAGATGAGGGTCTTTTGCCTAGCAAGTTAGAAAGATAAGGAGCTAGCACCACCTATGGCTTCTAGAAAAGGACCTTGGTATCAGAGTAGAGGCCATTTCTTTATAAATTGAGAGTTCAAAGAGCCCTCAATTATATGATAGAGCTTGGGGAAATAGCTTGTTTGTACTGAGCTTTCCCTTATAAAAAGGGGTGAGTGGTTTGCAGAATTTTAATGCTTTTTGTCTAGAACTATCACAGTCTTAATTGCCTCCAGGTATTAAATCCTTGCACACATGGTTCTAATCCATAAAATTTTTGCCATTATGATAACCATGTGCCTGAGCCTCCCATTCCTTGCATAGCTCAGCAGAAAGCACATCTAAGCTTGATATTACATTTCCATGCATTCTGAACCGCCACTTGTTCTAACTCTGTGAAGGTACTTCAGGCCCTGTAAAAGATCTATATTCCTTGAGAAACAAGGGGCTGGGGCAGAGCAGATTCAAGGCAATTGATAGGAAGAATGAATTGTTTTACCCTCCAAGCACAGACCCTGCTGGCATCACACACAGGGAAGGAGGGGAATAGAAGCTGGTCCATGAACAGAAGAGTTTGAGGACCTAGCTTAACCTCTGGGGCAGGTGCCAACTATAATAGGTTTGTGGAAATTGTAGATTCTCGGGCCCACCCAAGATATTCCAGATTCACACCACTCTGTGTCTTTCAGAGTCTTTAGATTGAGTCTTCTAAGAAAGATGTATCTGTGGCCAGTAAGAATCATCTTTTACTTAAACATGCTGATGTATTATGAGGTTGCCATGTCTTTATTTTGGTTTTCTGTCTTATCAAAAAACCCTTTCTCTTGGCTGGGCACGATGGCTCACACTGGTAAACCCAGCACTTTGGGAAGTTGAGGCTGGAAGATCACTTGAAGTCAGCAGTTCAAGACCAGCCTGGCCAACATGGTGAAACCCTATCTCTGTTAAAAATACAAAAATTAGGCCGGGCGCGGTGGCTCAAGCCTGTAATCTCAGCACTTTGGGAGGCCAAGACGGGCGGATCACGAGGTCAGGAGATCGAGACCGTCCTGGCTAACACGGTGAAACCCTGTCTCTACTAAAAAATACAAAAAAATAGCCGGGCGAGGTGGCGGGCGCCTGTAGTCCCAGCTACTCGGGAGGCTGAGGCAGGAGAATGGCGTAAACCCGGGAGGCGGAGCTTGCAGTGAGCTGAGATTTGGCCACTGCACTCCAGCCTGGGCGACAGAGCGAGACTCCATCTCAAAAAAAAAAAAAAAAAAAAAAAATACAAAAATTAGCCAAGCATGGTGGTGCGCACCTATAATCACAGCTACTGGGGAGGTTGAGGTGGAAGAATCGCTTGAACCCAGGAGGTGGCAATTGCAGTGACAGATCATGCCACTGCACTCAATCCTGGGTGACAGAGCAAGACGCTGCTTCGGAAAAAAAAAAAAAGTTTTCTCGCTACTGGGGATGTAGAGTGGTAGGTAGAAAGGGGTGGGATATTGGAAAAGAGAGAATTAAGTGGGACAAGAAAGAGAGGGAGAGGGAAAGAGGGAGGGAGGGAGAGAAGAAGAGAAAGTGGTGAGAGGGGACAAAATTCCACACTGCCACAAGTGTATTACATGAGGAACTTTATTATTATTATTTTTTTTTGAGATGGAATTTCTCTCTTGTTGCCCAGACTGGAGTGTAGTGGCACGATCTCGGCTCACTGCAACCTCCGCCTTCTGGGTTCAAGTGATTCTCCTGCCTCGGCCTCCCAAGTAGCTGGCACTACAGGCTCCTGCCACCATGCCTGGCTAATTTTTGTATTTTTAGTAGAGACGGGGTTTCACCATGTTGGCCAGGCTGGTCTCAAACTCCTGACCTCAGGTGATCCGTCTGCCTTACTCTTTAAGAGTAAAAACTAAAAATGAAGATGACAAAATTCTGACAACTAAACATTAATACAAATTATAGGTAAAATGAAATTTCACAGGGTTGTCAAACTTTCTCTGTACAAGACCGGATATCCACAGACAATATATAAATGAATGAGCATGGATGGATTTGGCCCTCTTGGCAGTAGTTTGCGAACCCATGCTAAAAGATAGGCTAACAACTGCAATCTCACTAGTGCAATGCATCTTTTGATCCAAAGGAGGAAGTAGTCTTGGGATACATTTCCCATCACCTTTCTGCTCTTCGTAGGCCACAATTTTGTGTTAAGTCAGAAAATATCATCTTTTCTCTTTGTGATAGACAACTCTGGGGCACGGTTCTTTCACCCAACTTCCCACTGGTTCCATAAATTTGGATCTCTTTTGTCTTTAAAAAAGAAGTGAGTAGTATTCCGTGGTGTACGTATACCACATAATGGACTTTGGGGACTTGGGGGAAAGGATGGAAAGAGGGGTGAGGCATAAAAGCCTATACATTGGGTACAGTGTACACTCCTCAGGTGACGGGTACACCAAAATCTCCGAAATTACCACCTAAAGAACTCATCTATGTAACAAAAAACCACCTGTTTCCCTAAAACAATTAAAATTAACAAAAAGAGACAGCTTTATGCCTCAAGAAAAAAAAAGACCAGATTTTATGCCATATCCTAGAAGCCCAGAGCAAGACACTGTGGCCATGTTGATGGTTGTTTTCCAGAAACACAGCTAAGAACCTGGGGGACATTAGATATAATGGGTTCAGAATATGTACGGTCTAGTTTCTGTCTCTGCAAGAATAACTTATACTGTGGCTTTTCATCAACTAATTAAAACCGTTAACGTTCAAAGTACATTGGTTCATACATTTCTGTTTATGTACATCTTGGAGCTCATTGAAATCCTGGGTCAGGCACCAAGTTACAGAACCAAGTTTGCAAATGAATAAAATAAAGGGTGGGAAAGTTGAGAGAATTTCCTTTTAGGGAATTCCAGAAAAATAATGTCCCAAGTATATTCCAAACCATTCAGCACCGTCTCTTTGGTCTTTGCTTTTCCCTTAGCAGAGATGTTAAAATAGAATGACTTAGATGTCAGATAGGTTAAGTTACAATCACCACTTTGCAAAGATAATCCCCAAAGAGCTAAAATGTTTCTAAGCTCCAGCCACTGGTCTATTTATTTAAAAAGATATTAGACAAAGCAAAATTCCTGTATAAGGAAAGAACCCAATGAGGCCCTCAGAGGTCATTTCAATAGGATTTTTGGGCCCTGACAAGTTTAAAGGGTCCCAGTGTATCTAGAGAGACATTTCAAAGACGGATGTGTGTGTGTGTGCATGTGTGTGTGTGTGCGTGTGCGTGCACAGTCACAGCAATGACTCACTGTGAGAACAGTGGCACAATAGCAGCCCAAGAACCTGACAGTTACCATAGCAAGGAAGGGGACTTTGACAAACGGAACCCTTTCATGATAATCTCAACAATGTAATCTGTAAATGTGTTTGAAACTCCACCTTAGGGGCTGGCTGCCAAGTTAAGGGGCTGGCCAGAGGACATGCGGGTCCAGAACTTTGTAGATCACACACTTTTATTTTTCCATTACTTTTCTCTCTAAAGATGAGCTGAGAAATTTATTGTCCAAGCTACATTTTGTAAAATCTTACATAAACTTCAGAAACAGCAACAAGTGTTGAGACATAAACCTGTATTATTGGAAAATGTTGGAATAGTGTACAATTTCTTTTACCAGCACAAACCCTTTGCCCCATCAGCTGTTGAAATTTCTTTTCCCTGCTATTAGAGCTGTTCTTTTTCTTCCAGATAAACTTTATACACACAAAGAAGTGTACAGAATGTAAGTATTTTGTTCAATAAGATTTTAACTAAGTGAAAACACAAAATTAGCTACCACCAAGATAAAAATATATTATTAATACTCCAGAAATTCCCCTTGAGCCCTCTTCCTGTCACTATCCACTCTTCTGACACCATAGGTTACTTTGTATCGGGGTACTTAACCCAGGGTCATCTCACCCTGCCCCTGGGCATTTGGCAATCTCTGGAGACATTGTTGGCTGTCACTACTGTAGAGTGGGTGCTACTAACCTCTAGTGAGGCCAGAGGTGCCAGTAAACATCCTATGATGCACAGCACAGCCCTTTACAGCAAAGAATCACCTGCTCCCAAATACCACTAATGCCAACCTCAAGAAACCCTGCCTTATATAAATGTAGCCATGCAGTATGTTTTCTTTCTCCTTTTTTTTGGGGGGGGGCGGGGGATGGAGTCTCGCTCTGTCGCCCAGGCTGGAGTGCAGTGGCGCCATCTCGGCTCACTGCAAGCTCCGCCTCCTGGGTTCACAACATTCTTCTGCCTCAGCCTCCCGAGTAGCTGGGACTACAGGTGCCCACCACCACGCCTGGCTAATTTTTTGTATTTTTAGTAGACACGGGGTTTCACCATGTCAGCCAGGATGGTCTCAATCTCCTGACCTTGTGATCCATCCACCTCAGCCTCCCAAAGTGCTGAGACCCATGTAATATGTTTTCTTTTGTGTCTGTCTTCGTTTGCTCACCATGACATCTGTGAAATTCATCCACATTGTTGTATGAATCAGTACATTTATTCTCATTGCTGCAGGGCATTTCCCCAATAAAAGCTGGGTTTTTCCAGAATTTTACTTGAAGATATTTATCAAATCATACTTAGTCTTTTTCAAAATTTTAAATCTTAATTCTATGCTTTTGCTTTAGGTATCCCTTAAAAAATTGAAGTGCTGGTTTGTTATGACAAAAATTAATACATTACTTGCTTGCTCATTTGGCTGAGTGACTGGTTAACCTATTCCTTTGCTTTTTCATTCATTCAATAGCCAATAACCATCCAGTTTCCTGCCAGGATCTTGGAGGTGCTGGAGGATTCTGGCATTTTCTTTGGGTGCTTACAGAAGTACACTCAGCTTCTAGCATGCAGTAGGGTGGTCACTCCTGGGAGCAGAATCAGGCTGGGTTGGGGGACAGCAAGTTCATGAAAAAAGATGCCACCTTTGGTTATCATCTTCACCAGTTGCCTGGATTTGTTTTCATACTGTTTTCCCCAAATTTCATAATCATCTAACAAACCACCTTAAAATTGTTGAAAAGACAGCACTTTTGGAGTATGTGCTTAATTGGAAGCAGCTACCTCCCACAATACAACTCCCACCCCTTCCCCCATGCTTCTAAGTCTACATAAAGGATTTTGCCTGATAGACAAAGTCCATTTGGTCCCTCAATCACTAAATAGCTAGAGGGGATTCCAAGTTAGCCTGTCCTCACTCAATTTTACGTCAGTTGCTAAGCAAATTGCATCACCATGATGTCCTAGACCAGGGTTTTTCAACATCGGCACTGTTGACATTTTGGGCCACTGAATTCTCTGTTGTGGGGGGTTGTTCTGTGCATTGTAAGATGATTTGTGGCATTCCTGCCCTCTACCTACTAGGTGCCCTCTACCTACTAGGGAAGGAGGTGGTACCACCCCCTCTCCTGAGTTGGGACAACCAAAAATCTTTTACACTGCCAAATTTCCCCTGCAGGGGGAGGGGTTTTGTGTGCAAACATCATCTTCCGTTGAGAACTACTAGTGCGTAGGACACATTTCTTTACCAGGAAAACATTTCTAGTATAATATTTAATAAATAGCCCAGTTTAATTAAATTACTGGGCCTTGAATGCAAGCAGAGAGAGTATCTTTGGTATTCATTCTATTTAAGACACAAAGCAGATTTAAGAACTGGAATAAACATACTGATCAATGAAATGACCATTTGAAGGTCAGATTCAAAACAACTATGGCCTGGCTCCTTGGTTCTGTTTTCACACAGGCCTTCAGAATGTTTAAAGGTTTGCTTTCAAAGATAAACCTTTCAATTCATAGCCTCTGTTTTGGCTTGGACACAGGTTGAGTCTGGGATGGCTGGAAGACTGATATCTGAGGGCATTTCCCTTTTGCTTAACATTTGGCAGATAATGTTTTATTATGCTTGAATATTCCATCCCAGGATCATGGTTCTCAAGGTTGAGGTTATGGAGCCTCATAACATTGGAGGACATTCTGCTCTTGAGATAGGGAAGGAGAAGGTTAGGATTTGCTGAACGCTTACATCTTACTGGCACTGTGCTAATCACTTTACACGCTTATCTTATTTAATCCTTACAACAATCTAATGGGGGTAAATATTATTACTTGCATCTTGCTAATGAGAGAACTGAGGTTAAACAATTTGTCTAAGACAAAATACCTAATATGCAGTGGAGCTGGGGTTTGAACCCAAGAATGATGGAACACAGGGCTATAGATTCTTTGCCTCCCTTGGAGAGCTGGGACAGGTTTCCCCTGACCTAGAATCTTGGCTGGCTCTGTGACTAGTTTTGATCAAGAGAATGAGGCAGGTCTTAAGAGATCTGCAGTCCCCACTTCCGCTTCTCTAGGAATGTTCCCTCACAGTCGTGGCAGCTTAATGCCATGTGAGATGCTGGATTATCCTGAGGCTTCTATACTGGGAGTGATAATAGGAGTTAAGAAGAAATTACTTAGGCAGATAGTGAGGGTATTGGAGTCCTCTGTAACAAAGAGCAGCCTGTGAAATCAAGCTGCAAATGTAGATGCTGGCAGTTATGCCAATCATGTTCATCGTCCCTTCTCTCTCTGCCAGTCACATGTACAGCAAAGAGCAGACAAGATGGCCCTGGTCAAAGTGGAAAGTCAAGTTCTGTGGTGAGGTTAGATTACATTGTGTTCACAGCTCTAAGAGTCTATTGTTCTAAATGTGTGCACATCTAGCTCTACAGACTACCAAGCATTGTCAGTGTGTTGGGTCAATTTTTCTGTTCCACCAAACTCTAGTTCGGGGAGCCTAGCAAAGTCTGCACTTTTGACAACTTTCTTTAAAGCTTATCTGTCTGGTGGATATCTTCAGAATCCAGAGATTCCACTAATAATTGAACACTGTGGAATCTCTAGACAATTAAAGCAATATTTCCCAAACTAGGAAAAATATGTTATTTAATACACTTAAATAATTGATAGTTTTTATTTTACAGTTACCTTCTATTTATAGCAAGTGATGGTGGCTTTTCATTTATGTCACTGATAGAAGTTTTAAGGCAACTTTAAGTTAAAACAGTGAATTGACTTAAAAATAGTAAATAATAGTAGCGGTGGCATGAAAACGTGGCTACAATAGTGAAGGAAATAGATAAATGACTGAAGTTTGGGAAATACTCGAGACAAAGAAAGATAAAATGCCACTGTAGACCATCTTTCTGTTTCTCCCTTTTTGGCCAGGTCATTCACACCTGGGGCTGGCGTATTTTGCTGATCACGCAGAAGGAAGGCTCTGGCTGCACAAATCAATACTCGCCATGGCAGAAACACATGCATCACTAAATTTAGCTCAATAAAATTCAGAGGAAGAAGAAGTAGTATACAAGGACCAAAGAGAGAGAGAGAGAGATTATGGAATATTAGAAGTTCAACTTGGAAAGCGATATGTTTTGGTAGTAGTGTTACGTTTCACTTGGAAGCCTTGAATAATAATGAATATGACAGGTCTTGGCTACAGGGGTAGAGGGAGACATGGAGAAGCATTGAACCAGAAGTCAGGTAGCAATCAGGCTCCGATGACATGTGGGCGTGAACAGGCTGCTATCTAGGACTGGTTTGTAAACACCGTTGCAAAACCTTGCTTTGTTACCACTGTTAGGTAATCTCAACGTGGACACTACAGCTGCTAACCTGCAGTTGCATGGTGATTCATGCTCTTCAAATTTATGGTAATATAAGCATAGAAATGAATTTCCATATATAGGCATAGAACTCACAGTAGTTACCCTAGGGATGGGAACAGGTAGGATGTTCACTTCTAATGTTTGACTTCTTTAGAGTGAGAATGCATTGTATGTCTGGAGAGAAAAGTTTTAAAAGGTAAGTAATAAAGAAAAAAAATAGGAAGCTAAAAAGTCAAAAAGGTTAAGAGTTGAGTTTTAAGATCAGGATTCAATCCAGGATTGAATTCCAGCTCTGCTACTTACTAACTGGGTGACTTTGGGCCACTTAATTAACCTAACGTTCAGTTTTCTTGTCTCTGACATAGGGACAGTAACAGTCCCCACCTGATACAGGCATTGTAAGGATTGAATGAACCATTTCACAGTAGTTATTCAGCACAGTAGTAAGGTAGGAAGGACCCAATAAATGGTGATTGCTATTAAATTAGTAAATTATTATTTAATACTTAAATTATAATTATACAAATAATGGCTATTAATCATAAGATAGTAATAAGAATGGATATGTTTCAGTAATGTTCAACTTTTTGCTATAAGTGTGCATTACTTTTGTAAGATAGAAAATGCTGATGATCAATTTAAAAAAATAGTTTGTGCAGTTAGTTATAGTTGACCCTTGAACAACATGGGGGTTGGGACCCCAGCCCACCCTGTAGTCAAAAATCCAGGTACAACTTTTGACTACCCTAAAAACTTAACTAGCTTTCTGTTGACTGGAAGCTTTACTGATATCAGAAACAATTAACGTATATTTTGCATGTTATATGTATTATGTAGTATATTCTTACAATAAATAAGCTAGCGAAAAGAAAATGCTGTTAAGAAAATCCTAAGGAAGAGAAAATATATTTACTCTTCATTAAGTGGAAGTGAATCATCAAAAAAGTCTTTATCTTCCTTGCTTTCACGTTGAGGAGGAAGAAGAAGAGTTGGTCTTGCTGTCTTAGGGGTAGCAGAGGTGGAAGAAAATCCACATGTAAGTGGACCTACACAGCTCAAACCTGTTTTGTTCAAAGGTCAACTATATTTTCACAACTGTGATGGTTAATCTTATGTGCCAACTTGGCTAGGCTATGGTGCCCAGATGTTTGGTCAAACATCAGTCTAGATGTTGCTGTGAAGGTATATATCAGATGTGATGAGCATTTAAATCAGTAGATTTAAATCTACTTTGAGTAAAGCAAACTACAATCCATAATGTAAGTGGGTCTCCATCAATCAGTCATTCGAAGGTCTTAGGAGAAAAGACTGAGATTCTCCGAGGAAGATGGAATTTTGCTTCTAGACTGCTTTCAAATGCAGGACTGCCACGACAACTCTTGTTGGAATTTTGAGCCTGTCCCACAGATTTCAGCATTGCCAGCTTCCACTGTTACACGAGCTAATTCCTTGAATTTTTTTCTCTTTCTCTCTTTACACACACACACACCCCACACACAACCACACCCTACTGGTTCTGTTTCTCTGGAGATCTCTAATAGAACAACCAATTGGAAGTGCTAAAAAAAAAATGCTAAGTTCTTCACGGAATTTGCCCTTCACTCCAAGTTAGACAGGATCAACAATATTATTCCCCTTTTTTTGGGTGAGAAACTTGAGACCTACAAAAGCCAAGTGCCTTATCCATAGCCAAAAAAAATTGTTCATAGCACAGTTGAGGTGCAAACCCTTAACGGCAGCTGATTCTAGTTCCTGTAGAACTGGTAATGTGGTACCACAGACAATCACCTTCCTCCTCATTAGTATCTAGCTCCAGGTACCTCTGGGGGCATCAATGGCCAAGTGTTACAAGATGGGCTTCCTAAGGAAGACTCCTATACATCTTCTGAGAGCATCCCACTCATACACAGGTGTAACCTATATATCCCCTCTCCTTCCTCATGAAACCTGGCCCCTGGAGGCTCTTCATCTACTCTCCATCGTTATTCTGGACTCTCTAAGAAGTGGACTGGTGATGTGTTTAGGCCTCCAGCAAAACTGGCTACTTAAGAGGGAGAATGAGAATACAGGCAAATTTTGTGTTTAAACATGCACATACACACCTACACATAACTTTTCTCTCAGTTTGTCTATAAGGTCAAGGAATAGGGAAACCATAGTCTTGTAGTGTGAAAGCCTCTGAATTCCCACCTGCTACTGTGCCATCTTGTTTAGGAACACATTATTTTCCTCTAGGTTACTATAGAACAGTCTATGTTGTGAAAGAAATCACAAACAGGCCCTGTGTCACTACTCAGTCATGACACAGCCCTCTGGTTTTCTGGAGCTGTTAGATCCAGCTCCGTTTCCTTTCTCTATCCTTACCTTAACTCAAGGCCAAACAGAGTCTGGGTTAGAGCGCTTGGTGACAGAGCAAGAAAGAACCTTGTTTTAGGTGGACTTGGATTTTACTCTCAAGTTCAGCATCTACTCCAAGGCATTTGTCCTCCATTATCTTTCAGATCTGAAGGTCATTTCACAGGTTCTGAACATCTTCACACAAATGTGTTTGAAATTCACAAGATAGTAAAGTTAAGGTAAAGATGGTTTTCTCCAATATGTATTATTGTCTTCAATGTGTATTATTCCAAGCTTATTTCTCCAATATGCTAAGATTCAAAGAGATAAAGTGTTTTGACAAATGGCACAGCTAGGGAGTGGCAGTCAATGTGCAAGGACTCTAAATCCAAAGCTTTCCCTTCAACACCACATTGTGTCTTTCATTCAATCAACAAATGCTTTTTGTAAAAAACATCTAACATGTGCTTGATACAGTGATGAACAAAACTGACAGTTCCTGCTCTCCTGGGGCTTATGTTCTACTGGGGTCACTTTCTGAATAAGTTACATCAGTGTTTTTTTGTTTTGTTTTGTTTTGCTTTGACAAGATCTGGCTCTATCGTCCAAGCTGGAGTGCAGTGGCGTAATCTTGGTTCACTGCAACCTTTGCTTACTGGGCTCAAGCCATCCTCTCACCTCAGCCTCCTGAGTAACTGGGACTACAGGCGCACACCACCACGCCCAACTAATATTTTGGTATGTTTTGTAGAAATGGGGTCTCGCTATGTTGCCCAGGCTGGTCTCAAACTCGTGAGCTCAAGTGATCTGCCAGCCTGGGCCTCTGAAAGTGCTGGGATTTCAGGAATGAGCCACCACGCTCAGCCAGTGGTTCTTAACTAGGGGTGATTTTGCACCCTAGAAGACACATGGAATGTCTGGGGGCATTTTTGGTGTCATACTGGGAGGGGAGGTGCTACTGGCATCCAATGGGTGGAGGGCAAGAATGCCACTGAAAATCTTATAATCCACAGGACAGTCCCTTTCAACAAAGAATTATCCAACCCCAAATGTCAACAGTGCTGAGGCTGAGGAACCCTGAAGTGAATCAACGATTCTCTTCAATCTGTGTATAAAGAATAGAATCTAAAATTCAGTTTAAAGTAAGAAACACCAAATATACATGATGCTGATTCTATCACGTAGAAACTGTTTGGTGAAATAGGAAGTTGAAGAGATTTCTCCAAAGGAGAAGTTTTAAAGACACTAATTCAGACCATGTGAAGGAAGATTTGTCCAGTTACATGCAAGGCTGATAAATTGCTGATAATAAAGGCTGATAATAACAACAACATGTTACATGTAAATAGTGTTTTCATGTTATTATGGCCTCTGAATTTCCCAGTAGTCCAGTCAAGGAAAATGAGAACCACATACTCAGATAACTAAAGACCTGCTCTTTGCATGAAATTAGAACACCACCATTGCATATTCCATGAACTGACTTTTTTTTTTTGAGACAGGGTCTTACTTTGTGGCCCAGGCTGGAGTGCAGTGGTATGATCTCCGCTCACTGCAACCCCCACCTCCTGGATTCAAGAGATTCTCCCACCTCAGCCTCCTGAGCAGCTGGGATTACAGGTGTGAACCACTGCACCTGACTAATTTTTTTGTATTTTTCGTAGAGATAGGGTTTCACCATTGGGGACTGATTTTTTAACTTAAATGTCTAACTTCTGCAAAAGCAAGGAATCCTTGCAGGTTAAAAAACAAAAAACAAAAAAACATGTCTTAGTAAGACAGTGGGATAGCTAATTCTAGAGTTTTCTTTTCCAAGCAGAGAGAGTAAAGTGGAAGTGAGGTTACTGTCCTGAGCCTTGCAACTGTGACCCTCAGGGCTATGTGGTTACCCGAGGTGGCATTGTTTACCAGGGCTTGGTGCAACAGCTTTCTCAGGCTGTGACAGACAGAAAATGGCTGGTCCAATTGAGTTTTCCCTTCCTTTTGGTAGTAACAAGCCAGGCTTTTCCTTAAACACAAATTTTTGGATGCTAATCAACTCTCATGGAAAGAATGAGCAGGAAATTGAATAATAACAAGCTAATCAGTAGCTAGGAATAAGTTTTAACATTATGTTTGCACTCATAAACATGTGCGACCTTAGACAAGTTATTTTGGCCCTCAATTTCCTCATATGTAAAATGAGAAGGGTGGATTAGATGTCTTATGAAATCCTATGAATCACATGTTGAGAAAATAAATTATGCTCGTTGCGATTAAGAAGTGTTCAGGATGATTCTATTCTTCTCTTCTTGCTCCATCTCTCTCTTCTGCTTGATTTTCAGTAAAAAGTTTTTGTTTTGTTTTGTTTTGTTTTGCTTTTGAGACAGAGTCTCACTCTGTTGCCCAGGCTGGAGTGCAGCATTGCGATCTCGGCTCACTGCAACCTCCACCTCCCAGGTTCAAGCAATTCTTCTGCCTCAGCCTCCTGAGTGGCTGGGATTACAGGTGCATGCCATCACGCCCAGATGATTTTTGTATATTTAGTAGAGACAGGGATTCACCATGTTGTCCAGGCTGGTCTTGAACTCCTGACCTCAGGTGATCTGCCCACCTCTGCCTCCCAAAGTGCTGGGATTACAGGCGTGAGCCACCACACCTGGCCAATATAGTTTTAAATAAAATAAACAGAATGCCATTTTTTTCCCAAAAAAAAGCAGACTGATAACACTAGGCTGCATGAGCTCTTATCTTGGAGTCAAGTGCTAAAAATCTAAATCAGCAATAAAAATATATAAAGAAAAAGCTGGGAGTGTACAGAGCACGGGCAGAGGTTGTGCCCCTGTCTGATTTTACTCTGCTTGTGGTCAAGGTTGCCTTTTGTTCCAAGTGAGCCCAATTACAATCGCTAGAGGGCCCTGTGCAGCCCCCTTATTGTGATTAAAAGGTCACTTGAAGCCCTGTCTGAGTTGTTTATCTTACCAGAGGTGGTAGAGGTTGCAGTTAAATGTAGAGGTATTCTCAGGATCTGGAATCTTTGTTTTCTTTGGGTGCTTGTGTTTTAGGGGCTGATGGCTAGGTTGATCCTGTCAGTTTAGGATGGTGTGTGTGTTTGGCACAGGCCTCAAATCAAAACCAGCAACTTTGGTTTACAGACTTTCAGTCTGCAAAGGTTTTCTGAAGACACTCAGCTCTCCAATTTGTTCTAAGTTCTAGGGGGATTCCAAAAAATGACTAGCAGATCCAAGAGCGACGCTGTCAGTCTCTCTGCTGAAGACGATGACAGGGCCCTCCTTGGTTGTCGGGCAATGCGATGACTTCCCTTGGCCCTGAAACTCTCCCACCAACTTGAGTGAAAGAGGTAACTTTTGGGAAATCCTTGGACCCTGGGTCTGTTGCACCCCAGCTGGCTTCCAGAGCCTTGGTTTTCATACTTCACTGTGGTCTGGGAAATTCCTCAGAAACATTTGTTAAGACAATGTTTTTATCAGTGGATCATATCAGAAAGTAGGCAATTCTCATTTCAGGGATGAACAAGACAAATGGAGCTTTCCTTACCCAGGGCAGGAATAAAATGGGCAACTTATTATCCAGTAATAAGGCTCAGATTAGAAAAATTGGTTATTATTTTATGGCTCTTAATGAACCAGGTCAAGCAAACTCGATGCCCCTAAGTAACCCTGAAACCAGGTGGTTCCAGCTCTTTAGGCTCCCTTCCCAAAAATTTGTACAGCGGCTTCCTGGAGCTGGCTGGAAGGAGTTGAGACTGTTGGAATTTGGCCTGGGTCTGTAAATCTTTAGCTAACAGGGGCCTAATTCAATACTTTTTTAAAAAATCAAAAGACAATGAGTGTACTCTTAAATCACCCTGGGGTTTGCAATCTTTTTCACGTCTTACTCTCTCTGCAGAAGACCTCCATTTTTCTCACCATCTGCAGCACCTCTCTAGGTGAGCTATAGAATGTGCCATGCCTTAAAAAAAAGTCCCATTGTCTGAGCCTCTCATACTTGTCTTTCAGCATGCTGATTTGCTCTGGCTACACTTCTGGAAACTGGCAGCCTTAGGGAGGATTTTGTGACCAGTATTATGATTTTGTTGTGAGCTTGCCAGTCCTCTTCTGATTCCGGTTGAGTCAGTCTTGTTGGGTCTTGATGCTTATTCTCTTTTTGTTTACTCCACAGGAGATTTCATCACAGTGCCTCCGGGAATGGACTACATACAATTTTCTGTATAGATGATGGGACTCGATCTTAAAATGTATTCCAAGTATTGGGCAATCCCTCTTCAACCTCCTTCCAAAATAGTACTTTTAAAAAATTATTATTATACTTTAAGTTCTGGGATACATGTGCAGAAAGTGCAGGTTTGTTACATAGGTATACATGTGCTATGGTGGTTTGTTGCACCCTTCAACCCATCATCTAGATTAGGTATTTCTCCTAATGCGCTCCCTCCCCTAGCCTCCCACCCCTGACAGGCCCCAGTGTGTGATGTTCCCCTCCTTGTGTCCACATGTTCTCATTGTCCCACTCCCACTTATGAGTGAGAACATGCAGTGTTTGGTTTTATGTTCTTGTGTTAGTTTGCTAACAATGATGGTTTCCAGCATCATCCATGTCCCTGCAAAGGATACGAACTCATCCTTTTTTATGGCTGCATAGTATTCCATGGTGTACATGTGCCACATTTTCTCTATCCAGTCTATCATTGATGGGCATTTGGGTTGGTTCCAAGTCTTTGCTATTGTGAATAGTGCTGCAATAAACATACATGTTCATGTGTCTTTATAGTAGAATAATCCTTTGGGTATATACCCAGTAATGGGATTGCTGGGTCAAATGGTATTTCTGGTTCTAGATCCTTAAGAAATTGCCATACTGTCTTCCATAATGGTTGAACGAATTTACACTCCCACAAACAGTGTAAAAGCATTCCTATTTCTCTACATCCTCTCCAGCATCTGTTGTTTCCTGACTTTTTAAGATTGTCATTCTAACTGGCATGAGATGGTATCTTGTTGTGGTTTTGATTTGCATTTCCCTAATGACCAGTGATGATGGACTTTTTTTCATACAGTTGTTGGCCACATAAAGGTCTTCTTTTGAGAAGTGTCTGTTCGTATCCTTCACCCATATTTTGATGGAGTTGTTTTCTTCTTGTAAATTTAAGTTCCTTGTAGATTCTGGATATTAGCCCTTTGTCAGATGGCTAGATTGCAAAATTTTTCTCCCATTCTGTAGGTTGCCTGTCCACTCTGATGATAGTTTCTTTTGCTGGGCTGAAGGTCCTTAGTTTAATTAGATCCCATTTGTCAATTTTGGCTTTTGTTGTCATTGCTTTTGGTGTTTTAGTTGTGAAGACTTTGCCCATGCCTATGTACTAAATGGTATTGCCTAGGTTTTCTAGGTTTTAGATCTTACATTTAAGCCTTTTATTGACCTTGAGTTAATTTTTGTATAAGGTGTAAGGAAGGGGTCCAGTTTCAGTTTTCTGCATACAGCTAGCCAATTCTCCCAATGCCATTTATTAAACAGGGAATCCTTTCTCTATTGCTTTTGTCAGGTTTGTCAAAGATCAGATGGTTGTAGATGTGTGGCGTTATTTCTGAGGCCTCTGTTCTGTTCCATTGGTCTACATACCTGTTTTGGTACCAGTACCATGCTGTTTTGGTTACTGTAGCCTTGTAGTATAGTTTGAAGTCAAGTAGCATAATGCCTCCAGCTTTGTTCTTTTCGCTCAGGATTGTTTTGGCTATATGGGCTTTTTTTTGTTTCCATATGAAATTTAAAGTAGTTTTTTCTAATTCTGTGAAGAAAGTCAAAGGTAGCTTGATGGGGATAGCATTGAATCTATAAATTACTATGGGCAGTATGGCCATTTTCACGATATTGATTCTTTCTATCCGTGAGCATGAAATGTTTTTCCATTTGTGTCCTCTCTTATTTCGTTGAGCAGCGGTTTGTAGTTCTCCTTGAAGAGGTCCTTCATATCCCTTGTAAGTTGTATTCCTAAGTATGTTATTCTCTTTGTAGCAATTATGAATGGGAGTTCACTCATGATTTGGCTCTCTGTTTGTCTGTTCTTGGTGTATAGGAATGCTTGTGATTTTTGCACATTGATTTTGTATCCTGAGACTTGGCTGAAGTTGCTTATCAGCTTAAGGAGTTTTTGGGCTGAGATGACGGGATTTTCTAGATATGCAATCATGTCTTCTGCAAACAGAGACAATGTGACTTCCTCTCTTCCTATTTTAATACCTTTATTTGTTTCTCTTGCCTGATTGTCCTGGCNTCAGCTTAAGGAGTTTTGGGCTGAGATGACGGGATTTTCTAGATATGCAATCATGTCTTCTGCAAACAGAGACAATGTGACTTCCTCTCTTCCTATTTTAATACCTTTATTTGTTTCTCTTGCCTGATTGTCCTGGCCAGAACTTCCAATACTATGTTGAATAGGAGTGGTGAGAGAGGGCATCTTTGTCTTGTGCCAGTTTTCAAAGGGAATGCTTCCAGCTTTTGCCCATCCAGTATGATATTGGCTGTGGGTTTGTCATTAATGGCTCTTATTATTTTGAGATATGTTCTATCAATATCTAGTTTTATGGAGAGTTTTTAGCATGAAGCGGTGTTGAATTTTATCAAAGGCCTTTTCTACATCTATTGAGATAATCATGTGGTTTTTGTCATTGGTTCTGTTTATGTGATGGATTAAGTTCATTGATTTGTGTATGTTGAACCAGCCTTGCATCCCAGGGATGAAGCTGACTTGATCATGGTGGATAATCGTCTTGATGTGCTGCTGGATTTGGTTTGCCAGTATTTTATTGAGGATTGTTGCATCAATGTTTATCAGGGATACTGGCCTGAAAGTTTCTTTTTTTGTTGTGTCTCTTCCCATTTTTGGTGTCAGAATGATGCTGGCCTCATAAAATGAGTTAGGGAGGAGTCCCTCTTTTTCAATTGATTGGAAAATTTCAGAAGGAATGGTACCAGCTCCTCTTTGTACATCTGGTAGAATTCAGCTGTCAATCGTCTGGTCCTGGATTTTTTTTTTTTTTTTTTTTGTTGGTAGGCTATTAATTGCTGCCTCAATTTCAGAACTTGTTATTGGTATATTTAGGAATTCAACTTCTTCCTGGTTTAGTCTTGGGAGGTGTATGTGTCCAATAATTTATCAATTTCTTCTAGATTGTCTATTTGCATAGAGGTGTTTATAGTATTCTCTGATGGTAGTTTGTATTTCTGTGGCATCAGTGGTGATATCCCCTTTTCATTTTATTGTGTCTATTTGATTCTTCTCTCTTTTCTTCTTTAATGGTCTGGCTAGTGGTCTATCTATTTTGTTGATGTTTTCAAAAAACCTGCCCCTGGATTCATTGATTTTTTTTCAGGGTTTTCATGTCTCTATCTCCTGTTCTGCCCTGATCTTAGTTATTGCTTGTCTTTTGGTAGCTTTTGAATTTTTTGTTTTGCTTCTCTACTTCTTTTAATTGTGATGTTAGGGTGCTGATTTTAGATCTTTTCCACTTAGTCCTGTGGGCAATTAGTACTATAAATTTCCCTCTAAACCCTGCTTTAGCTGTGTCCCAGAGATTCTGGTACATTGTGTGTTTGTTCTCATTGGTTTCAAAGAACTTATTTATTTTGCCTTAATTTTGTTATTTACCCAATAGTCATGCAGGACCAGGTTGTTCAGTTTCCGTGTAGTTGTGCAGTTTTGAGTGAGTTTCTTAATCCTGAGTTCTAATTTTATTGCACTGTGGTCTAAGAGACTGTTTGTTATGATTTCCGTTCTTTTGCATTTGCTGAGGAGTGGTATACTTCCAATTATGTGGTCAATTTTAGAATAAGTGTGATGTGCTGAGAAGAATGTGTATTCTATTGATTTGGGGTGGAGAGTTCTGTAGATATCTATCAGGTTCACTTGGTCCAGAGCTGAGTTCAAGTCCTAAATATCATTGTTAATTTTCTGTCTCATTGATCTAATATTGACAGTGGGGTGTTAAAGTCTCCCACTGATACTGTGTGGGAGTCTAATTCTCTTTGTAGGTCTCTAAGAACTTGCTTTATGAATATGGGTGCTCCTGTATTGGGTGCATATATATTTAGGATAGTTAGCTTTTCTTGCATTGATTCTTTTTCCATTATGTAATGGTTTTCTTTGTCTTTTTTTATCTTTGTTGGTTTAAAGTCTGTTTTATCAGAGACTAGGATTGCAACCCCTGCTTTTTTTTGCTTTCCATTTGCTTGGTAAATATTCCTCCATCCATTTATTTTGAGCCTATATGTGTCTTTGCACATGAGATGGGTCTCCTGAATGCAGCACACTGATGGGTCTTGATTCTTTATTCAATATGCCAGTCTGTGTCTTTTAACTGGGATATTTAGCCCATTTACATTTAAGGTTAATATTGCTATGTTTAAATTTGATCTTGTCATTATGATGTTAGCTGGTTCTTTTCCCCATTAGTTGATGCAATTTCTTCATAGCGTCGATGGTCTTTACCATTTGGCATGTTTTTACAGTGGCTGGTACCAGTTGTTCCTTTCCATGTTTAGTGCTTCATTCGGGANGGTAGGCTATTAATTGCTGCCTCAATTTCAGAACTTGTTATTGGTATATTTAGGAATTCAACTTCTTCCTGGTTTAGTCTTGGGAGGTGTATGTGTCCAATAATTTATCAATTTCTTCTAGATTGTCTATTTGCATAGAGGTGTTTATAGTATTCTCTGATGGTAGTTTGTATTTCTGTGGCATCAGTGGTGATATCCCCTTTTTCATTTTTATTGTGTCTATTTGATTCTTCTCTCTTTTCTTCTTTAATGGTCTGGCTAGTGGTCTATCTATTTTGTTGATGTTTTCAAAAAACCTGCCCCTGGATTCATTGATTTTTTTTCAGGGTTTTTCATGTCTCTATCTCCTGTTCTGCCCTGATCTTAGTTATTGCTTGTCTTTTGGTAGCTTTTGAATTTTTTGTTTTTGCTTCTCTACTTCTTTTAATTGTGATGTTAGGGTGCTGATTTTAGATCTTTTCCACTTAGTCCTGTGGGCAATTAGTACTATAAATTTCCCTCTAAACCCTGCTTTAGCTGTGTCCCAGAGATTCTGGTACATTGTGTGTTTGTTCTCATTGGTTTCAAAGAACTTATTTATTTTTGCCTTAATTTTGTTATTTACCCAATAGTCATGCAGGACCAGGTTGTTCAGTTTCCGTGTAGTTGTGCAGTTTTGAGTGAGTTTCTTAATCCTGAGTTCTAATTTTATTGCACTGTGGTCTAAGAGACTGTTTGTTATGATTTCCGTTCTTTTGCATTTGCTGAGGAGTGGTATACTTCCAATTATGTGGTCAATTTTAGAATAAGTGTGATGTGCTGAGAAGAATGTGTATTCTATTGATTTGGGGTGGAGAGTTCTGTAGATATCTATCAGGTTCACTTGGTCCAGAGCTGAGTTCAAGTCCTAAATATCATTGTTAATTTTCTGTCTCATTGATCTAATATTGACAGTGGGGTGTTAAAGTCTCCCACTGATACTGTGTGGGAGTCTAATTCTCTTTGTAGGTCTCTAAGAACTTGCTTTATGAATATGGGTGCTCCTGTATTGGGTGCATATATATTTAGGATAGTTAGCTTTTCTTGCATTGATTCTTTTCCATTATGTAATGGTTTTCTTTGTCTTTTTTTATCTTTGTTGGTTTAAAGTCTGTTTTATCAGAGACTAGGATTGCAACCCCTGCTTTTTTTTGCTTTCCATTTGCTTGGTAAATATTCCTCCATCCATTTATTTTGAGCCTATATGTGTCTTTGCACATGAGATGGGTCTCCTGAATGCAGCACACTGATGGGTCTTGATTCTTTATTCAATATGCCAGTCTGTGTCTTTTAACTGGGATATTTAGCCCATTTACATTTAAGGTTAATATTGCTATGTTTAAATTTGATCTTGTCATTATGATGTTAGCTGGTTCTTTTCCCCATTAGTTGATGCAATTTCTTCATAGCGTCGATGGTCTTTACCATTTGGCATGTTTTTACAGTGGCTGGTACCAGTTGTTCCTTTCCATGTTTAGTGCTTCATTCGGGAGCTCTTGTAAGGAGGTCTGGTGGTGACAAAATTTCCAGCATTTGCTTCTCTGTAAAGGATTTTATTTCTCCTTCGCTTATAAAGCTTAGTTTGGCTGGATATGAAATTTTGGGTTGAAAATTCTTTTATGAATGTTGAATATTGGCCCCCACTCTCTTCTGCCTTGTAGGGTTTCTGCAGAGAGATCTGCTGTTAGTCTGATGGGCTTCCCTTTGTGGGTAACCCAACTTTCTGACTGCCCTTAACATGTTTTTTGTCATTTCAACCTTGGTGAATCTGACAATTATGTGTTTTGGGGTTGCTCTTCTCAAGGAGTATCTTTGTGGTGTTCTTTGTATTTCCTGAATTTGAATGTTGTCCTGTCATGCTAGGTTGGGGAAGTTCTCCTGAATAATATCCTGAAGAGTGTTTTCCCACTTGGTTCTATTCTCCCCATCACTTTCAGGTACACAAATCAAACGTAGGTTTGGGCTTTTCGCATAGTCCCATATATCTTGGAGGCTTTGTTTGTTCCTTTTCATTCTTTTTTCTCTAATCTTGTCTTCACGCTTTATTTCATTAAGTTGATCTTCAATCTCTGATATGCTTTCTTCCACTTGATCGATTCTGCTATTGGTACTTGTGTATGCTTCATGGAGTTCTCATGCTGTGTTTTCAGCTCCATCAGGTCATTTATATTCTTCTCTAAACTGGTTATTCTACTTAGCAATTCCTCTAACCTTTTTTCAAGGTTTTAGCTTCCCTGCATGGGGTTAGAACATGCTCCTTTAGCTCAGAGGAGTTTGTTATTACCCACCTTCTGAAGCCTACTTTGGTCAGTTTGTCAAACTTACTCTCCGTCCAGTTTTGTTCCCTTGCTGGTGAGGAGTTGTGATCCTTTGGAGGAGAAGAGCCATTCTGGTTTTGGAATTTTGCACTGGTTTTCCTTATCTTTCCTTATTGTTTCAGCCTTTTGCGCTGGTTTTCCTTATCTTCGTGAATTTACCTCCCTTTGGTCTTTGATGTTGGTAACCTTCGGATGGGGTTTTGTGTGGACATCTTTTTTGTTGATGTTGATGCTATTCCTTTCTGTTTGTTAATTTTCCTTCTAACATTCAGGCCCCTCTGCTGCAGATCTGCTGGAGTTTGCTGGAGGTCCACTCCAGACCCTGTTTGCCTGGGTATCACCAGCAGAAGCTGTAGAACAGCAAAGATTGCTGCCTGTTTCTACTTCTGGAAGCTTTGTCCCAGAGTGGCACCCACCAGATGCCAGCCAGAGTTCTCCTGTATGAGGTATCTGTTGACTCCTGCTGGGAGGAGTCTCCTCCACTTGAGGAGGCAGTCTGTCCCCTAGCAGAGCTTGAGCACTATGCTTGGAGATCCACTGCTCTCTTCAGAGCCAGCAGGCAGGAACATTTAAGTCTGCTGAAGCTGCGCCCAGAGCTGCCTCTTCTCCCAGTTGCTCTGTGCCAGCGAGATGGGAGTTTTATCTATAAGCGCCTGACTGGAGCTCCTGCCTTTCTCTCAGGGATGCCCTGCCCAGAGAGGAGGAATCTAGAGAGGCAGTCTGGCTACAGCAGCTTTGCCAAGCTGCGGTGGGCTCTGACGAGTACGAACTTCCCAGTGGCTTTGTTTACACTGTGAGGGGAAAACTGCCTACTCAAGCCTCAGTAATGGCAGGTGTACCTCCCCCCACCAGGCTCCAGCATGCCAGGTTGACTTCAGACTGCTGTGCTGGCAGTGAGAATTTCAAGCCAGTGGATCTTAGCTTGCTGGGCTCCGTGGGGTGGGATCTGCTGAACTAGACCACTTGGCTCCCTGGCTTCCAACACCTTTCCAGGGGAGTGAACAGTTTTGTTTCGCTGGCATTCCAGGCACCACTGGGTTATGAAAACGAATTCTTGCAGCCAGCTTGGTGTCTGCCCAAACGGCCACCCAGTTTTGTGCTTGAAACCCAGGGCCCTGGTGGTGTAGGCACCGAAGGAATCTCCTGGTCTGTGGGTTGTGATGACCATGGGAAAACATAGTATCTGGGCCAGAGTGCACCATTCCTCACAGCACAGTCCCTCGTGGTTTCCCTTGTCTAGTGGAGGGAGTTCCCCGACCCCTTGCACTTTCCAGGTAAGGTGACGCCCCATCCTGCTTTGGCTCACCCCTGTGGGCTGCACCCACCGTCTAACCAGTCCCAATGAGATGAGTTGGGCACCTCAGTTGGAAATGCAGAAATCACCAGCCTTCTGTGTTGATCTCCCTGGGAGCTGCACACCTGAGCTGTTCCTATTCTGCCATCTTGCCAGCCCAGTAATCCAAAATAGTACATATATATATATATATATATATATATATGTACTATTTTGGATTACTGGGCTGGCAAGATGGCAGAATAGGAACAGCTCAGGTGTGCAGCTCCCAGGGAGATCAACACAGAAGGCTGGTGATTTCTGCATTTCCAACTGAGGTGCCCAACTCATCTCATTGGGACTGGTTAGACGGTGGGTGCAGCCCACAGGGGGTGAGCCAAAGCAGGATGGGGCGTCACCTTACCTGGAAAGTGCAAGGGGTCGGGGAACTCCCTCCACTAGACAAGGGAAACCACGAGGGACTGTGCTGTGAGGAATGGTGCACTCTGGCCCAGATACTATGTTTTTCCCATGGTCATCACAACCCACAGACCAGGAGATTCCTTCGGTGCCTACACCACCAGGGCCCTGGGTTTCAAGCACAAAACTGGGTGGCCGTTTGGGCAGACACCAAGCTGGCTGCAAGAATTCGTTTTCATAACCCAGTGGTGCCTGGAATGCCAGCGAAACAAAACTGTTCACTCCCCTGGAAAGGTGTTGGAAGCCAGGGAGCCAAGTGGTCTAGTTCAGCAGATCCCACCCCCACGGAGCCCAGCAAGCTAAGATCCACTGGCTTGAAATTCTCACTGCCAGCACAGCAGTCTGAAGTCAACCTGGCATGCTGGAGCCTGGTGGGGGGAGGTACACCTGCCATTACTGAGGCTTGAGTAGGCAGTTTTCCCCTCACAGTGTAAACAAAGCCACTGGGAAGTTCGTACTCGTCAGAGCCCACCGCAGCTTGGCAAAGCTGCTGTAGCCAGACTGCCTCTCTAGATTCCTCCTCTCTGGGCAGGGCATCCCTGAGAGAAAGGCAGGAGCTCCAGTCAGGCGCTTATAGATAAAACTCCCATCTCGCTGGCACAGAGCAACTGGGAGAAGAGGCAGCTCTGGGCGCAGCTTCAGCAGACTTAAATGTTCCTGCCTGCTGGCTCTGAAGAGAGCAGTGGATCTCCAAGCATAGTGCTCAAGCTCTGCTAGGGGACAGACTGCCTCCTCAAGTGGAGGAGACTCCTCCCAGCAGGAGTCAACAGATACCTCATACAGGAGAACTCTGGCTGGCATCTGGTGGGTGCCACTCTGGGACAAAGCTTCCAGAAGTAGAAACAGGCAGCAATCTTTGCTGTTCTACAGCTTCTGCTGGTGATACCCAGGCAAACAGGGTCTGGAGTGGACCTCCAGCAAACTCCAGCAGATCTGCAGCAGAGGGGCCTGAATGTTAGAAGGAAAATTAACAAACAGAAAGGAATAGCATCAACATCAACAAAAAAGATGTCCACACAAAAACCCCATCCGAAGGTTACCAACATCAAAGACCAAAGGGAGGTAAATTCACGAAGATAAGGAAAAACCAGCGCAAAAAGGCTGAAACAATAAGGAAAGATAAGGAAAAACCAGTGCAAAAATTCCAAAAACCAGAATGGCTCTTCTCCTCCAAAGGATCACAACTCCTCACCAGCAAGGGAACAAAACTGGACGGAGAGTAAGTTTGACAAACTGACCAAAGTAGGCTTCAGAAGGTGGGTAATAACAAACTCCTCTGAGCTAAAGGAGCATGTTCTAACCCCATGCAGGGAAGCTAAAAACCTTGAAAAAAGGTTAGAGGAATTGCTAAGTAGAATAACCAGTTTAGAGAAGAATATAAATGACCTGATGGAGCTGAAAAACACAGCATGAGAACTCCATGAAGCATACACAAGTACCAATAGCAGAATCGATCAAGTGGAAGAAAGCATATCAGAGATTGAAGATCAACTTAATGAAATAAAGCGTGAAGACAAGATTAGAGAAAAAAGAATGAAAAGGAACAAACAAAGCCTCCAAGATATATGGGACTATGCGAAAAGCCCAAACCTACGTTTGATTTGTGTACCTGAAAGTGATGGGGAGAATAGAACCAAGTGGGAANATATATATATATATATATATATATATATATATTAACCTGCTTTCAATGGCAGGTTTTACCTCCCTTGCATATACAAGAAGTTTGTGCTGGATCTTCTGGCCCTGAATTAAGAGTGACATGGTTGGAGAGGTAGCGAGTGCCTTTCTTGGGAAGTTTGTTTCCCATCCTTTGGGTGAGTTGGTTCCATCATGAAGACGGTTGTCTTGTGACCAATTTGAGAAAGAACCATTCCGGTTTAACAGCTGGACTCAAACAGTACGGATTTGGTGACGTGAGTGCCATTGGCTAGCCCTTGGGTTAGATTCTCCAATCTAGGTCTCCATGAGAGCTGGAATCTTTTACCACTTGAGGGTCTGCAGTATAATAAAGAATAACTCTTCCAGCCAGCAGATCAGATCTCCAGAGATAGGGGTTTTCCTATACTCAAAGGAACAGAACAGGGAGGTCTCTTATCATTAAACAACGTCAAGTGTATTGTGGGAAGTCCCAGTCAGTGTTTCGGGGCCTACAAACACCAAGTCTGGGCGAATTCCAAGCCCCAAGGGATCCTGGAGCAAGGTTGCTTCAGTCCATTTGAAATATTTTCCAAGAACATGAAGATCGTCTTCAGGTGAGCCTAGTCCCCCTTTCTTGAGCTACAGTTGTGAAGATTGATATCTTGGTCTTGGCTCACGCTCCCATTTTTCTTTTCTGCTGTTATTATTCCTCCAGGAGAGATTCAAGTTTTCTTACCTGGTTTTGGAAACAATGATGAGTTCAGGCTATCTTTGCATTTTAGTTCAAAAATATAGTAACTGAGAATGAATTTACAGAATGAAATTCCTAGCATGTGTCAACAATGAGATGCCCTTTTCTCAATTCTAAATTCTGTGACTCTGTGATGGCTCCCTATTTCACTCAGGGTAGAAGCTAAAGTCCTTACAGGAACTTCAAGACTCAAAACTCTTGACCTTGTGCATTCTGACCTCATCTATGGATTCCCGCCCCTGCACCCCCGCTTATCCTGGCTGTTTCTTGAGCATACCAGGGATGTGCCTGCCTCAGAGCCTTTGCTTTAGCAGTTCCCTCTGCCCCCAGATATCCACATGGCCCACTCCTTTATCTCTAACAGCTCACTTTTCAGTGAGGCCTTCCCTGACTCTGTTTAACACTGCAACCTGCCTTTCCAGTCCTCCCAGTGCTCCTGACTGCCCTACTGTGGTGTGCTTATTTTTTTCCAAAGTACTTAGAAATATTATGTTACCTAATTATTTTCATGTCCTTGTTTTTCTCCCATATGCCAGAATGGAAACTCCATAAGAGAAGCAATTTTTGTCTGCTGTGTTCACTGATAAATCCCACATGCCTAGAACAGTATCATTGTGCAGGGTACACAGAAAGGTCTCAATAAATATATGGTAAGTCTTCTGTTCACATCATTGATAGGTTCTTAGGAAATGACTTGAGATAATTTTATCATAGGCCAATTGATAAACAAGAATTAAGTTTCTACAGCATATTTCTGGTCACTAAAACATCACCAAACTTCTAAATAAAGACCAAGACACCTCTGATATTAAACATTGAAATAAATGTGAGTTATGCATACATTTAGGAAAGATTCATAAAAACAAGTAAGATAATGATTTACCCACTTATTCCAGTTGAGGGTCTTGGGTGGCCGGAGCCCATCCTGGCAGCTCAGAGCAAATGACAGAAACCCACTCTGGACAGGTTGCCCTCCCATTGTGGGGCACACTCACACACCCACACTGGGAGTGTAGATATGCCACTTAACCTAACATGCACAGGTTTGGGATGTGGGAGGAAACTGGAGGGCCCGGAGAAAACCCACACAGAAACGAGAATGTGTAGACCCCACACAGTGGCCCTGGCTGGGATGTGATATTTTCTTATTGACATCCTAACTAAATGACATCGAACTAAATGACATTCAAGGATTTGGTGTGTGCATGTATGTATGTGTATATAAATACACAGATATGTGTGTATATTTATGTGTATGTATATTGACATGTATGTAAATATACACAAATGTAGATATCTTTACATATATGTAACTATACACATATGTAAATATATGTGGATATATGTGTGTATAAATATATGTGAATATATTCATATAAATATATGTGATTATATATACATATATGTATATATGTGTGTATAAATATAAATATATTTAAAATAACTCAGTTTCTTCAAGCTATGTCTTTTACCTTAAAGCAACCTCTTCGGTGGTAGGAAAATTCAGAACCCTGGAGATTTATAAGGACAGAGTTCTGTGGTTCATATTGGGGCTAGCCTGGTTAAAAAAGAGAAAAAAAATAATAAAAACCTTCTGCATTTGTTGAGAGGATAATGTGTCAACAACACATAGTAAATACTGTTCTTAATAAGGGAATTGGCATTAGGGGCACCCACTGAAGACCCAGTCCACTTTAGGGATAGTGTGGATTATGGTAATTCATCTATGGAGTGTGTATTGGCATATAAGCAACAGAAAACTCAACTCACACTAGTCTTTAGAAATAAAAAGATTTAACCACTGGCCCATTTCATCTGTAGGTATCTACCCAAGAGAAATAAAAACACATGTCCACAAAAGACTTGTACAAGAATCTTCATAGCAGTTTTCTTCATAGAATGCAAAAACTGGAAACATCCCAGGTATGTATCAGTAGAACAGCTGAACTGTAGTCTCCTCATAAATGGAATACTTCTCAGCAACAAAAAGAAATAAGCTACATGTAACAATATGAACGAATCCAAAAACTACTATGCTAAGAGAAACCTTACACAAAAAATACATACTATGTGATTCCACACATATGAAATTTTAAAACGGACAAAACTATGTGGAAAAATATTGGAAAAGTAGTTGCCTCTGGAGGTGTTAGATGGGGGATGATCAAGAGGAAACATTCCAAGGTGATGGTAATGTTCTATATCTTTGTAGGGGTTTGGGTTACATAGATGTATACATTTGTCAAAACGTAGAAACTTGTCAGCCAGGTGTAGTGGCTCACGCCTGTAATCCCAGCACTTTGGGAGGCCAAGGTGGGAGGATTGCTTGAGCCCAGGAGTTCAAGATCAGTTTAGGCACTAGACCCTGTCTCTACAAAAACAATTTAAAAAATTAGCCAAGCATGATGGTGTACACCTGTAGTCCTAGCTACTCGGGAGGCTGAGGCAGGAGGATCACTTGAGCCTGGGAGGCTGATGATGCAGTGAGCTGTGATCTTGCCACTGCACTCCAGCCTGGGCAACAGAGAGAGACATTGTCTCAAAACAAAACAAAATGTTAGCAAATTGCAACTAAGTTTTGTGCATTTCCTGGCATACAAATTTTACTTCAAAAGATAAAATTATAAATAAATATTGATCTCCACTTAATAATATGGATGCTAAAGTATTTAGTGATGTGGATGCTGTAGTATTCCTGTCAGACACACTATCTGAAGCACAATAGCATATAGCATAATAATTTTTTTCTTGAATTATTAGTCTTTATTTTGCCTTCATTTTTTAAAAAATTTATTTATTTTTTATTATACTTTAAGTTCTAGGATACATGTACACAACGTGCAGATTTATTACATATGTATACATGTGCCATGTTGGTGTGCTGCACCCATTAACTCGTCATTTACACTGGGTATATCTCCTAATGATATAGCATAATAATTTTCAAATGCATCCATGCTGTTCCATGGAGCTCATTCCTTTTTATTGCTGAGAAGGGTTCCATTGTATATACAGTAAACTGTATGCAATTTACTTTGAAATGTATCAAAAATAAGTTGAATTGATGGATTGAGAGAAGGATGGACATGTGGATAGATATATGATCATGAAAGTATGGCAAAATATAAAAGACAGCCTCTAAGTATTCACTGAAAAAATCTTTAGACTGCTGTATGTTGAAATGATTCATAATATAATATTGAAAAAAAGATAAAGTGAAATTACTTGCTCTTGTAACCAAGAAGCTGAGAGGATAACCAGGCTGCTGGCAGGAATTCAAACCAGACCTTTTCACAGAGCTATAGGTGCCCCCAGCAAGCCCCAATTTCTCCCGACAATATTAACAAGCTCACCACTGCACTGGCCTGAAGAACCATCAGGACTAATTTCATCGTATCCCGTATCTCATTTTCTGTCAGAGACACCATATGAAGCTCACTAACCACAGAATAGCTATTATCATCCGGGTCCTGTCCACCCCTCCCCTACAAGTAAACTCTTCTGTGCCCCTGGTACTCATGGTGTGTTCTCAGCAAAGCCCCCACATCTTCCACCTCTTCCCTGAATGTCCTTTCACCTTCTTGCTCCAGCTGAAAACTGATTCTCCCTTAAGGATGCTGCTTCCCGGGCAACCCTCTCGAATGTGGCTGCTTTTTTCACAGCTGCTGGACCTGGATGGCACAGGTATCCTCCTTGCTTGTTGCCTCTTCCTGGTCATTCTTCTCTCCCCAAGCTTTGCAGCTCATGCCATCACACCAGACCATTTTCCCCCCAAGAGGAGTAACCTAGACAACTAGTTAATACCTTCCTCTCTTGCCAACATGCATTCCCTGCTTGTCACTGTTAGCTGAAGACTGTGAGTCCAGTTTGACTGAGAAAATATTTACTCACCTATGTTTTTGCTCTGTGCTATTACTTCTGTCCTGTTACTACGGATAAACCATTCCCGTTCTTTTCTAGGATGGAGTTTTCTACTCTGTACTGAATCCCACCTACTCTCATCATTCACAAACATTGCTCAAGAAAATTGCTCCCTGTCTATTGCTCCCTCTCTCCACACTTGGCTCTCTCTATTCCCCTTTGTGTTATTTTCCTATATTACATTTACCACCACCCACACGTGGCTCTCTCTATCCCCCTTTGCGTTATTTTCCTATATTACATTTACCACCACCTTGTACGTTATTTATTTACTACCAACTTTTCCACAAGGGGCATTTACTTGGAGTTAACCTGGGATTTCAGGAGGTCTTTGGCTAGGAAAATAATTGTTCATGATTTTGACTATCTTCTAACTGAAATTGAGCATTTCCTTTAATTATGAGTAGAGATGGAATACCCCATGACTTAGCAGTGCCTGTGACCTGTTATCAACAAGAAGTCGCAGATGTGTTTCCTATCACATTACAGTTGTTGACAATACCTTGAAATATAATTTGTGCTGATTGCTTTGAAATTGTGGGAGTCGTTAGGCACATGCAGGTAGATGGCGTGTGACTGCAGCCTTCCTTTTTAGAGATCCTCACAAGGTGCAGCTGGCAGATTAGAGCGCAGCTGTATGCCTGGTTATCATTCAGTCACCAAATTGTGTTGGTGTTAGTGACCCAGACACCTCATTGCTTTTTAGTATTTCCTACTTACAATGTTTATCAATACGTTGAAGGAATGAGTTGTGTCTATTGTTTGTTTAAACTGAAGTAAGACTGGGCAGTTCAAATGAGAATTCTTAATTCTCCATAAGGGCACATGGCATTTTGCAACAAGGATAGTGTGCAGGCTAAGAATAAACATTCAAATACATTTGATGGTTGAAATAATTACTGAAGTATGCTCTTTAACATTGCTAACAGACTGCACAGTAACAGAGGTCAAGCACAGTGTGGCAAGTTACTGAATTTGAATATAATTTGTTTTCTTTGAATTCTACATATTTTATTTTACGCATTTGAAAATATTGTTTTAAGAAAGGATCTATAGACTTTATGAAACTGCCATGGGAGTCCATGGCACAAGAAGAGGTTAAAATCCCGTCCTAGAACGCAAGCTCCAAGACTTTTTCTCTTATGTTCTTTGAAATTGCTCATCTCTTCTGCTCAAGAGTCTACCACATGGTGGAATTTGATTAATTTCAAGAATAACCTAAGGCCAGATAGGACTCGGTTATTTACATCCTCTCCTCACCCTAGCATTCAGTTCCTCACTTTCCCTGAGAGCCACCTTTCCTTTATTCACCATAGGTGGCATATTCATGAAAGGAATTGCATCCCTTTGATGACTGAAGATAGTAACATTCCTGAAAATCCTGCTAGCGGGTAAGGGATTCTAGACACAATGCCAAACCTTCAATACGTCCCTGTTAGGAGGCAACAGCATTAGAAAGCAAAAACCCCAAACTGAAACATTCTAACAAGAAACAAACCTGACAATAACAACTCATACTTTGGAGACTTCCATGTAGTTTTTATACCCCCCATGAAAGAAACATCACATTGTATTCTGAATTGACATTTTTGCCATTTAAAAAACACTGAGACAAACTACTTTCTCAGAACAAATCTCAAGACTTCCGAAATGATGAATTTTTCTCTACTGAAAAGTCCTCCCTTCTGGCACTAAAGGAAGGCTGGAAAACCTCTGGCACCAGAGGAAGGCTCTTAGAGCGCCCCTTGCTCTTCTATTTGGATTTTTAAAATGTGACTCCTTCCTCTGTTGAGAGAAAAAGTCATAGAAAAAACAGTTTTAAACACTGTGGTTCATTTCAAGAATTACAACCAAAATGCACACATTAATATGGTACAGCAAGACTTAAGTGGTGACCACACCACTACTCCAGCTATGTGTAGGCTTTCCAATGTACAATGTCATCTTCCCAACCTCTAGAAAAGGCACAATAAGCAGTTCCAAACAGATCAAAAGGACCCAGTAATGGCAGTACCCTCTTTCTCTCTTTCTTTCCTCTTTCTTTCTTTCCTTTCTTTCTTTCTTTCTTTCTTTCTTTCTTTCTTTCTTTCTTTCTTTCTTTCTTTCTTTTTCTTTTTTTCTTTCCTTCCTTCCTTCCTTCCTTCCTTCCTTCCTTCCTTCCTTCCTTCCTTCCTTCCTTCCTTCCTTCTTTCTTTTCCTTCTTTCCTTCTCTCTTTCTCTCTCTCTCTTTCTCTCTTTCTTTCTCTCTCTCTCTCTCTCTCTTTCTTTCTTTCTTTCTTTCTTTTTTTTTTTTGACACAGTTTCACTCTGTTGTCCAGGCTGGAGTGCAGGGGTGTGATCTTGGCTCACTGCTGCAACCTCTGCCTCCCAGGTTCAAGCAATTCTCACGCCTCAGCCTCCCGAGTAGCTTACAGGTACTTGCCACCACGCCTGGCTAATTTTTGTGTTTTTGGTAGACATGGGGTTTCTCCATGTTGGCCAGGCTGGTCTTTAACTCCTGACTTCAAGTGATCTGCTCGCTTTGGCCTCCCAAAGTGCTGGGATTACAGGCATGAGCCACTATGCCAAGCTGGCAGTATCTAGTNTCCTTCCTTCCTTCCTTCCTTCCTTCCTTCCTTCCTTCCTTCCTTCCTTCCTTCCTTCTTTCTTTTCCTTCTTTCCTTCTCTCTTTCTCTCTCTCTCTTTCTCTCTTTCTTTCTCTCTCTCTCTCTCTCTCTTTCTTTCTTTCTTTCTTTCTTTTTTTTTTTGACACAGTTTCACTCTGTTGTCCAGGCTGGAGTGCAGGGGTGTGATCTTGGCTCACTGCTGCAACCTCTGCCTCCCAGGTTCAAGCAATTCTCACGCCTCAGCCTCCCGAGTAGCTTACAGGTACTTGCCACCACGCCTGGCTAATTTTGTGTTTTGGTAGACATGGGGTTTCTCCATGTTGGCCAGGCTGGTCTTTAACTCCTGACTTCAAGTGATCTGCTCGCTTTGGCCTCCCAAAGTGCTGGGATTACAGGCATGAGCCACTATGCCAAGCTGGCAGTATCTAGTTTCTTATGATGGGAAAAAATGATGGGAAAGGGGCTTTTCTAAAGAAAATCACATTAAACCTGATAAATATCTGATTAATAGTGTCCTGATATCTGATTAATAAACTCCCTAGGGTCTATTTTTAAAAATACCTATATTTTCTTATAAACATTTCAAGAACAGAGAACTAACATCTACTGATTTTGTATTACTTCCAGGTGGAGGGCTTGTTGCCTGACAAATATCCCATTTGAATTTTCCCAACAACCCAATGAAGGGTTGCAATATTAGGGAGGGTCAAGCTTAGAGGGGTTAGGTGATCTCCCCAAAATTTCCATCATAACACGTAGCTCGTGAGCTCACGGAATTTCCCCAAATTTAGCATTTCATACTATCTTTGTGGTTCTATTATTTGCTCAATATTATTCTTTAAATTGACTGGTTTAAAGGATGAAATAAATTTATTCAAAAAGCTAACTTTGCATTGTTGCTGGTAATGAAGAAATAATATCACTTGCCATAAGTTGAAGGTGATTGGAAAAATAAATACAATGAAAAGAGGAATGTGTCAGCACATTGCAGCCAAATGTGGTTGTCAGTAAACATCCGGGGCCCAAGGCTGACTCTCTGCTTAAACTGGAAGCTTGCAAGGATTGGAGGTATAATAAAGCCATAATTAGTAGCAAAAAGAGAGGTTGTCCTTGGATAGTCAGAAGGAATGAGAGAGAAGTAAAAAGAAAAGAACTCCCCAACCATGTAATTCAATGTTATTTAATTCCATGACCCAGAACCATCTAAAATCATCTCCTGAACCACTGGTGGTACTTGTCTCACGCTTGGGAAAACATGATACAACATACTCTATTGTAGATAGCTTTGACAGGTGTTGTTGGCAGATTCCTTTGGCCCATGCAGGATGCCATCTGAAATTTTTATACCATTCCCTTGCATGCAGCTGGCTTCTGAACTCAGCCTGAGGTCTTCCTATGGCCCATAGGATCCTGCGTGGCTAGCATGCAGGAGGGCCAGGCCTGGAGTGCAGAGTTAAATTCCCAAGAATAGCCATCAAATCATGAGTCGGTGGATAAATACCCCTGCTTCCTTATGCTTTGTCGGGCCAAGTTTAAGGATTGTTCTAAGTAGTCTCTCAAAGAGTCTTCTGCAAAATGAGCCCCGATGCCCACAGCAGCAACCTGCTCATTCACATTTTCTATATTACCTTTCCTCATCTCCTAGTCTCATTCTCCGACTTCTTCATTGTCTTGCCTGGGATTTCCTCCCCAGATGAATTGCTTTCACCTAAACCCTTTCCTAAGGGTTTGCTTTTAGAGAATACAACCAAAGAGCACATCTTCTGGTTTTGCATCTAAAAATGAAAAAGCAAAGAAAGAAAGAAATAACATAAAACAAAGCTATCTACTTGCTATTGTTTCCTGATAATCACGTCCAATCCTGTACTACTTTTATTCTTAAAACGGTGAGGCAAATCCAGATGTAGAAGCAGCCAGGGAGAAGGATTAACCTCTTAGAAACTTTCCAATAATGAAGACTTTGTAGACTCTTAGTGCAAGCTCCCATAGTCATCTTTGATGATTCAACCTTTCTTCTCATTGTGGAAAATCGAAAATTGATGTTTAATATGGCCTAGTAACCACAGTGGATATGCTGAGATCTTCTTTTCATTCTGTTCTTTAGACAATTTGGGGGAGGGTTTGATTACATCCTATCTTTCTTATGGAGATTGAACTGGTTGTTGAGTGGATTTTCTGGTGATAAATTTCAGAGAAACTCCTCTGCCAGGAAAGGGAGAATAACCGATTGTTCATTTTAACTAAAATGGAAGAGCTTTGCTGACAATGTGTAGACTTGACTTTAGAGTACAATATGAACAGAATTTCATACATACCTTTAGAATATTGTCTGCAGAAGTTATATAACAAATGTATTACTAGATTCACAAATAAGACCACAAGCCATATGAACTCAATGAAGCTTATGACTCCCATTAAGCTCTTTAAAAAAGTATGTCAGCAGAAAAGGATAATGATATATGGAGTGCTCACTTACCCACAGCAAAACTTGATGAAATCATAACATTTTGACATTGCACCCCTTTTCCTTTTAAAGAAACAAAACATCACAAATATGCTTGAAACTCTCTTTTACTTCTTTCATTCCTATTCCCTTTGTTTCCCAGATGGACTTTGTTTTTCTCCTGGATTTTATTTTTGTCATTCTTAAGGATGTTTTAATACTTTTACTTACACAGATGGTATCACAGACTCTAGTATTGCTTTGAATATCTTTAAACTTTATAGAAGTGGATTATTCTGTTTACATCAGTCTGCAACTTGATTTTTTACTTGATATTATAGAGACTTATCCCTGTTTATATGTAGCATTTAGCTCCCTCATCTTAACTGCTATAAAACATTCCACTGTATGAACAAACCAAAATTTGTTTTTCCATTTCCCAGTCGATGAACATGTAGATTGTTTCCAGTGTTTTCTTATGATAAACAATGCCTCTACAAGATATTCTTGAACATGAAAATTTGTGCATATATGTAGAAATTTCTTGTAAGGTACATCCTAGAAGTAGAAATACTAGGTTATATACCATGTGCAGCTTCAACTTTATTAGAGACTGCCAAGTTGCTCTGTAAAGACCTATTTATAATCCATCAGCATATTTGAAATTTCTCTTTCTTCTACATTCTTGCCCACATTTGGTGTGGACAGAGTAAAATTTTTTGCCAACCTGAGGGCTCTGAATAGTATTTTATCTTTGTTTCAATTTGCATTTTCCTAATTCCTAGTAATGAAAAGGGATTATTTATATATATTGGATGATAATTCTTTGTGGGTTTCATATACATTGCAAATATTTCCTCCTAGTCAGTGAGCTTCTCTGCATCTTATTTTTGGTGTCCTTGGATGACTGGAAGTTCTGAATTTTAGTGTAGTCAATTTAATCAGTCTCTTTATAGTTAGTGCATTTTGTATATTATTTAGGAAATCCTTCCCTACCCAGAAGTCATTCATACATCCTTCTACATAATATCCTGAAAATGTTATAGTTTTACCTACAGTTAGTTCTAAAATCCACCTGGAATTAGAATAGAGAACTTGTATTTAAATTTTTTCCTTATGGATACCCAAATGTCCCAAAAATATTTATTGAAAAGATTGCCATTTCCCCACTGTTCTGTATGGCCACATTTATCATAAATCAAGTGTGCATATGTCCAAGGGAATATCTCCAGATTCTCAATTCTGTTTTGTTGGTCTATCTATCTGTGTCCTAATTCCACAATGTTTTTATTACTCTAGCTTTATAATCTTATTATTTGCCAGTGCAAATATCTCCCTCCACATCCCACTTTATTCTTATTTGTGACTGCCCTGACTTTACGTAGTGGTTTCCTCATCCGCATGAACTTTAGGATGAGGTTAGTTTGTTCTATGGTAAGTCCTGTTAAAATGGTACTCAACATTTTTGAATTTATAATTTGGGGATAATTTACACTTTTATGACATTGAGGCATCCTGTCCATAAATATTTCTTCATTTATTTCAGTGTTCTTTGAAGCATTTCAACAGCAGTTTATCATTGCTTTTCTATGGGTGTCATGTTTCTCAAGTTCTGTACAAAGGGAGGAGAAATAGACCCCACCTCTTAATGGCAAGTGGCAGGCTTCTGGCAAAGTATGCAGCTCCAGAAATACTTCTGTGGCTGTTCTTGGAAAATACACTTTGCTACTGCCTATCCTCTGGCCACAGTAATTCATGTCCTTGTCATATGCAAAAGAAAACCTCTACCTTCTTCCCTACAGTCTGCAAAGCTCAGGCTCACAGTCTAAGATCTTGCCATTAAGATCACGTTCACGTGCAACTGAAGCTCCTTAAGCTTGGTTCCTCAAAGAGAGCTTCTGGAGACAGTTCTTGTTTATCTTAAGATTTGTCACCTCAAGAAATAATTTGCAGCCGGGTGTGGTGACTCACTCCTGTAATCCCAGCATTTTGGGAGGCTGAGGTGGGTGGATCACCTGAGATCAGGAGTTCGAGACCAGTCTGGCCAATGTGGTGAAACCCTGTCTCTACTAAAAATTTTTTAAAAATTAGCTGGGCATGGTGGCGGGTACCTGTAATCCCAGCTACTTGGGAGCCTGAGGCAGGAGAATCACTTGGACCTGGGAGGCGGAGGTTGCAGTGAGCTGAGATCCTGCCATTGCACTCCAGCCTGGGGGACAAGAGTGAAACTCTGTCTCAAAAAAAAAAAAAAGGAACAATTTGCTTGTTCCCTAGAGATGCAACATGTAATGGTGAAACAAACATAACTACCATCGAGCCTCCTTTTCAAAAAAGGCGAAACAGGAGGCACTCAGGAATCTGTAACCATTTTGAAATCCAGCAGGGTTCCTGTTGCCAGTTCCTTGGTGAGGGTACAGTCCTACTGCCTGGATATAATTCACTGTGGCTCTGCGTTATGCCCTCCATATCCTCGTTCCTTTTCCATAAAAAGTGGCCCATTTTGCAGTTGAATAGTTTTCTCAGTCAGCTTCCTGCATGTAAAATGTTGATTAAATCATCTTTTCCATGTAAGCTGATATAATTATTTTAAAAACCTTGTGGATTTCTTATGAATTGATTTCTGATACACTCCATCAGACAAAAGCTACATCCACAAATCTTGCCAAGATTTTCCGCCTTGGGCTTGCTATAAAGCTGCAGAGGGACAGGGCTCCTTAAATTCCTAAGAGTTCTAGTAGTTAACAGAGAAAATCTATGAAGCACTTCTTGACGATCTTTAGAGGTCCCTTAGTCTGAACAAAACAGTCCTTGAGGCACTGCCTTAGGTATTTCTGAGGTTTAAAGAAATAATATTATGGGTATAATCTTGAATCTTTGCTCTGAAGCCCTCTCTTAATTTCAGAATATTAGAGAGGCTGGGATTAAATAAGAGTTTTATTTTTGAACACTGCAAGTCCTGGTTCCTATATTTTCTCTAAATTTTACTTGAAGAGTAAATAATTCCTTTCATAAAAGGTCATCTTTTTCCTCTTGTATTTATTATAGACAATGCGAAGAAGCCAAGAGGCACTTTTAGTATTCTGCCTGAAACTTCTTAATTAGGTATGTCTTCGATTTTCTCAATTATTGTGGGAACAGTGTTGGTAAACTTTCTCCCACTACTAACAAGGATTTCCTTTCTCCCAGTTTCCAATAACATTTTCCTCACTTTTAATTAAGCCCTAATTAACAGCTTCATCAAGGGTTATGAGGCTTCCTCTAACAGCCTCTTTAAGATCCTTTACACTTCCACTAACACTCTCCTTAGAGTTCTTTTCTGCCCACTACTTTGTCCCAAAGCCACTCTCACATGGTTTTTTATTGCCACCACATCTTACTTTGACACAAAAAATATGATCTAATGCTATGGCTGTATACAAATTACTCCAGAAAACAGTGGCATAAATAATCATGTATTTCACTCATGAATCTGTAACATAGACAGGTCTTGGTACAGATAGCTTCTGTCTACTCCATTGGCCTTGGCTGGGGTTGCTTGAAGGCTGTGGGCTGGAACCACTTGATGGCTCACTCACTTCCATGTCTGCTGATTGATGCTGGCTATTCCTGAGACCTTAGCGAGGGTTGCTGAATGAAAGATCTATGTGTGGTCTGTTCATGTGGCCTTGGCGTCTTTACAAAATGGTGGGTGAGTTCCAAGAGCCAATTTCCCAAAAAAGAGAGCATCAGAAAGAAGACATATCACCTTCTATGACCTAGTTTTGGAAGTCCACAGCATTATTTATACTACATTCTATTTGTTGAGAGAGTTGCAAGTCTTTCCCCAGGGGAAGGAAGACAGATTCCACCTGTTAATGGCAAGTGCAAGTTTCCAAAAGATCATGTGGGACCGGAAATATTGGTATGGCCATTTTTGGAAAGACATTTGTTATAGTTACTCTTTTATACAGTGTTGTTAGACAGGCTTCTCTAAAGGTGGCATTTGAATACCCATAAAAGTGAGGGAGTGAGTCACACTGTATTTGGGAAAGAGTGGTGAAAACAAGTGCAAAGGCCCGGGGGCAGATTATAATGGATGTGTTTGAACTAGCGTGACTGGAGTCAAGAAGGCAAGAGAGAGAATAGCAGTAGTGGTAAGTACAGAGAAATAGCCAGGGGCTTATTATCAAGGGTCTTGTAAGCCATTGTAAAGACTATAATTTTTATTCCAAGCCATGAGGGAGGGTGGTTAAGAGAAAATAAATTTTATTGGACTTATATCTTAAAACGATCACTTACTGAGGCACAATGCCCAGGACTTTATAGTGTAGTTGCTATCACTGTGAAGATCAACCACACGGAGATAAATCAGAATGGAGTTTATTGCTACACACCCAGAGTACTCAATTATATTTGAGCCAAGGGATGAGTGATAAACCTTGGGTTCTTGTAAATGTCTTTCTAGAATCTGTATTTGGTTTAAAGTTGCATTTGTACTTTTTAGGCATTCTTAATAGTGTTTAGCGCTGTCTCCAAGCAAGCATTCTCTGCTTTTGAAAAAACTTTTCTATGTATGGGGTGGCAATTGTACTGGATTGTTCCCTTTTACCCCCCAGGCTCCACTCTCCCTCCATATCCTGCTGTCTGCCCCAGGAACTATTTCTATGTGTTAGTTCAATAGCCTCCTGGCCCTCTGGCTTTCAGGTAGGTGGCCAAATGAAAGTTCCAGAAGATAAAAGGGAGAGAAGATAGTAAGATCAGGGTACTACTTATTCCCCAGGTTCCCTCTTTTGTCAACTATATCTTGACAGAAGGTCAAAGCAGCCTGTTCTATGTGACTCTTTTTTAAGTTCCGGTAGCCTCTGTGTCCCCTTCAGGCCTATGGGTGATGACAACTTCACTAGTGCCAGTACCCAGTTTATGCACTATCCCCTGTGATTTCCTACACTCACACCACTGTAAACAGACTCTTCGCAAATAAAACCTCTTCCTCAAATTATCTTATTTTGCGTGTGCCATCTGCCCCTGTTGGGACCCTGAGCTAGTACAGTGATAGTGAATCTTTAAAAACTTAAACCAGGGTATTTATGCATTTAATTTTGGTCTGCTTTCCTTTTCTAGTTGTCCTCTTCCCTTCCCCTCCAGTCTTATGAACTGTGAGGGTGTAGGAATATGTATATAGAGACATATACAGGATTTCAGGAGGTAATTTATCAGGGAGTACAACTCTCTAACCTGGGATATAAAATAAACAAATAGATGTACACCCAGAGGTGCCAGTTTGGACATTAAAATCCATGTGAAACTGGCACACAGATTTTCCTTATGTTAGTGGGAGAAGATTATCTGCTACCACCTTTACTTCCTATTTCCCCACAAAACCATTGAAAGTATATCATCACCTATCAACATTTACATAAAGAAATCTCAGCAGAGGGCTAAAAGAAGTGAACCTTACTTACATCTAATGACAAAACTCTAAAGATGTACGAAAGCTCTGGAAGTGGGGTGGGGGTTGGGGAACAAGCTTACAGTCCAAAGCCTTGCAAATAAACATTATGAATCTCCTGCAATCCAGTTTAACATTAGCAGATTGCTCTCACCCGGTTCTTGGGCCTTTACATTTTTCTTTTGTTTGCTAATTCCCCACCTACCACCTCCATCTTTCTTTTCTTTTTTCAGAACAGGGCAGTATAGAGAAGATCTAATGGTCAAGTTTTAAGCATATGGCACATTTCTACTTTTATAAAAGAATATTATTGTACAGCTTTCTCTTGCCTGAAAAATCTCACTTGGACAAAGCCCAGCACTGGTCTCAGTAAGTCCTTACTCAACAATTATTGAAGGAAGGGCTACACTTTCCTAATAGAGGCCAATTTAACATCTGTCTTAAAATGGCATTTGGCTTGCAGGCTCTGAGGCAACCTCTTCTCATTCCCCAGGAAAAGAGCTGTGAAGACTAATGAAAATGCAAAGACTTAAACAATAAAAAGTCTAATGGGACTAATTCCCTGGAAGGAGGTGGACCAATAAAAATCTATGCAAAATTTCTCTCATGGCAACCTTAAGCTTGGTGATGCCTGAGCCAGCCAGGATAAAGGTGGGGATGGAGAACTGCTGAGAGCATATGCTAGTCTTACTGTAATAGTTAGGAGCACCATTCCCATACTCTGGCTATGTAACAAATTAGCCCAAAACCTAGTGGTTTCAAGCAATGGTAATCCTTTATTATTTTTCATAATTTTTGTAGATAAGGAATTCAAACAGGGCATAGTAAGTTCACCTTGTGTCTGCTCGCTAGTGTCTGGAGCCTCAGGGGAAAGACTCAAAAACTAGAGCCTGGAATCATCTAAAAGCCCATTTACTCACATTTCTGGTGGTTGATGCTGGCTCTTGATTGGAAGCCTCAGTGGGGCTGTCAGCCAGAACACACCTTGTAGGCCCTCTCTGTGTGGCCTGAGCTTCCTTACAACATGGTGGCTAGATTCTAAAGGAGAAGCGTTTGAAGACAGAGGAGAGCTGGGCTGAAATCATATTGCCTCTTATAATCTGTCCTTGGAAGTCACACAGTGTCACTTCCTTCAAACTCTTGGTCAAGACAGTTAGCAGAGTCTACCCAGGTTCAAAGAGAGGAAACATAGACCCCCTGCTGGATGAAGAGATGTCACAATACTTTGTAAAATGTCATGTGGGATGAGATCTATGTTTTGATGCCGCCGTCTTTGGAAAAGACAACTTGTCAAGATAGAGCCTCTCAGGGTGAGCTGGCCTGGGTTGGAATTCTTGCTGTGCTACTTGCTAACCTTGGGCAAGTATGACCTTGGGCTAGTAAAAACTTGAACTCCCTGTACATCAGTTTCCTAATAGTATTGATGTGAAGATTCAGTGAGGTACATATCAAGCAATTAGAATAGTACTTGGCACATGTTAACTGCCTAAAAAGTCAGGTTTTATTATATAATGTAGCTGGGGGATGCTCTGTTCTCACCACCCACTTCCATTTTTTCCTTTCTCTAGTGGGAAGGAAGGGTCTTTTAGCATAATAATAAGTTAGGTTACCCTGTAAGAGATGACTGATACTGGAATAAAAAGGCGGGGGTTATTAGTCTCATACCTTTTCTCATCCAAAGAATCTGAAACCCTTCGCCTGGTCCTGGTCCCTTGGAGGAAACTGCTGACTACAGGGAAAATATGGTCTGCTGCAGATAAGGGCTCACAAATTAGAGGATCTAGGTTAGAATTTGTGCTCTGTTACTAAGTCTCTGGCAATAACAGTTTGCAGAATAGAAGATGAAGCTGAGAAGCTATGGAGAGGTGAGCAGAGGAAGAGAGGGGAAACAGAAAGAAGGAAGACCTCCCATAACATCTGTGAACCTGGCCGGGCGCAGTGGCTCATGCCTGTAATCCAGCACTTTGGGAGGCCAAGGTGGGTGGATCACCTGAGGTCAGGAGTTTGAGACCAGCCTGGCCAACATGGTGAAACCCCATCTCTACTAAGAATACAAAAATCAGCCGGGTGTGGTGGCATGTACCTGTAATCCCAGCTACTCTGGAGGCTGAGGAAGGAGAATCAGCTTGAACCCAGGAGGTGGAGATTTCAGTGAGCTGAGATTGTGGCACTGCACTCCAGCCTGGGTGACAGAGCGAGACTCCATTTCAAAATAATATAAAATAAATCTGTAACCTGATTTTGTCTAGCACAAAAGGCAACATAGTAGGACTCTGTGTTCATTATAGCCTACTAATGAGATTTTTAAAAAATAGATCTAATGGTTGTACTTGCCTGCTTTCTAAACATTATGGGCATAGGGAAGTTGGCTCTCCGCTTATCTGTCCAGAAAAAAATGCACCAAAATAGTAATACTGGCTTTCCTGGGTAATATTAAAAGTGATTTTTTTTGTAACTTTCCCAAATCTTCTATCATTTCATAATTCAAATGAATGTTAGGGAAAACAATGACCTCCTGATCCACAGCAGCTGTGCCTCCACATCAATAATGCTTCTGAATATCAATTACCAACATGCTCTTGCCAGCATTTCAATGGGAAGAAATGAACTGAACCAACCTCTGTAGCTTGGTTGCTTCCTTCAGGAGAAAGGAAAGTTGGCAGAATTGCTCGTGAACTGGAATCTGCAGAATCACTGTGATGGGGTGACTTACAGAGTGGGGAAGAGGTCTGCTCATGGCCCAGATTAGAGTGACCCTACTGAAATGGCTGCCTCAAAAACCCAAGGCCCACCATGTCCACCTATTGAAATTAACTAAAGAATTCAATGAGTTTCCCAGTGACCCAGCTCCCTGTGACCTGAACATGGTTTCTGCTATTTCAGTTGAAAGTACCATAGCTCACAGAGCTGAAGGAGGGGTGTGTGAGAGATTGCAGAGCCCAGCCCAGCCACACCCCCACCCCTTCTCTCTGTTGCTAACTGCACACACAGAGGTCCTTAGGGAAGGGGAAATGCAATAAGAAAACACCTGTGAATTCCTTGCAGAACTCCCCCATGGCTACATTCCACCCTTTCCTCTCTTATAAAAGATTCCATTTGCTCCATTTCTGACCCCAGGGCATGGACAAATGGATGGTGGCCTGGTGTGGCTTCTCTGCTCTTGGCTGTGTTCCCCCGCACCAATTAATCACTATACCCCAGCGTGACAGGTCCGGCTCCTTGCTGCAGCTCATCCTCCGGCTGTTCCGGTGATTACTCTAAAGCCTTCCCCAGATGCAAGAATTTCTCAATGTTTTTTTCTTCCCTATTGCTCCATGTGCTGGCTACTGCACCGAAAGGGGCTGTGGTTCCCTCCCACAGAGCTAACTGGTCAGTAAGGAACCCTGAGGACCTAATTCGAGTTCAGGCCCTGTCACCCACTAGTTTTACCATCTTGGACATGTCAATTGAGATTTGCCTAAGCTTCCTCATCTTTGGAGAGAGGATAATAGCAAGTACTTGGCCATCTTCAAGAAGTAATTGTAATAATCTGATGAGGGATTTTAAATTATTTTTTAAAAATCCCTTCTCAGAGTTGTGTTTTTAAATAAATAAAATATATAGGACTGCCAGCAAAACCAATTGTATTAAAACACAATTATCAAAGTATTAAATCAATTAATATAAAAACTAATTTCTATTAGTGCATTAAATAACAAGATTTAGCAGTGGGTCTAAAAATCACAGTGTTTTCAAGCCGGTGATGAGTCTAAATGATACTTTGAGGTATCTACAACAGTAGTGATGTGATATGAAAGTATCTGATTTCATTTGGTGACAAAGTCACAGGTCCTGCCAGGACTGTGACTTGTTACTTATGTTCATAATTTTTAAAAATGCTAAGTTTTAGTTAGAGTTCAGTGGGAAAAAAAAAAGTTCTCATCCAAGTTTAGTCTCCCTGAAATTGATTCACATATTCCTGTGAGTCCACAGACTCCAGGAATCAAGAAACTCTAATAAAAATGAGATAATGTATGTGAAAATGTTTTGTAAACTGTGTGGTCTGATGAATTTGAAAGATAGAGAAAGATTCTCAAGCCATCTGGTTCAAGTTTCTTTGAGTCTTTAGATTCCTCCTATGTCAGTTTCCTTGAGGAAGTTTTGGGAGTTGTTAGGTTTTGGCAAGAACCATCCTTACAACACAGGCCATTAATACCCACTTGAGGTCTGAAGAATCAGGTCTCAGAGTTAGCCTGTCCTTTTCCCCATCCTTAGGTAAAGCAAGCACGTCTCTAGCTGTGGTTTCTAACTCACTACGTTAAGATGACCTAGGTGAGTGAGAGGGTGGACGGAGTACATGTTGAAGATGGGGTTCCTCAGGTTCTCCCCCAGTCCTAACAAATCAAAGGTGGGCCCAGTGACTTTCTTTTGTCTTTCTTCTATTCCAGATACATTCTGGATTATTCTAATGCATACTCAAGTCAAAAACCTCTTGATTATAGAAAATTGCTTCTATTATTATCATTTTTGTGTGCAGAAACAGAGCTTTTGTCTGGGCAGCCCAGAGGGTGGGCATATAATCTTCTGGAAATTTCTCAGCTTGATTATTACCTGAGCTTACATCAAATAAACCGGAATCCATGCTCCCATGGGGACCGGTCATCTTTTAATCAAACATCTACTCCAGTTAGGAGAGTTGGAAAATAAACATCTCCACTCAAGGCGGAATCCCAGTTCCATTATCAGCTTGGTACCACAGGAATCCTTCCAAGAGTCACACGTAAGCAAGCAAACCACCAAGAGCCTGTGCCCTGCATGCCACCACAGAGATACCTTCTGGAGTGTCCGCAGAGTGATACCAAAAACCTGAGCTATGCCAGACGTTGAGGGTTAGTGGGGGAGATCAACGGGGACCAAAGGTGGGTGGGAGGTAGAGAAGCCTTACTTCATTTTGGAGATCCTTCCCCAAACATGAAGATCCCATTTCAGGGATCTGTGACACACCAGGCACTCAGCACTTCCAGATGTTTTCTGGTCTCAAAGGCAGGGCAGATGAAAAGAAGAGAAGAGCACTGGAGGTAGTGCCACTTCGAAGGAGAAGCTGTCTGGTTCATCCTGTGAAAGTATTTCTTTCTCTACTCAAGAGCTTGAAGGGGGCAGGTTGTGGGGGGCAGCGAGAAAAGATTTTTCTCCTTCCAGAGAAAATGGAAACAGAGCAGGCATAAATGATTTCCATCATGGGGAACTGATGATTTGAGAAGATATTTGCCCTATGCAGATAATGTCGGAGGAAGTCAAAGGTATCAAAGGTATAGAGTTATTAGAGAGGGACACAAACAAATACTAGGAAGTATTTTTCTGAAATGCCCATTTCTTAAAGATTTCAGCAGGCTTCTGGGAATGTCTGGCACCTTCTCCATATAGCAAAACCAAGAGCGTTTTGAGGGGATTGTTCTGGAACCCTTTCAAAGCTCCTGTTGATGCAGACATTTGCAGATGTCTCCTCCATCTGCCAGGGATTTTGAACACTGGGGAATGTAGCACCATATGCTAGGAGCATGGAGCCCTGTGAGCAGAGTCTAAGAGTTTGGTGTCTGATGTGCACCAAACATCACTTCCACTTTCCCTGCCCCAACGGCCCCTGTCTTTCCACTTGGAGACTGTTCTGCTCTGCAGAGAGAGTCTAGGTGACTTTTTTGCTGGGAGAGAGGTCTCAATTTCTCCCTTTAAAAAAAATTTCACACAAGTTACTCTCATTTCCCCGGTTCCTTTGGAAGAAAATGTGCTGAACACTTGGTTCTCTCAAGTGGCCTCCCGCCTGCTTCTTGCACATTTCGGGGAGAAACAGAGCTTAAATCAGGAGGCAGCAAACTTTGGCCTGTGGGCCAAATCCTACTGCTACCTATTTTGGTAAATAAAGTTTTATTAGAACATAGCCATATCCATTGATTTACTTGTTGACCCTAGCTGCTTTTTAGCTACAAAGGCAGAGTTGAGTAGTTGCAACAGGGACTGTATGGAATACAAAGGTGAAAACATTTTCTATTTGGCCCCTTATGGAAAACATTTTCTAACTCCCTGCTTAAACAAAGGAGACAGAGCAGCTAAATAAATGGATCAAAGCTGCTGAAACATGGGTCAGAGCAGCTGAAAAATAGGAACTTCAAAGAATTAAACGAGGACAACTAGATTTCTGATGTTGAGAGCAGAAGAGCAAGAGAAACGGCTGGTTTGCAACACATGAAGGAATACATACTGGGTACTTTTCATGCGCCTGACTACTTTGCCAAGCACTCTACATACATTCTCTCTTTTAAACTCTACAAGTGAGGTACTATTACTGTAATCATTTTACAGCTGTGAAAATGGAGGCCTGGTGATGTTGAGTCACTTGGCCCTGGTCATCCAGCTGACAAGTGGTAGGGTGAGAATTGGAACACAGGGGTGACTTTAGAGCCCAAAGTCTCGACCATGAGGCTATCCTGTTGACAGGCTCCATGTCATAGGAAGCATGCAATGGCTGCTTTTTCAACTTCTCAAAGCAGTGGCACCCAAAGTCTTAGCATGGGCTGCAGCTACAGCAGGAACCCAAGAAACTGGGATTCCTTCAGTCTTTGGGAGGCCCCCGAAGCTGCACTGAAAATGTTCTGGTGCAAGGTGGGGAGGGGAAGGCTTCACTGCCCAGTCATAATTGCTTCCCTTGGCTTCATTACAAGCTTTTAAGAGGAGGAAAACCTAATATTGCCAGTCACACCGCTGCTTGCTATTTTGAAAATTTGGTAGGGGATAAAGTTGAAATATACAACATTTAACCCTGAAACTGGCATACTAAATAACACCTTTTCATGTTTCTGCATGGTCTTTCATCCAAAACTCTCAGACGACTTCACAAGCGGTTACTATTTACTATTATATTACTCCCTTGGGAACTATAATGGAGTGTGACTGCTTCGAGACTTGAAGAGACCCTTTAAATTGTATAATTTTCTCCTGGCTCTTTCTGGCTAAAGCATGCACTTCACTAATATTTGAAAGAAAAAAATATTGCGAACCTATTTTTTGTTTGTTTGTTTAGATTGGCATTTGCCTAAATTAGTATTTCAGGCTGGCCTGGGTTCAAAAGACTATTGTTTATGCTACTGGGCATAGTTAAAAGAAAGAAAAAAATACCCTCCAGGGCAAACTAAAAGCCAAATAGCACTCAATCCATAATCTCCTTATAAGGACTGATGAGTGCCAAAACACAAGACCCAAGTTCAGTGTCAGCAGCAGGGGCAGTGGTCGCATGCTCAGCTTTTCATTTTAATGGGGAAGCTGGACATCTTCAGATCCCATCAACCAAGAATTACATGTAACTGTAATCATTTAATGAGCCCCAACTCTGTATGAGGAGCTGTACCAGTGGCCTCTAAAGGGTGAAGCGTGAAGAGTAAAACTTCTGATTTATGCTTACTTTTCATCTCATCTTGTTAAATTATTCTTGGTTAAATTATTCTTTATAATGTACATATCATGTTCAATAATGCATGACTATGATATAATAAGCAGATATTCAACAATTTTGAAATGCAGGGGTGTGTAGATAAAACTCACCCTTTTTTTTTTCTTTTTTTGAGACAGGGTCTCACTCTGTCACCCAGGCTGGAGTGCAGTGGTACGATTTTGGCTTGCTGCAACCTCTGCCTCCCAGGCTCAAGCAATCCTTCCACATCGGCCTCCTGAGTAGCTAGGACTACAGGCACGTGCCACCATACCTGGCACATTTTTGTATTTTTTATAGAGATGGGGTCTCACCACGTTGCCCAGGCTGATCGCGAACTCCTGAGCTCAAGGAATTCACCTGACTCGGCCTCCCAAAGTGCTGGGATTACAGACGTAAGCCACCATGCCCGGCCAAAACTCACCCTTTTACATGTCTTATCTCAGCATTTGAGCAGCACTAGACCCTCAGAGTGGCAAACTGGATGCCTGGGTGGACCACCCACTATGGTTAAGTGTCACCACATGAAAATGAGGACGCAGTTTGTTCTAATATTTAGGTTTTTCAAGAGAAGCTGAAAGTTAATTTTTATGTGAAATCTTGTGATGTATGTGTGAAATCTCACTATATTTAAATATGGGAAACTTTTGAAGGCAACACTATGCTGGCCAAAAAAACTCTACATCTGTGGACCAGATTTGGCCCGCGGACCGCTGGCTTTCAATCTCTACATTGGATGTTATATCAAGATTTCTGTGGTTAGATCTGCAAAATGCAACAGAATGGCACCCTTCTTCAATATTCTTGATGAAGGTCAATATTAAATGCTCGGAGAGTAGTGTCAGAATGGAAGCTATTTAGCTTGGTTTAAATGACGGCTCCCCCAAATCACCAGCCTGTGGGCCTTCTGTGCTCCTCACATTACAATAACCTATAGAAGTGTGGTTGCTAAGAACATACACTAGGGAAAGCTACATAGGTCCATTTGATGCTGAGCCAGAAACTATGAAAGGCAGGTATTGCTGTTATTATTCCCATTTTACATGTGAAAACAATTGAGGATCTGCAAGGTTAAGATAATTGCTCAGGGTCATATAGCCAGTGGGGGGACAGGTGCCGGCACTGACTTTAAAACTGAAATGGTTTCTACTACATTTCATGACTAGGTCCACATCACCCCTACACCAAAAAACAAAACAAAATAAAACAAAAAAAACTGTGGATTTTGCTTTTTCTATGACTGGTACAACAATAATTTTAGGATTCAGGATGTTTATGGTAGGATTGTTTTTTTAAAAACCCCATGCTCTGTTGAAATATTTCAAACGGCACTGGTTTCATCAGCCACATAGGCACAGAGGTCTCATTTTATAACCATGTGCTCTGATGAACAGTGTCTCCCCTGAGGAGGCACTGTGGCTTCTCTCCCGATTCCCTGCCCTGCCCTGGGTAATCTGAGGCTCCCAGGCCCTTTTGGGCCCTCCCACTCATCCCTCCCTCCCTGCACTCCATCACCTTTCTCCCCCACCAACACCCAACCCTAGCCCTGGTTTAGCTAGACCTTGGCCATCTCCCTTTGTTGCCTCCACAGTGGGAGGGAACTGGAAGGTGGGGCAGGTCAGGGCTCCAGCTATATGGGAAGGAGGTTTGGGGTACCTTGTATAGAGACAAGACCCTGGACACAGGCTTGGGGGGCTGGGGTGGCTGGGGTGGGGTGAGGATGAGAAGGAGTGAGGGAGGCCTGAAATGCAGCCTGGACCCTCTCATACCATTTGGACACCTGATGCAGAATGAGGGCTGCCATTTGGACAGGCTTGAGCCAAACCCCATTCCTGGGAGTGAGGCATCCCTGCTGTGTCTGAACTACGTCACAGAGGATCTTTCATCCCCAAAAGGGAATTCACTACTTTCTTGGCAATCACTTCCAGGTTTAACTAACTACCCTTAACAGGAGCAGGTTCATTCTCAGCTCCAGCAGAAACTCTTCCTGCTTTGTTTTTCTTCAGTATCTCTCGAGAGACCCAGGAGGGATGGGAGTCTCTGCCCTCCACATATTAACCTTTGATAAAATGGAGGGCAACAGAGCAGAGTAACTAAGAGCATCACACAGAGCTAAGTTTGAGTCTCAGAGCCTTCACAGGCTGTGTGACCTTGGGCAAGTTACATAGCATCTCTGAACCTCAATTCCTCATCTGTAAAATGGGGTGAAACACAGTATGTTTAAGAGAAACAGAAGCATACATCCATATAAAAACTTGCTCATGAGTACTCACAGCAGCATTATTCATAATAGCCCCAAAGTGTAAACAACTCAAATGTCTATTAAGTGATGAGTGGATAAACAAAATGTGGTATGTCCATACAATGACTACTATGCAGCTATCAAAAAGAATGAAGTACTGATAGATGTTCCAACATAGATGAATTTTGGAAACATTATGCTCAGTGAAAGAAGTCATATTGTATCTATACATAATATAGATAGGACCTCAATCCCCACAACTTGAGACCATCAGTGTGGTTTTTCAGAAACAGAACGAAAGGGGCATATTTTCCTGGAGACACGTTGGCTGGACCTGAAACTCCCCTGTAGCCTCAGTTTCCCTCAAGACCTGCTAATCAGAGACATGAAGGTGGATTACTATCCAATTTCATTTGCTACTGGCTGGACAAATCTCCCTGTTCATTTGTTGTATCAATAAATTAGGGTGGAATATTAGACACATTGTGTGTCTATACACAATATATAACATACTATAATAATGATATATCTTTATGGGACTATTACCATACATTGTCATATGTAATAATATATGTTACATGCCATATAATACATTCAGTTGTATAATATATAATTATTATGAAATATGGTACTAGTAGTAGTGTTCACCCTATGACTGGTCTTCCTTTTAACCTTTCTGAATTTGGAATAGTTTCTCCAATTCTTTGAACGTTTGCCGGCCCCTGATATATTCGGAAAGAAAATAGCTCTGAATTTGGAGAAATTAAATTACAGTAATGACTCTAATTCAACTGCCTCGCGTAGCTCAAGCCAGAAGATAGAAAAAAAATACCCCAGGGCACTCCTACGGCTGCTCCTGGGAGCCCCGCGAGGGGGCCGGGAGGAAGCAGGGGACACGCTGCTGAGGGTCCCGGCGACACGCCAGGGGGCCCCGGGGCAGGGCCCTGGCCCGATGCAGATAAAGGGCCGTTTCTTCCCAGCCTCTCTGGAATACCCGGCTGCCTTTTGAAAGGGGATCCCCCGGACTCCGGTCCAGATCTGGGGCTTCTCCCTCCTTGCTGTTGATCCGGGAGCGCTGCCGCAGGTGTCCCATTTTCATTAAAATGCACATCAGAGCGCCTACTGGAGCTGGTAACAAAGACAACATTGAAACCGGGTGTCTGCCTTCGGCGGCCAAGCAGGGGGCAGGACAATGATTTCCCCAGGATGTGTTCGCTGCCTGGCTTCCCCACAGAGCGCTCTGTCAGGACTCAGTCATGGGTGAATGCCGGGCTTCTGAGAAACCCCAGCTGAGCCGCGTTGTTGCAACTTCAGAACTGTTTCTCCAAGTGAGGGAGGAGGCCTTCTGGAAGGAGGCAACAACAGTTCCCCGATCCCCACAGCTTGAGACCGTCAGTGTGGTTTTCAGAAACAGAACTAAAAGGGCATATTTTTCTGAAGACACGTTGGCTGGACATGAAACTCCCCTGTAGCCTCTGTTTCCCTCAAAGCCTGCTAACCAGAGACCTGAAGGTGGATTACTATCCAATTTCATTTGCTATTGACTGGACAAATCTCCCTGTTCATTTGTTGTATCAATAAATTAGGGTGGGGAAAAAAAAGGAAACAGTTACTTTGCAGGTATCTTTAGGGTGCTTGGAGGTTGTACCTGACATGGTAACAACTTTCTTATAATGAAATTTGTGTGTCCCAGAACACAGGGCTGATGAGTAGAGGATGGGCTGGACTTCTGGGCTTGTTTTTGTCTGTGCTCCCTTGACTGGGCATTCTTTCTTTTTTTTTTTTTTGAGACAGAGTCTCACTCTGTTGCCCAGGCTGGGGTGCAGTGGCACTATCTCGGCTTACTGCAACCTCTGCCTCCCAGGTTCAAGTGATTCTCCTGCCTCAACCTCCCAAGTAGCTGGGATTATAGTCATACGCAACCACGCCTGGCTAGTTTTTGTATTTTTAGTAGAGATGGGGTTTCACCATGCTGGCCAGGCTGGTCTTCAACTCCTGACCTCAAGTGATCCGCCTGCGTCAGCCTCCCAAAGTGCTGGGAATACAGGTGTGAGCCACCATGCTTGCAAAGCATGGTTTGCCCAACCATTCGTGGTAGCTCTGGGTGTATGGTTCACCTCCTCCTCTCCACTGATTTTGAAAACTGAGGCTTAGAGATATTAAGTGACTTTTTCCAAGGTCACACAGCCAGATAGCCACAAAGCTTTACCATTGTCATCATCCACAGAGGCTGGTTCCAAAGATTGTGGCTGCTTTGGTGTGAAGTTTGGGGACTAGAACTCCTTTGCTGTGCTGCCTGAGATGTTCCATGGAGCCATTTTTCTCTGGGATTCTGCCATCTTCTCAGGGTGCTGCCAGGAAGTTGAACCCTGGTCCTTGTTCCTGCTGGCCCCATAGGACTCTTCTTCATGCCTCTTCAAGCCTACTCTCAACTGCTACCCTCTTTGCCTCTGTCCTTAAAAAGATAGGCTAACCCTGCTTTCTGCTCTGCCACAAAATTTAGTTGGGGCTCAGAAGCCCAGAACCTGCTATCTGCTTAAATGAGGGGAAGAGTAAGGGGAAAATGTATATATAGATAAAAAAATAATGAATATGTCAAACTGTTCTTCCCTAGGATAGGAATGGCTGGGTCATACTGTTAATGTACGTGTAACTTTCTAGAAAACTGCCAAAGTGTTTGCCAAAGTGGCTGTACCATTTTGCATTCCCATCCACAATATACGAGAGTTCCAGTTGCTCTGTATCCTTGTCAGCAGTATTGTCAGTTTTAAAAAAAGGCACTTCAGTACCTGTGTGGTGGAATCTCATTGTGGTTTTTATTTCATTTCCCTAATGTCTAATAGAGTCATGCCTCTTTTTATGGGCTTATTTGCCATCTGTAGATCTGCTTTGATGCAGTGTCTCTTCAAACCTTTTGCCCATTTTTAAACTGGATTGTTTTCTTATGATTGAGTTTTGACAGTTCTTTATATATAGTCCTGTGCTGCGTGACAACATGTCAGTCAATGACGGACTGCCTATACGATGGTGGTCCAGTAACAATATAATGAAGCTGAAAAATTCCTATTGCCTAGTTAGGTCATGGCCATCCTAGCATTGTAGTGCAATGCATTATTCATGTGTTTGTGGTGAGGCTGGTGTAAACAAAGCTACTGAGCTGCCACTTGTATAAAGTCTAGCACATAAAATTATGTGCAGTACATAATACTTGATAATAAATGACTATGTTACTGGTTTATATATTTAATTTACTATACTTTTTATTATTATTTTAGAGTATACTCCTACTTTAAAAAATTTTAACTGTGAAACACTTTCGGGCAGGTCCTTCAGGAGGTATTCCAGAAGGCATTGTCATCATAGGAGATGACAGCTCCCTGCATGTTATTGCCACTGAAGACCTTCCCGGGGGACAAGATGTGGAGGTGGAAGACAATGATATTGATGATCTTGACCCTGTGTAGGCCTAGGGTGTGTTTGTGACTTAGTTTTTAATTAAAAAAAATTTAAAGGGTACAAATGCAGCTTTTAAAATAGAAAAAAAGCTTATAGAATAAGGATATAAAGAAAGAAAATATCTTTATACAGCTTTACAAAAAGCCAAAAGGTTACAGTAAGTTAAGGTTATTATTGAAGAATGAAAACATTTTTAATAAGTTTAGTGTAGCCTTAGTGTACAGTGTTTATAAAGTCTACACTGTATAAAGCGTAGTCATGTCCGAGGCCTTCACATTCATTCTCCGCTCACTCACTGACTCATCCAGAGAAACTTTAGTCCTGCAAGCTCCTCTCATGGTACGTGCACGATATGGATATACCGTTGTTTCTCCTTTATACTACAGTTTTAGTGTGTCTTTTCTATCTTTAGGTGTGTTCAGGTACACAAAGGCTTACCATTGTGTTGCAGTTGTCTAGGATATTCAGGATAGTAACACACTGTACAGGTTTGAGCCAAGGAACAATGGGCTATACCATATAGCCTTGGTGTGTAGCAGGCTATATACCATGCAGGTTTGTGGAAGTGCACTCTACAATGCCTGCACATTGACAAAACCGCCTAGCAGCCTGTTTCTCAGATGTAGCCCCATTGTTAAGTGGCACATGACTGTTCTGGATACAAGTCCTTTATCAGTTATGTGTTTCATATATAGTTTCTCCCAGTCTGTGGCTTGTCTTTCCATTGTCCGAAGTTTAGCTACTTTCTTCTCTGCATCTCTCAGCTGCACCACCTATCACTTTCTGAAATGATTTTGTTTACTACAGACCACCCCTCACCAGAATGCAAGCTCCACAAGGCCAGTGACCTCATCTATCTGAATCACCACTGTATTCTCAAGGCTTAGATCTGTGCCTGGCACGTAGTAGGCACACAAGAAATAATTGTTGAATAAATAGTGATAACATCTACTAACAGGAAAGCAATTTGGAGATTTCTCAAAGGACTAAAACTAGAACCACCATTCGACCCAGCAATCCCACTACTGGGTATATGCCCAAAGGAAAAGAAATCATTCTATAAGAAAGACATGCTCTCGTATGTTAATCACAGCACTATTCACAATAACAAAGACATGGAATCAACCTGGGTGCCCATCAGTGGTGGACTGGATGAAGAAAATATGGTACATATACACCATGGAATACCTCATGGCCATAAAAAAGAATGAAATCATGACCTTTACAGCAACATGGATACAAGCTGGAGCCATTATCCTAAGAGATTAATGCAGAAACAGAAAACCAAATATAACATGCTCTCATAAGTGGAAGCTAAACATTGGGCCAGGGACATACACATGCACAATTGATACTGGGCACTACAAGTATCTATTGACAGGAGAGAGGGAGGAAGACAAGGACTGAAAAACTATCTAGTGGGTACTATGTTCACTATCTGAGTGACCCAAACCTTAGCATTATGCAATATACCTAGGTAACAAACCTGTATATGTACCCCTGAATCTAAAATAAAAGTTGAAATGTTTAAAAGGATGCAGTTTAAAAAAGTAGTGCAAAAGTAATATGAGAACTTTTAGCACTACCTCTTCAATTTTTACGTTAATTCAAAACTGTTCTACACAATGTCTATTAATTTTTTAAAATCTGGCAGCACTGTTTCAGAAAAAGATCCATTTGAGCTAACGTCTAACAATTAGATAAATTTCTGAACTAATATTATACTGAGATGTTTACTATTAAAAGTAAACCAAATATTAAAAATTGTCAGTATAGCTATATATCTGTAGTTGCAGCACTACTGATTGACTTAATAAACTTAAATTTGCATGCATGAAATAAAAGAAGAATACAATATAGCAAAAAGCAAAACAACAACAACAAAACCAAAACATCTGCTAATACTTCCTGAGTGCTTATTAGGCTGTAGGTACTCAGCTGTTTACTTCTCATGGTTTACATCATTTAACCCTCAGAATAACACTATGAGGTAACTTCTGTTATTACTTCTACTTAATAAGGATGTGATAATAATAATAAAGGCTGTGCTGTTTGGAGCTCTTAGCTCTAAATCGTCCATCCTCTGCCATCACGTGATGCTGGAGCTGATACCCACAAACCTAATTTCTGTTTTGCCAGCTGCTCTTTGTTAGGTCACCAATAGGGGGCACTAGAGGGAGCTTGCAGGTGGAGAGGAAAGGGACTCGTTCCTCTTGGTCTGGCTTGCTGTTGCAGTCGGTATCTCTTCAGCATCAGGGGTTTAAAGCTGGCAAGTCCTTGGTTCCAGGAGCAGTAGCTCGTTCCAAGTTGCAGTTTTTCCCACTATTATAACCAGGTGCATCAAACTCTCTCAGAGATGCTGGCACCAGCAGGTATCCCCTCCTCAAAAGCCTGAGATCCAGCATTGTGGGGTCCCTCTCCCAAGCCTTTTACCTTCTCTCCCTGTTTCTACCCCCATTTCTCTTTTAAGGTTTTCTGTTGAGTTTTAACAATCCTGACCTCTTTGTTCCTCCAACAGCTGGGGTGGTAGCAGCTTCCTGCGATTACTTCCTGTGTAATTCTCTGGGCTCCTTTTTTGCCTTTTCAGTTTTCTAAGACATGTTTAATAATACTTGGTGTTAAACTCTAATACAATAAGTGGGATCTTGACTAACACAGGAAACTGAGCACAGAGAATTAACAATGTCAAACGGACAGCACAGCAGGAGTTAGATGCTTACACAATTAGCTTCAATAAAAGGAAGAAAGTGAGAAACGCCCCAAGAGAGGAACAAATAAAAGAAAACGGTAATTTGGCAGGATCTATTAAAATCTATTACAATGTATCCCCAGAGAATGGGAACATACTATATGGTTTGGGCAGCTCCTACTTACACTGGGGAGACAATCTAATAAATGTCCTTTTCATCACTGTTTAAGACCCAACCCAGCTATGGCTTCCTCCCCGTAAGCTGCGGTGGCAGACATTCTTGGATGCTTCCCAGTACCAAGACGCTCCTTCTTCCTAGCTGGTGTTTCATGACAGAGGTTAGGAAAGCCAGAATCCTGCTGTCACTGTCACTGTCAGTGTCCCATCAGGAAGTACACAGGGGAGGGCAAGAACTTATGACCCAATTCTGGCCAATGAAATATAAGAGGAAATCTCTGGAGGAGGCATCTGAGAAAAAATTATTTTCAGACATGCAGAGTGTCCTTCATTAAGCTCCCCAACCTTTTTTGCTTCCCTGGCTACCTTCTGCTTCCTGCCCTTGAATGTGGTTGAGACACCAGAAACTGTGGCTGCCATGTTGGACTATGACAAGCCCAAAGATGAAGGATGACTGGAAAGAACAGGGGGAATCTGTATTAGTCACAGTTCTTCAGAGAAACAGAACCATTAAGATTATCTATCTATCTATCTTTGAGTTTTGTTGTTTTTTTTTTTTTTCACAGATGGGGTCTCTCTGTCACCCAGGCTGAAGTGCAGTAACTTGAGCATAGCTCCCATCAGCCTCAAACTTCCGGACTCAAGCGATCCTCCCATCTCAGCCTCCCAAGTTGCTAGGACTACAGGTGCATGCCACCATGCCTAGCTAATTTATTTTAATTTTAATTTTTGTAGAGTTGGGGTGTCACTATGCTGCCCAGGCTGGCCTCAAACTCTTGGCCTCAAGCAGTCTTCCTCCTCTGCCTCCCAAAGTGCTGGGATTACAGGTGTAAGCCACTGCCCCTGATCTGAGAGATATTTATTAAAAGGCATGGCTCACACGATTATGGTGGCTGAGAGTCCCAAGATCTGCCATCTGTAAGGTGGAGACCCAGGAAAGCCAGTGGTGTACATAGTTCAAAGGCCTGAGGGGCAGGTAGCTGATGGTATAGATTCCAGTCTGAATCTGAAGGCTTGAGAACCAGCACACCAAGGGCAGGAGACGATTAATGTCCCAGCTCAAGTCGTCAGGCAGAGGAAGGGTAAATCTAGCCTTTGTCTGTCTTTTTATTCTATTCAGGCCCTCAGCAGATTGGTGATACCCATTCACATTGGGGAGGGCCACCGGCTTTACTCAGTTCAATACAAATGCTTATTTCTCACAGACATGCCCCAAAATAACATTTATATTTGGGCATCCTGTGGCCTAGCCAAGGTAACCCATAAAATTAACCATCACAGAACTTATGTCCTCAGTGACATTGTTGAGATGAATGTGGTACATCATTGTACTATTAACATTTGATTTTTTGCTAAGAAACTAAACCTTATGGTTTAAGTCACTGTTACTTCATTTATTTCTTGCAGCTGAATGCATTATACCTGGTACATCTTCCAGCCCCTCAGCTGGGAGTATCTTAATTTTCTCTTGATTTACCAATCCTTTTTTGAATTTCCCTATGATTTTGCTTTAGAGCCTTGCTAACTTACTTTCATATATTAAAAAGATTTGTAAATACATCTTCTTTGCTCTACTAGACTTGAAGCTATTAAGGCCAGGTGCTCTAATTCATCTGGGTATTCCACAGGATTTCTAGGAGAGTACCTAACATACCTAAAAAATCCATGTGTACATCGTGTAACTACATATGTGAGTTACAGCTACATCTTATATTCAGTTTACAATTGTGTTGTGAGAAGAATCTTAGTTAAAAGCACCAACTCTGGATTCAGATAGAACTGACTTCAAATGTTGACTCCACCCCTTATTAGCAAGGTAGCCTAGGGTAAATCCTGACCATCTCTACATTTCACCATCTTCCAACGCCCAATTCAAATATTTTCTCTACGTGAAACTACCTGTGCTGTCTCCCTCCCAAATTTGAAAGTATTATTTCCCTCTTAACCCATCACTCCCTTTTCTGAAATGTAGACTTTTAAATTAATTTTTACATAAGTATGATCATTCAATATGTATTTTTCTGCTACTTGATATTTTTCCAGGTAATATATCTTGAAAATCCTTTTTTAGTTCAACATGTATGGATCTACCTTATCTCCATAGTATTCAATACTACAGATTTATCAAAATTTATTTATTTATTCCATTAATGAATATTTCTGTTGTTTCTAATTTGTGCACATTAGGTACAATTTCACTATTAATGTGCATGCTTCTTTCTACCAATGTGCAAGTATTTCTCTCAGGGAGACACGAAGATGTAGAATGACTGGTAGAGATAAGCACATTTAGAAATTTAACAGACTGTACTAATGCCTTCTAATTTCGTTGTTAACAATAGTCAAATGTTAAAATCATTTGACTACTCTTTCTTTGACTTTACTTAACTTTTCAGATTCTGTAACAATAAGAATAAGAGGCCTTTCAACTGGTCAGAACCACTTGTTCTGGTTTTTCACCCATCATCCTCCACACTCCACTCCCCATCTGTGGGGCGGTTTGGTAGATGAGATGGAAGAGGCTGGGCACAGTGGCTCATGCCTGTAATCCCAGCACTTTGGGAAGCCAAGGTGGGCAGATCACTTGAGGCCAGGAGTTCAAGACCAGCCTGTGCAACATGGTGAAACCTTGTCGCTACTAAAAATACAAAAATTAGCTAGGCATGGTGGCGCACGCCTGTAATCCCAGCTACTTGGGAGGCTAAGGCAAGAGAATCACTTGAACCCAGGAGGCAGGGGTTGCAGTGAGTCAAGATCAGGCCTCTGCACTCTAGCCTGGGCAACAGAGTGAGACTTGGTCTCAAAAAAAAAGATGAGATGAGATGTAAAAGCATAGGCTTTGCAGTCCACCAAGTGGCTCCGAATGGCTGTGTGACCAGACTTCTTTAAGCTGATGTTTCCATTATCTGTGAAACTGCGTGAGAAGAATTCCAGAGGACTGAGGAGACTGAAATAACGCTTAACCAGCCTCTTTGCCTTATGACCATCTTCTCTTTTCCCTCCTTTCCTCCACCCTCTCCTGTTACCTCGGAGACCTTGGGACACTTACATTTATACTCAAAATCATGACTGGTAAAGTGAGTCTGAAATAAAAATGATCTTCTATAGAGAATTTTATTCTCTGAGCTTCTACAACAGGGGTGGACATGCTACATTTCATCTCCAAATCAGGCTAACATCTGAGTCAATCCTACCCATAGTAAGTCCCCAATGAACAACTCTGGCAAGACGAATGGATTCTATTTTAACTACAGCAGTTCCTGGGTAACGCTTTTGGTGGGGATCCAGGACTTTTTAAAAACTAAAAACCTAATTCCTATTTACCACTTTGACAGTATGATATTCGAGGTTAATCTAGGGATGCAAATTTCTGACGAAATCCAAAGAAATTGATACCAGTATTAAGAACAGACAGAGCCAGTCGTAGTGGCTCAGGCCTATAATCCCAGCACTTTGGGAGGCTGAGGCGGGCAGGTCAGGAGATCGAGACCATCCTGGCTAACACAATGAAACCCCACCTCTACTAAAAACACACACACAAAAAATAGCTGGGTGTGGTGGCATGCACCTGTAGTCCCAGCTACTCCGGAGGCTGAGGGAGGAGAATTGCTTGAACCCGAGAGGCGGAGGTTGCAGTGAGCCCAGATTGCACCACTGCACTCCAGCCTGGGTGACAGAGCGAGACTCCATCTCAAAAAAAAAAAAAAAAAAAAAAAAAAAAAAAAAAAAAGAGAGAGAGAACAGATAGGATGAGGTTCAAAAGAATCTTGTGCAATGCCAAGGAGAAGGAAGTGCTGAGAAAACATAATGCCATGTTTTGGAGAGGTCAGACTCGGGAATCAAACTGATTAATGGGTCTGCTGAAGAAGAGCAGATAGAGTTCTTTAGAAATTCAACTAGAGTAGAATAATCTCAGTGTCAAGTGCCATATTAACATCAAGTAAAAGGGTTTGGATAAAAATACTACTTTATAGTTCTTCCAATTCTGTGGACCATGTACTTGGTCTGGGAAGGATTACCTTCAAGCAGATGAAACACATAGATTCTTCATGAAAGAAACCATGACATAAAAAAAGAAATCAACAACATTTCAGTTAAGATTGCTTAGGTAGAGGTAAAAACAATTTAGCATATTATAAAAAACTCCTTGTTGGCATTTTAATAGCCTTCATATTAAAAATTATTACTTCCCCTAAGGAGAAAGTTTTTAGCATGTGTTATGAACACGGAACTGTAAGAGGTTTCTGGATTTTGGACAGAGGCAAACCCAAGGATAGATGAAAGGGATCAATATAGTTCTTAAAAGAATGTAAGTGCCACTAAGTCCGCCTTGATTTTACTAAACTTCTAGCAAATGCCTCCCAATGATGATAATAAGTATAGAACAAGTCTATCATTTTGGGAACGTTTTCTTTTTAAAGATTATTATGGCACTAGAACTAAAGCTTATGAAATTTTAGATGATGATCCAGGCAGAACGATAATGTTGGGTAAACGATTTTCTTCCCGTCTTTGAGTCTCTGCCACTCTAGCACCACATGTATTTTATGGATCCGCCAACAGTACCTTCCTTTTCTTTCAGAGTACAAAGATTAAATGAACTTCTTCCTTGAGCACACACAGATGGCTTACCAGTTGGCGGTTTTGATTGTGTCTTCAAGTCTCTACTTGCAACTCCTCAGAACTTATTTAAAAATCATCACCAAAGCTGCAAATTTAGAATTTCAGATCAGGAAATACTACCTGACTTATGAATCGTACACATGGGGTATAACTGACAAAGCCTCATCACTCATCATAGATTCACCCATTCTCCTTCCCTGTTCACAGCTCAAAAACCTCATTTAAGATGAGATTAGAACAACACAGCTTCATTAACCTTGGCAACCTGGCAGACTGCACTGGCCTTCAACCCAGGACCAGACAGTGAGCCTGGTGCTGGCTGCTGTATTGATCCATGTGTCATTCTCCTGAACGCAAAGCCACAGACTGAATTTCTTTTGGCGAAATTCCATTCCAGGCAAACACCTGGATTCACCCCAGTGATTGGACCTGTGCAGGCATTTGTCTATCCTCTGAGAATTACTCTGCAAATGCTGGAAGAATCAGGGTTTAGGAAGCTCCAAATCCAAAATGAAAAATGAGATCTGGTTTATGTGCTACAAATTGGAAAGACCTTACTACTTGTGATATCTGTGGGTCCTTAATCAGAATACTTTAATTTCCCCCTTCCCTTTTCTCTTCTGTTTGACTTTGGATTCTGTTTCAAAGTTTCTAAGTCAACAATATAATCAACTGAACTTGGAACAACTTCCTGTTCCTGACAGGAAGAAAAAAAGAAATCTCTTTGTTTCTCTAGTGGTGGGGGAGGAAATGAACCTCCCAGGGAAAGAAAAATCCTCTGGCTATATTTCTCTGGCTTGAGAAAGAGCAGAACAAGAAGGAGGGTCTTCTGATTTTGAATCCATTGCATATACTGGAGTTACAAGTCCAGTTGTCTATAGCAGCCAGGCAGATAAACGGTTACTGTTCACCAGCCTATAAGCTCCCCTGTATTTTCCAGTCTCCGTTGCAGTTAGGTTAGGACCATGTGACTAGTTATGGCCAATGGGCTGTTAGGGGAAGCTGCTGGTATCACTTCCAGAGGGCATGCCTTCTCCATCTCCTTCCTCTGCTGTGGTGACTCTGGAGGTCACATCTTCCATGTAAGAGGGAGCTATCTGGCCTTTGACCTATAGTCCACATTACATAAAGTACAAATAAATATTTAGCATGAGGCCACTGAGATTTTCGAGATTTGTCTAGAACAACTGCTACTCAAATGCAATATCTTGGATAAGACACACTTTATCAAATATAAAGACATGTTCTACACTGTCCCAAGAAAATATTCTGTCTGCTATATTTCTTAAATAAACTAACAATGATAGTGGCTAATATTTATTTTATACTCACAATGTTCCTTTATTATCCCCAGTTTATACATGAGGAAACTGAGACACAGAGAGGCTAACTCTTGCCTGATGTCACATAGTAAGTAGAAGTAGGGTTCTCAGATTTGGCAAATAAAAATACATGAGATATAATCATACTCAACATTATTCATTGTTTATCTGAAATTCATATTTAACTGTGTTTTCTATATTTTATCAGGCAACTCAACTGACAGGCTACCAGATTTGGGCCAAGATAGTCTGACTTTTGAATCCACAAGCTTAATTGTATGTTACCAGCTACTTCTCAGATTATTTTTAGTTTCACATTTTTATTAAAATATTTATTAAAAATATGGGTAAAATAAATATTTTATTTTTCTTTCAATTCTATTTTTTGAAAACAGACAGACATAAACAGAGCAAGCACAAAGATAAATAGCTACTGTGTTGGAGCTACAACATCAGACATACAATAGGGATTGGTGGGGACTGTGGCAAGTTGGAGATCATATACTTCATACACAGAGAGCAGTCACTACTATGCTATTATAGATAGTCACCACGTGGGAACCCAGACTTCTTCTAAAATAACTCAGAAATCTAGATTTTTGTACTAAATCTTCCCATTTTAAAATGCTGGTAACTAAAAAAAAAAAAAAAAAAAATTGTATAACCCTGCATTGGTCTACACAATTCTAGAGAACAATTCTAGAGAACAGCTCTGGAGGCTGAAATAAACTTGTGGGTCATCAGGTTGTGATCTCTGTATTCACATGAAGAATCTTTTTAAGCCACTGTTGCATTTGTCTTTAGGTTGCTGGGAAGCCTCTATTTCTGCATAGCCTTCTTCCTGTGGAGGAGCCAGTCCTAGGATTGCAATTGAAAACTCCAAATCATGATTAGGTATATATTTGATTTCAATCAATGGCTTATAGTTTGTGGTTTGGATTGTGTTTTCAAGTCCCTACTTGCAACTCAAAGCCTCTGCTAGGACAAGACATTGTGCTAAGCACTATAGGACTATAGATATAAGCAAGTTTCAATGCTCATCTTCTCTCCTATCTCATAAGTCAGAACAAGACAAACTAGTACAATGCCATAACAGATCGGGGATAGGCAGTTAAGAAAGAGACAGACTTAGCATGAAGTATATATGAACAAAGGAGAGGCATCTGGGTGAGTCCATTTGGAAAGTCTTCATTAAGAAGGTGACACTTATAAAAGACCAAAATAGAGCAGGATTTTAGTAAACTGAAGGAAGGGGAGGTGAGAGAAAAGGGAACAGTATAAATGAGGGTCTACACTTGAGACAGTTTTCAGCTTGGCTTCTGTAGAAAATACTTTTAGAAGGTGAAGCAGTATCAGGTTGGAAAAGTAGGTTGAGGGCCTCAAATGCTAGAAAAAAGGAAGATTAAAATCAAAATAACATACTCTCATAATATACCTTGATATCATCTACTAGTATGTAACTTTTTTTTTTTTTTTTTTTTTGAGACAGAGTCTCGCTCTGTCGCCCAGGCTGGAGTGCAGTGGCGAGAGCTTGGCTCACTGCAAGCTCCGCCTCCCGGGTTCACACCATTCTCCTGGCTTAGCCTCCCGAGTAGGTGGGACTGCAGGCACCTGCCACCACAGGCACCTGCCACATGCTAATTTTTTGCATTTTTAGTAGAGATGGGGTTTCACCGTGTTAGCCGAGATGGTCTCAATCTTCTGACCTCATGATCTGCCCGCCTTGGCCTCCCGAAGTGCTAAGCCACCGCACCCAGCCTAGCATGTTAGTTTTTTATATTCCAAAGCCCTCACTGATATTTTCTCAATTTGTTCACATGGACAAATAACATAGGTATTACTAGCTCTATTTTACATCTAGGAAAATTGAGTCAGAGAGGTTACCTAGCTTTCCCAAGTTATCAGGAAATCAGAGTGAAGGATAAGATTAACATGCAGATTGTCTAAGTTAAAGGTTCACAAACTGTCTGTAAAGGTCCAGATGGTAAATGCTTTCATCTTTGTGGGTCATGCAGTCTCCATTGCAACTTCTTAACTCTGACATTTCCAGCAGAAAGTAGTCATAAACAATACGTGAATGAATGGGCATGGCTGCGTTCCAATAAAACTTTATTTACAAAAACAGGCAGCAGACCAAGTTTGGTCATGACTGTAGTTCACTGACATCTAGTCTAAGTTTTGTCATAACGTGGTTCCATAGGTGCTACGGGAATTTCCTTTGTTCGTTGTAGTGTTCTCTGTGCCTAAAGTGGGGCCTGAATTATAACAAGGGCTTAATACGTGTTTCTTGACTTTACAAAGTCACATTCCTGAAACTTTACACATGAACAAACAGATTTATACATTTGGCCTGGAAGTCATCCTTTCTACAGCCGTCCCCCTCTATTATTCAATTGCACCCAGTCCTAGTGATGTTACTTTTAAATACTATTCTCCACATCCACTTCTGCCACTGTCACTTCTTGCCTGAATTATTTCAGCAGACTCTTGGTCTCCACATATAGTCACCCTTTCACCATCTAATTCAGACTCATCAGGGAAGCCCAATCTGCACAGCGGGTACTCCCTACTGAAAACTCCTCAATGGACTCTCACTTTATTTTGAATAAAAGCCAAACTGTTAGTCTGAGGCGTCCACTTACAATCCAAAGAGCTCCGGATAACTCTCTAGTCTCATCTGTGACATACCCTGTACCCACCCTCACTCTAATCTCTGTGGTCTGTTCTCAGAGAATATGGATCTCTTTCCTGCCACAGGGCCTTTGCACAGACCATTTCTCTCCTTCATTTCACCTTCCTCCATTTATCTAGTTGATTCTCCTTTAGTGTTCAAAGCTCAGCTGCCTTCTTCCCTCTCTCAGATGGGACACCTTGTCTATCACAATCTCACAATAACCTCACTTACTACATTGTAACGAATTACGAATTATCTGATGCATTGTTTAATGCCTATCTTCCTGCCACTTTGCTCACTAGTATATAGACTATTACTAGCACAGTGTCTTCCATGTAGTAGGTACCCAATACACACTTGTTGAGTGGAAGCATAACATGACAAAATTTTAGTTTTGGAGAAAATCTTAGAAGCCATCTACTTGACTCTTTTGCGTCACGCAACATTCTCAATTTAAGGGAGTCGATAAGGTACAGGGCTTGTCCTGGGCTTCAGCAATCTAAAGCAGCCCTATTTTTCTGTACTTGCTATACCCTATCAAGCACTGTTTTGAAAAATGCTACTCGCAATTCCCAAAAGTATTCAAGCTTACAGTAACTGTGTGTATCTCTCCTCTGGTTGAGTGATTCCCCCCACCCCATCTTCCACTTCATAATTTCCCAAATTTCTTATAACGATCAGGTGTTGCTTTTATGAATAAAAGTTCCATAAAGTTACTTTTACTTTGAATTTATATAGGGTCTTTTCAGTGATTTCTATATTGTCTTTCAGTGATGCTTATTAAAAAATTAATGATTGGCTAGGTGCGGTGGCTTATGCCTGTAATCCCAGAACTTTGGGAGGCCGAGGTGGGTGGATCACTTAAGTCAAAAGTTTGAGACCAGCCTGGCCAACATAGTGAAACCTCGTCTCTACTAAAAATACAAAAATTATCCGGGCGTGGTGGTGCATTCTTGTAATCCCAGCTACTTGGGAGACTGAGGCAGGAGAACCTGGGAGGTTAAACCTGGGAGGCAGAGGTTGCAGTGAGCCAAGATTGCACCATTGCACTCTAGCCTGGGGGACAGGAGCGAAACTTCGTCTCAAAAAAAAAAAAATTAATGATTTAAAGTTTGATTATGAAATACATCAAATGTAAAAAACAGTATTTTAAAGAGATATTGGAGGAAACCAATCCCACCAAAGTATTTTCTCTACTCTCACATAGCCAACACACAACGCTTCATCTCTGGTCACCAAAATGTGTTCTCCCCACCAGAACCAATTAGTTCTCTAGTGGACTCTGTGGGAATTCTCTTGCAGACACCAGTGGGATGTTCTCCAATTCAATTCAATTCTGACACTATCTACCTGGAGACAGCATCAGATCCCATTGATTGAGGGCTCAGTCCACAAGACTGCCCCCAACTTCCAGTGCCAATGGCAAACCTCAAGTTGTTTTACCTGTGCCTCTGACCAACTGGCTATCAGTCAGTGTTTCCATGACCCTATCTGGGGGTTCCCTTAATTTGCTAGAGCAGCTTACAGAACTCAGGAAAACACTTACACATATTGGTTTATTATCAAAGATTTCACAACGGATATAGATGAAGAGATGCATAGGTCAAGGCATGCCGGAAGGGGCATGGAGTTTTTATGACCTCCCATGGCGAGTCACCTTTTAGGAACTTCCAGGTATTAGCTATCCAGAAGCTCTCTGAACCCTGTCCTTTTGGGTTTTTAAGAAGACTTCATTACATAGTCAGGATTGATTAAACCACTGGACAATTTAACCTTCAGCCCTTTTCTCTCCCTGGAGATTGGGGGGTGGGGCTGACCCTCTAATTGTGGCTTGGTCTGCCCAATGACCATCTCCCATCCTGAAGCTACCCAGCAAGCCCCAGGCCGCCAATCATCTCATCAGCATACAAAAGACACTCATCACTCTGGAGAGTCTGAGGATTTTAGGAGCTACTTGACAGAAAACTGGGTGAAGACCAGATATATATTTCACAATATTACATCTATGAAAAAATAAGACCGTATCTACAACTCAAGCCTGAAGATTTGAAAAGACCTGGCTTTTTGTTTTACTCTTAATAACAAAAGGAGGCCACGCGTGGTGGCTCACGCCTGTAATCCCAGCACTTTGGGAGGCCGAGGCGGGTGGATCACGAGGTCAGGAGTTTGAGACCACCCTGGCCAAGATGGTGAAACCCCATTTCTACTAAAAATACAAAAATTAGCCGGGCGCGGTGGCAGGTGCCTGTAATCCCAGCTACGCAGGAGGCTGAGGCAGGAGAATCGCTTGGACCCAGGAAGCAGAGGTTGCAGTGAGCCGACATCACGCCACTGTACTCTAGCCTGGTGACAGAGCAAGACTCCATCTCAAAAAATATATATATATAATAATAATAGTAAAATAAGTTGTTATATTGAATTCCATTTTTCAGATGGACAGTAAGCAAAGAGTTTAGATGACTCTTCCATGGTGATACAGTCAGAAAAGGGAAGAAACTGGGATTGTACTCAACACAATTCAAGCACCCACACGGTGTATTGTTTTATATTCTCCCAGACTCTGTGACGCACAGAGTAGCTCTAATTTTCCCTTTACAATATTGCTGAAAGGTGGTGAAGGCTAAAGTCTTTTTGAGAGCATCATATAAATTGACCTTGAATGGAGTGCATTCTTGATGTCTTCTCTTGAGACATCATCAAATATAATGATTCTTTGGGGAAAGACACTATTACTTTTTTCTCACAAATGGAAAATCTGAAACAGAAGCAAAGTGCATGGCTCTCTTTGGATGTTCGTGTTAAGTAGCTGACTTCTAGGCCTGCTAGTCTTTTACTATTTCATCAGTGATTAGTTGTATGTACAGGGAAAATGTCAGTCCTGGACTTTAAATTTCAGATATTAATATTTCCTTAAATGAACTAAAGGGCAAAGGGAATATTCTTCATTGGCGATCCATTCTCCCCTTTCTGTAATCTATTTTTCATTAGCCACAAGTCAAGGGCCAGTTTGTGAAATGCTTGTTTGGGTATCTTGTAATCTCATTGGAAGTGCTGAGAAGTCAAGACAGCCTCTAGGAGTGTATGGGAAAGGTGCTGATAAGTGCTAAGTGCAGCTACTTTGAACTGCACAATTCCCCTCACTGGGCATGTATTAACTCTAGCTAAACACACTAGTGCCACCTATTGGAAAAAATATATTTCAATCAAAATAAAGTTGCAGGCTTAAAGTCTGCAACACTGAAAAATGCCTCTCTAGGATGGCAATTTCCTCTGCCAAAGTAAAACAAAGTTAAGCCAGCTCACTGAAGGAAACTTAGGTGATCTCTAGGTATTTTGTTTTGGAAAGAAAGGCTTTCATTTTTCAACCTGATAGCAAAGAAAATATTACATATTAATGAAATACTAGACCAACAAACACCATAGATCGGGAATGGGCTTTTCTACAGTTGCTGCAGGATTACCCCTGGTGGGGCTGAGTTTCCTGGAGTCTGAGCATAGAGGGTCCTCGCATGGGCTGAGTGGGCTTTCTTTTCTCATGTCTGTTGCAGAAGAACCCAGAAATCTGGAGAAGAGAAAGGAATTGCCACAGGGAACTTAGTTTACTTTTTTTTTTTTTTTGAAACAGGGTCTTGCTCTGTTGCCCAGGCTGGAGTGCAGTAGTGTGATAATAGCTCATTGCAGCCTCAAGCAATCCTCTCATTTCAGTTTCCCAAGTAGCTGTGGCGACAGGTGTGCACCACCACACCTGGCTAATTTTTAGATCTTTTTGTAGAGATGAGGTCTTTCTGCATTGCCCAGGCTGGTCTCAAATCCTGGCCTCAAGCAATCCTCCCACCTCAGCCTCCTGAAGTACTGAGATTACAGATGTGAGCCACTGTTTGCCTTTTTATGGAAGGGGACAGAAAGGTATCTTTTAAAATTTTTCTTCTTTCTACTATTCAAGAACATAATTTATTTGGTTACAAAACATGAAATGTTGCTCCTCCCTGTCTCCCAAACTATTTACTGAAATATTGTTAACAGAGTAGTATGAAATTTGTACAAATAGCCTTCGATGAGGAAAAATGGTACAAAGAAGGTAAGCAACTAATAGGACAATACATATATATGATGTGCTGTGTGTAAAGTAAAAGAACAAGGAGGAGGAGGAGGAGGAAGAGGAAGGGGAGGGGAGAGAAGGAGGGCAGGAAGAGAAAGAGAAGAAGACATAATAATGTTAGCAAACAGCATACACATTTCCCTGGAAAAAGACAAAAATAAAACAAAACAAAAGTCTATTAATGGAAGTTACATTGAGGGACAAGGAGGTAAGAAGAAAGGGAGGGCTTTGCTTTCAAGTTTATATTTCTGTATTTCTAAGTTTCTCTGATTACACAGAACTGTATTATTTGTGTTGATTAAGGGGAAAAAAATGCCAAGGCAAAACTAATCTATGCTGTGAGAAGTTCAGCTCAAGATTGCCCTTGGAGGTGGGTCATTCCTAGAAGGCACCAAAGAGACTTGGAGGAGGGTTGACGATGTTTTCTCTTGATCTGGGAGCTGGTACCAGCAACAAAGGTATGTTCAGTGTGTGAAAATTCATCAAGCTCTACGCTTTTGATTTGTACATATTTCTGCATATGTTAAGCTGGGAAAAAAGGTCCAAAAATGATGCCAAGAGAAATTCTTGGGCAGTAAGATTATAGCCCATTTGTTTTCTCTTTCCCTGTATTAAATTAATACATGTTATAAAAATAAATAAAAATAGAATAAACTCCATATTTTTTTTCTCCAAATGTGTGTTTCAAATACATCTGTTTTTACATTGTTGTAGACGACGGCATTAGAAAAACTAAATAACATCTGTGCTGAAGGTTTCCTTTGCAAGAGCAGAAGGAGGTCTCCTCGGAGGAAGCCTGGGATCCAGCTTTGCTGGCTTAGTCTGGTCTCAGATGTCCTCGTAGGAAGATACCTCAGGCCCCGGCTGGGCTCAATGCCCACATGCCCAAGCTTTCAATACCAATGCAAAAGTTTCTGTGTTCTTTAATGGGAGGCTATTCAGCAGCCAGCAGGCCCAGCACCTACATTCTGAATCAGGCAAATTCTTCTTTCCCTCTCTGGCAAGAGGACCTCAATTACTCCCTGTCTGTAGGAATTCACCAGTTCAGATTACCTGTTTACCAGCGAACATTTGATGGGCTGGCAGATACCTTGGCAGATAAGTATTCAAATGACTATGCCTGTCATTACCTTTATTTGGAGGAGCCACAGTATACCCCTGCAGCTGGTGAACAAGTGCCCTGAATTTCCCATCAGCTTCTGATAAGGTTGCGGGATCACTGAAGACCCAGGTAGGGTTACAAGGCAACCGTTGTGCTTGACAAATAGCACGCTCCCACTAGTTTTTTTTTTTTTTTTTTTGCATTTACAAAATTATCAGTTGTGCTAAATGCATAGATGAGAACTTTAATCTTGTTTCACTTAGATGGCAGATAAAGTTTGTGTGAAACCAGTAAGGGCTTTTTCTGTCACCTCAAAGAAAGAAGTATTAGGGGCTAAGTGCTTTGCTTTTGTAATTTTCCATTATGCTATCCTTTTCTTTTAAAAACCAACTGAATCAAGAACACATGATTAAATTATCATGTGTCCTTATTGATGTCAATGAGCATTCCACAGGGGTTTAAAGATTTACATATCTGAAAACCTGGGGTAGAAAAGGAAAAAAAAAAAGCTAGAATTTAAAAGAATAATGATCTATTTCCTGGGATGGTGTCCTAATTTTCTCTTGAAAACCATGTGGAAAATTGACTTTATTTTAGTAATAGAGAGGAGTCATAGCAGAGACTATAACAATAGTAATCATAGCAGCTGTCATTTATTGAACACCTACTACGCTCCATGTGTTAAGTTCTGCTTTAGTACGTGTTAGTTCAATTTCCACCATGTGTTGTTCTTACTATACAAGAAAGAAATAAGTCCTGAGGCATTTCTTTGCAATATCACACAGGTCATATGCAAGTAGCAGAAGAAGAATGCAACCTCAGATCTTTTCTAGTCTGACACCTGCTTTCTTTCTATGTATGTTATGTTGATGTATTGATATGTCCCTTGCATTTGCAGATAAACAATTTGGGGCTAACAATGGGCTTATCAGCTACACACTTGTGGTAAACATAGGGACTGACTACTTCACAGTCAACTATAGGAGGTTAACAACCTAGGAGACAGAGTCTAGCTCTAGTTCAAGGGGTCTTGATGAATCTTGGTTGTTAGTGAAGCCATTCTAGATTCTCATGGGCACAAAGAGACTGAAGAATGGATTCTAACAGTCTGATGATGGTCTCTGTGATGATGGCGGTGGGCTGTTTTACAGAATGCAAACCTACTAGCTAAGATGGGAAGAGCTGGCTCAAGCCATATCAGAGAGGTTAGGGAAACCATGTGAGGAGAGAATTCCATCTTTAGGGGAACTGGGGAGATAGTGATTTTGGTGGGAACCTACCTTAAATACCCAACCTAAAAACACACAATCCCAGGCCAAACTATTTATGTTCTCCAAGGCACTCAATTTATTCATTTTATACATTTAGAAGAGATAGAGATCTAAAGTGAACAGAAGTGTGTTAATCTAGAAATGGTGTATTTTTAGGGTTGTGGTCATTTTTGATAGAGGCTGGCTATTTATGATGAGGTGAAGTGGGAAAACCAATATTCATTCCACTTAATCAATTCTTGGGGAATGGGACTTGTGTGTGTACATATTTTACAGTATTTTCATCTTTGCTTAGCTTGGCATCCAACCCATCAGCGGAGCAGATTTTGAAGTCAAGTAGTAATGTGGTCCCATAAGTTGCCATAGGAATCCTGCTGTCCACAGAAAGATGACAGTTTTGAACAGTGGATTCCCCAAATGCAAGAGGTCATATGAGGCAGACTTTACAAAGTTTACATAACAAAGAGCAATTCTGTTAACTAAAATGATTAATTCCCGTCAGTACACATCAAACAGAACTGTTACAAAACATTATTGTCTGAGTTCCCATTGCATAGTAAGGGTTTTTCACAAGTTCTATTTCCAATAACTCTTTTCACAAAGCCAGAGCTTCTTTTTTTTTTTTTTTTTTCTTTTGAGGGGGTGGAGGTAGCAGACATTAATTTCCAGAGGAATCTATGAATGGGGACTGAGTAGGCTGCCGTCTTAAGTGTGAGATATGTCGCGCTGATGTTGTGGCAGGAAAAGACAACAGCCCTTCTGAGGAATGGGGCCTTCCAGGGATCCGGGATGGATGAAAAATTCCCTGACAGGACAAAGGCTGATTGTCCTTCTCTTCAGAGACAATGGGGTATTTAAAAGGCTCACAGCATCAAAATGCTAACTTAGTCCTTTAAGACATTTTCAGTTTTATGTCTCACCGCTGACAGTAAGCATGAGTAGAAAAAGCCTTTTTTTGTGAAATCTCTTGCAAAGAAGTAGGCAGTTTTATTGTGAAGACACCACTGGCCTGCAAGTATAGTTACTCTTGAAAGGCCTCACAATCAAATGAGCCTGTTTTCTGCTTCTTAAGAAGTAGCAGCAAGAATACAAAAAAAGCAGTGAACTTTCAAATTCAGAAAGAAGGTCTGGACTTGAAGGCTGATTCTGCCAGTTATTTGGGTGACTGTGAGCCTGACATCTACAATTTCCTTATTTGTAAAGAATAACAACTGCCCTCGAGCCAGTTTCTCAGGGTTGCTGTGAAAATTCAAAGTAACAATGTATGCTGAGGTGGTTTCCTATGAAGTTTCAGAAACACAAATGACCAATATCAGTAATGTTCCTACATGGCCTATTCTCTCCCTTAGAAGATTTTGAACAGGAGAATTTCAACACGTAAGTTAGCTAGCTCCTAACGAAAGTTAGGACCTTTTCCCTTTGAATAATCCCCTTCTTAGGCTACTGAGTCTCTTCAGTTTCCTGGTCATTGGGTTAAATTTTCTACTCCAATAAAACTGCAATAATAGGAATAACAGTGAGTTTTGGGTTGGGAGACATGTAAATTCTAAACAGATCCTTAAACTGTTCTCATTTTCCAAAGCTGGTATATTGCACACCAATATACTTTCTTTTTATTTCCTCTTTGGCCAAAAAGTGAATTGTCAAGTAAAAGTGAATTGTCAAGATTAGTGTAACTTTCTATACAAAAACGACCTGCACTGTCTTAGCACCTAGGGTCTAAGGCCTCAGTTACAAAAATAAATTGTAAAGCCAGAAGAAAATATATCACAATAACAATTAGAAGCCAGGCGCGGTGGCTCACACCTGTAATCCCACCACTTTGGGAAGCCAAGGTGGGCGGATCACCTGAGGTTGGGAGTTCGAGACCAGCCTGACCAACATGGAGAAACCCCATCTCTACTAAAAATACAAAAATTAACTGGGCGTGGTGGCACATGCCTGTAATCCCAGCTACTTGGGAGACTCAGGCAGGAGAATCACTTGAACCCGGGAGGCGGAGGTTGCGGTGAGCCGAGATTGAGCCATTGCACTCCAGCCTGGGCAATAAGAGTGAAACTCCGTCTCAAACAAAACAAAACAGAACAAAACAATTAGAAGCTGCACAGTTTTCTTTAGGTGGCAAAATATGTATGAATAGCTACATGGCAACCAAACTGCACATTAAATTTGGGTGTATTTTCCTTATATGTTGTGTTCTTTACATTTACAGAGTTTTGGGGGAAGGGGACAAAGAGTTATTTACGAGTTTTCCACAAATTGTTTTCTTTTCCCCTTCACTTTCTTTGGTCAGTCATTTCTAAGAATCAACTGGAGATAACATGCCAGACCCCAAACTTATTTTTGGCAGAAATGCACCATCCTTGCATGGACACCAGATGGAAAAATAGAGTTTTCTATTTAGATTTCTAGAATGGGTTATAGTAGGTACCTGGGAGAGGTTACACAAATTGTTCAACATTCTTGCTCTAGTAGAAATGTTTTTGGGGAGTCTCCGTGGTCAGCATTAGAAATTATCCGTAGGGCCCAAAAGACAGATCCTCCCCTTTCTAAGAAGGATTGCAGACATTTGAGTTGAGCTTTCTTGAGAGGTTTACGCAGCACACTCCAATGTTCAGGACAGGGAGTAAAGAAAACATTTTGCTTGAGAAGCTTCCAGACCCCTGGAGTGACTTCCAGACCCCTGGAGTGTTTGGTTGGGGCCAGGCACGGTGGCTCACGCCTGTAATCCCAGCACTTTGGGAGGCCGAGGTGGGCGGATCACAAGGTCAGGAGATCGAGACCATCCTGGCTAACACGGTGAAACCCCGTCTCTATTAAAAATACAAAAAAATTAGCCGGGCATGGTGGCGGGCGCCTATAGTCCCAGCTACTTGGGAGACTGAGGCAGGAGAATGGCGTGAATTCGGGAGGCGGAGCTTGAAGTGAGCCGAAATCCCGCCACTGCACTCCAGCCTGGGCGACAGAGCGAGATGCCGTCTCAAAAAAAAAAAAAGAAGAAGAAAAAAAAAAAGAGTTTGGTTGGGATCCTAAAAGGTGGTAGATGTTCAGCTCACAAGGGCTAAGTTTTACAGGGCTGGCTTCCAGCCTGGGTAATGGCTGAACCTGTGAATGATGGAAGTTGGCTTCATGACATGCCCTGTTTAAGTTCAGACTGTAGACTCCACCTGACACTGCCCCCTAGGGCTTAACTCGCCAGGTCAATGCTCCCCCTTGTGGTGATTTCTGGAGCTGTTATCAGCTGTCTCCTAGGTGGCTGTCAAGCAAGTGAGGGTGCTTGAAAACACATGGTCTGGGAATACATATTGGTGCCTCTCAAACTCAAGAAGGGGTGGTGACATTCCAGTTACATGTCTGTTCCAAAGAGCGCATATGCTTTTCTCTAATTTTTAGAGTTTTTTGAGAAAAAGTTCACACAAGCTGCTTTTAAATTATCTTGCCTTTGAAATCCTTACCTGAACTTCTCCCACCTAGAAAATGTCTTTCACTGGTGACATCTCCTGTTTTGGGTGAGTGGAGATGAAATGACGCATGGCCTGAGTGATTACAGTGTGATGTCTGCACCAGGTGTAACGTGGGCTGAACAGCTTGACATGTGTTTTCGTGAAACCAAAGTATAACCTTCCCAAACTTAACCTCTTTGTTTCTGTCAACACGGTCTTACCTACCAACGTATTTTAAATGGTTCTTATGTATAGTTTAAAAGACTATAGGTTATAGCTCTGCAGGGGGCCCCTATCTCATGGGTATTTAACAACAGAAGCAGCTTCCTTTAAAAGTGGAATCAGTTATCAAATATATCATTTATGGGGCCACTTCCTCCAAGTACTCATTCTGTTTGCCTTTAAGCAGTATCTTCCAGTATTTGTAACAGTTGTTCTCAGCAGCACAAAGACCTTAGTAGATGAGAGATAAAGCATGAGTTTGGTCTATGACCTTGATTACAACATGTTGTGGTGTGATGATACGGCTTTGCCTTGACTGACATTTGTTTGGTCACTGCCACGGGTACTGTTTCAAGTCAGAAGAAAATTATTTACATGGAGAAAAACATCCCATGAGTTTAAGTTAATACATTGAAAACTTGGCCTGAAAGTAGGTGACTTTTTTTTTTTGGAAATCAAATAGTAACAAGTCCTATGTAACAAACATCTAGTATCGGGGTTACTAGATGTAATACATGTTTATTTAAATCAAGCCAAAATCATTACTAAGTACCTACTATGTGTAGGACAAGCGTAAGCGCCTTAGTAAACATTGTTTTTTATGCTATACACCATTTTAACAAGTTCCAATCAATATTTGCTTTCCATTCATTAACATTGAAAGTTCTTTCAGCATGCCATCTAATCACACCTAAGTATTTGCCTTTTTCCAGGCTTAACAAAACATTTTAGACACAGACTATCAAAGAACGAGGACTGTACAAATGTCTCCTTCTGATAATAGAATTCGTTGGCGACTTCAGTGGCCCCAGGTCCTGGGAAAGTTTCCACTGCTTCCCTGGTGCCCTCCTTCCCACATGACTGCAGGAACATGGAATAGCTCCAAAGATGGAGACCAAGGTGACCGGCCTTGCTCCTCTAGCACAAGTCCCTCAAGGATCTTTGTGCCAGGGACATGGGGTGGGGGCTCTATGTTCCTCTACTCTCCATTGTCTCCTAGGCCAATCCCTTTGTATTACAGATGAGGAAATTGAGGCTCCAAGAAAAGTGACTTGTGTAAGGTCACACGGCTAGTACATCACTGTGCCAGCCCCAGGGCCGTGGACCTGGGATTCCCATCTCTATGTTCTTTTCTTTTCATTAATCTAAATCATCTTAATCTTTCAGATTTCGAGGTGAACAAGAAATCCTTTCTTGCCTCTGAGCTTTAGTTTACAAACTGTTTCCTCTATGTGCAGTCCCACTATCTTATATCACCCTTGTACCTTCACCTTTCACAAGTGACTGGATTATTCTTAAGATCCTGGTTAAAACATCACTTCTTCTAAGATGCCCTTCCTGAGCCTCCAAGACTGAGTCAGGTGCCCTTCCAGTGCATTATCCTGTCATTCGCTACTGATGCCAATCCCAGCATTTGTTACCTGTGGAGCAGTCATTGAGATCTCCAGCACACCGCAGGCTCATTGTGGACGGGAACATATGTCATGTCATGGTTGCATCCCTAACGTTTAGCACAGTGTCTGGGACTCCCTAAATAAACAATGAATGGATAAATGGATTACTGGGCAAGTATTCTCTCTTAGAAAAGTGAGAGTTAAAGAAGATCCAGTTTGTGCAGGCGGAGAACCAGTAGAAGAGGGGATCGGGGGGCCAGGTGTGGCAGTATGTGACCGTAAATTCTAGCAACTCAGGAAGCTGATGTGAGAGGATCGCTTGAGGCCAGGAGTTCAAGGTTACAGTGAACCATAATCATGCCACTGTAGTCAAGCCTGGGCAGCCGCGTGAGACCAGTCTCAAAAAAAAAGCTGGTGGGGTGGGTCTGTGATGCCTAGACCCCAACTGATCCTCTCTCTGTGCTTATCCTCGTGTGAAATTTATGATGTCTGTTCTTCAAATTTGTATGATTTTGATTTTCTGGAGAGGCCTGCAACAAAGCCATGAGTAGTTTAGTATGGAAATGCTTAAGAGAACCCCCCCAACAATTTCTCTCTGGGTCTGCTGGAGGACTTTTCCCAGAATAGGCCCAGCAAGGGCCTTCCGTTTTCTTTGTTTTGTTTTTTTCTTTTGAGACGGAGTCTCACTCTGTTGCCCAGGCTGGAGTGTGGTGGCACAATCTTGACTCACTGCAACCTCCCAGGTTCAAGCGATTCTCCTGCCTCGGCCTCCCCAGTAGCTGGGATTACAGGTATGTGCCACCATGCCTGGCTAATTTTTGTAATTTTAGTAGGGACAGGGGTTCACCATGTTGGCCAGGCTGGTCTTGAACTCCTGACCTCAAGTGATCTGCTCACCTAGGTCTCCCAAAGTGCTGAAATTACAGGCATGAGGCACTGTGCCCAGCCCAAGAAAGGGCCTTTTTAAAGATTCCCCTGGGATCAGGGAGGAGTTGGGCCTTTTATCTGCAAGTGTGATTAGTTGAAGTCTTTTTTACCCCTTGCAGATGGCTGCCAAGGGTTTGTTTCATTCCAACTCACTGCCATGGTGCAGCTCACATGGGAAAGGAAAGAGAAGTATATTCCTGTGCTAACATAACCCAGGGGCCCAGGGAGTTCTAATGGTGGGCAGCTTAGTGTGTTACCAGAGGCATTGACTTCCCAGGACACCTCTTGGGCCAGTTGACTGGCATTGCAGTCATGAGCAGCTTTTCTAGCAGAACTCTGGACTTGGGTTTGGAGGGTGGTGTTTCCCGCTATGCCTGGAGTAGGTGTCTTGCTCTGGAGATCAATGACTGTGGGCTTAGATATCTCCAGGGCAACAAGGCTCTTTCCCCAGTGACGAACTTTGTACTAATCGCATTGGCTGCTCTGTATGTTGCACAGTGGTCTACAACCAGGCCCAGAGCCCAGCTTGAAATGTCAGGGCCATGACAGGATTCACTGAAATAGAACCATCACTTAATACTATGGTTTTGGGGAAAAAGCAATTATTCCTTCCCCTAAATAAATGACCTTTCATGCTTCCCTTTTTGTATCAGTTTCCTCATCTGTAAAAGAACAGATTTGAATGAAATCACCTTCAAAGTTCATCTTACAACTGAAATTATTCGATATTTATAACCTGAGTCTGTAGTTCCTCTCTTAGAACATTTATTCTAAAATGGTAGTTTCCCAATCCATGTAGACATGCTCAAGATATCCCAAAGGAGGAGGTCCTTAAAGCCCAAACTTACTGGCCATCAAGGTCTTATCATCCTACAGTCAACTTATTATTTTGCAATAAAACAACCCAACCCCTAGCCCCTACCTGTGCCTGTGCACATACAAGATGTCCAGCTTCCCACAGAGTCCTCCCCACAAATATCTGTGGGAGCAAGTTTACCCCCATGGTATCTGAGAAACTTCAAGCACCAGTCTTTGCTCTCCTGAGCAGGGAGCTCTTTGCAGGTGGTGGCTGCCCAGCCTCCAGGCACTATAAAGAACTTGGCCTGCTTCTCAGGGAAGGAAGCATTCCTTCTGATCTGCCGAAAACTGCAGCTCCCTGCCGAGAGAGACATACTGAGCCCTCTATGCACAAAAACCGTGCATGAACCTGGGGGAAGGAGAAAAGAATGACTTTTCATTTTGTGATGCTCTGTTAAAGAGGACTGACATGGTTTGGCTGTGTCCCTACCCAAATCTCATCTTGAATTGTAACTCCCACAATTCCCACATATTGTGGGAGGGACCTAGTGGGAGATAATTGAATCGTGGGGGCTAATTCCATACTAATAATTGGGTCAGTATGGAATCTCCCATACTGTTCTCATGGTAGTGAACAAGTCTCACAAGATCTGATGGTTTTATACGGGGAATCCCCTTTTGCTTGTCTCTCATTCTCTTGCCTGCTGCCATGTAAGATGTGCCTTTCGCCTTCCACCATGATGGTGAGGCCTCCTCAACCATGTGGAACTGTGAGTATTCTAAACCTCCTTTTCTTTATAAATTGCCCAGTCTTGGGTATATCTTTATCAGCAGCGTGAAAATGAACTAATACAAGGCTCTAAACAGGCATTTTCAACTAATTTGACCTAAAACGTAGGGAAATGGCACTTCCAATGTTTACCAGAGTCCCTCTGTCTTGAACCTAGGCATGTCCTCAGAGGGCTCCTCCAGAGATGAGTGCCTGGAGTAACGGCCAACAAGCTTTCCCTAGAATCATTTCAGTTCTCTGATTACTAGGTTTATTATTTAGTTTATTGTGCCACTTATCTTTTTATTTTGAGGGGAGTCTTCTTGGAGGAAGCAAAGAAGCCCAGAATCAGAGAAAATGAGGGGCTCCTTCATCAGTTTGCCAGACGTGCCCCCAGCATATTTGGGTGGATGTGGGCATGACATAGGTTTAAGAGAGAGCCTGGCTGCATAAAGACCTTTGTACTCTTAGCAGCCCAGTGGTCATTTCTCCAATCTGGACTTTATTTCTCCTTTATCCTGTTCTAATAAATCACTGATTTTGCTTAGTGATTTTCCTCTAGTGATGGATGGAACAAGAACTAGTTTTATGCATTTGATTGCAGGCATTGGTTTCGTACACTCACTCAGTACTCTAGGGGCCTTCAGACAGGATCTTAAGGACACCGCCCCTGCCCTAAGGCAACAAGAGTTGTGGAAGCAGAAGGAGTGTATGGAAGATGGCCACAAGTTTCAGGAGGTTTGCCCGTCCTAAGGGAATAGGTAGCATTTTGATGGATCAGCCCCAGAGATGCTCTAGAGCAGCAGTCCCCAACTTTTTGGCACCAGGGACAGGTTTTGTGGAAGGCATTTTTTCCAGGGATTGAGGTCAGAGGGCATGGTTTCAGGATGAAGCTATTCCACCGCAGATCATCAGGCATTAGCTAGATTCTCATAAGGAGCGCACAACCTAGATTCCTCGCATGCACAGTTCACAATTGGGTTTGTGCTCCTATGAGAATCTACTGCTGCTGCGAATCTGACAGGAGGTGAAGCTCAGGTGGTGATGCTCGCGCACCTGCTGCTTACCTCCTACTGGGCAGCACAGTTCCAGTTCCTAACAGGCACTGGTACTGGTCCATGACCGGGGGTGTGGGGAGAGCGGGGCGGGGGAGAGGAGGTTGGGGATCCCTGCTCTAGATTAACAGCCTTTCTGTTTAATTCATTCCTTCAACAAATATTCATCAAATGTCCACTCTACGCCAATTACAAGCTACATTATTGTTCTAGGCACCAGGGATAGTGGTGAACAAGATGTGCTGACAAAAAATGGAAATCCAATAGGCAATGGGTAAGGGGGAAGTTCTTGCTGTTGGACCCCAGAGCTAGACAGATCATTTAAGAAGTATTAAACTGCAAAGTTGAAAGACTACCCATGTGTAGTATTTCACAACTCAGCTATTCCAGAACTGCTAATACAGGGCCTTGGAACGTATGGCCCTAGGTGACCACATTGACCACATATAATTTGGAGCTGATTAGACAGAAATCTCTCATTTCTGAGAGAGAAGAGATACATCCTTTAGGAAGGGAGCCTAGGAAATCACTTTTTTCAGAGTCCTTAAAGGGGTCTAGATATCAGCCTAGGGCCACAATGCTGATACCTTGTCCTGCTTGTGCCAGGCTGTGTCATTGGTAAACAGGGCATGGGTTTCCAGCCTGCTTTCTGGCAGTGGGAATGCAGGTGCTTTGGAGGTTTCTGCCACTAATGACCAGTGGCCTGGATTTAAAAGATGAGGGGGGAGGGTAAAGTCTCCGCCTACAGAACAGGATTTATCCAACTGACACGTACAGAAATGAAATTTAACTCCACAGCCCTGACTCAACAGATACATTGAGAGCTGCTTATTGCAACCTCAAAGTTCCTTGCTTTGTGGAACTGTTCACAATGTGAAAAAAGCAATTTAAAATAAGGGGGATTTGAGGACAAATAAGCTTGAAAAATGCTTTTGCCTGATCAAAATTCACCAATTGCTTTACTGCAGGACTTTACAGAGCCGTTCATGTGAACACGTACTTTTGTGAAGCACTGTGGTGGGGGACAGGAAAGAGAGTTTGGCACAATTTGCAAACATATTTGGGCACAAGGACCCCTCCCTAGAGGTGCACCCCATGGGGCTAGTGTTCTTTGGAAACTGCTTTGGAAAGCATTGGTTTAGGATGATGTTGTCACCAGGCTTGACATGTCATTCAGCAAAATTAAGGGTGATAGTTGCCCTTTCTCTTTTTACTAAGACTTGCGTTTTAATTTGAAGTCACTGATGTTTTTTTTAGCATTTTAGTCTTTTTAAAACTACCACACTGCTCATGAGAGAAAATACCTTAAGTCAAACAAAACATAATAAAAAACAACAATAACTAACAACAATCCCCTTAGTCTCTTTAATTTCAAAAATACATGTTCTTATTAGGTTTAATAAGGGTCACCAAAAAAAACTTACTTTGGGGTAATGTAGTTGTTGTTTTTTCTTTTTTTCTTTTCTTTTTTTTTTTGTTTTGAGATGGAGTCTTGCTCTGTCACCCAGGCTGGAGTGCAGTGGCATGATTTCGGGCTCACTGCAAACTCTGCCTCCCGGGTTCACGCCATTCTCCTGCCTCAACCTCCCCGAGTAGCTGGGACTACAGGCACCCACCACCACGCCCGGCTAATTTTTCATATTTTCAGTAGAGACTGGGTTTCACTGTGTTAGCCAGGATGGTCTTGACCTTCTGACCTCGTGATCCGCCCGCCTCAGCCTCCCAAAGTGCTGGGACTACAGGCGTGAGCCACTGTGCCTGGACTGTTTTTTCTTTTAAAAAGCATTTGCTATTTGCACTGTAGGGAATTTAATTTTTAGAGTTAGCTAAAGTTCTCTATATATCCATCAAATTTATAGCTATTTATTACTATCTATCTATCTATAGTGTTTATGTGGTCTATAAGGTAAAGTATGTAACTCTAAGAAAGAATTAACAATAACAAATTCTGAGCCTCTAACAAAGACATTCAGAAAGAACCTACTCACCTTATTAAAACATAAACCCATTTTTCTCCCTGTGTGAATTCAGGCTCTGCTACTTATTAATTATGTGGCTTTGGGCATATTACACCAGCTATCTCTGAGCTTCAGTTTCTTCATCTGTGAAATGGGTTTGTTGAGAAGATTGAAAGAGATGATGTATGCAAAAGAATTAAAAAAGCACACGGAGACTTAAAATGTAAAAAAAAAAAAAAAGACATTTTTTAAAGGAGGAAGTATAGTACAAATTTATCTATTTAAAACATTTACAGTTATATTTAAATTATAAACTATTAATATATTATTAAATGTTTAGTGGGCTTGCAGCAATTCCAAGATGATGTTTCCTGGGCCCCAATCTCAAAGATTCTAATTCAGATGGCCTGGGACCCTGCATCTTTAAGAAGCTTCCCCAGTTACTCAGTTGTGTGGGCTACACTTTGAGAGAGACTAGGTTGGAGGTTAAGAAATAATAGTAGGTGATGGGAAATATTTGACTAGAGCTTTAGATATGGTGCACTTGACTACATGCAGATTTAAAGTAGCCAATGTAATTTTGAAAAACCATTTAAAAACCGTGCTTTATTATAAAATGTTTCTAGGCAGCTTGGGCCATAATGGCCATTACTGAATAAGTGGATGTGGTGGGTGAAACAGTTCAACTGTGACTTTCTCTAGTATTGTCCTTTGATGACAGATAATATATTTCTTATGTCACACGTTTATCTGCTTGGGGAGGAAAAGAGATTGGTCAATATTTGCAGTTTCAGGGACATTTTGCATCTGCTTTATATGTTGAGTTTTATGATATAGAATGTTATAAAACATTTTATTCCATAAACACAGTTAACAAGGCAGATTAGATTGGCCCTTCTGACAGATTAGATAGGCTTTTTTTTTTTAGCCTTTGAGGAAATGCAGCAAGAGCACAGGGGACACAGTTGTTAAAATGTCATCTGAATAAAAGGTTCTGGGACTAGCCTCCAACTCCACCGCCAGCCATGAGGAAGTGAAGGAGTCCTCGGGGCATTTCCAGAGGATTTCTACCTATGAACAGGTGTTACTCCTCTGCACCATGACAGGGAAACAGCAGTCCCTTTTCTGCCTTGTCCAAAGGTGACATACCATTAACCAAAAAAAGGAGTTACTTTTGTGAACTCTGAGATTATTCACCACCCAGAGTGAATCCTAGGTTTCCTTAATTAAAAAACAAAAAAAAGTTCTAAAATCAGCTCCTTTCTATTCAGCTACACACCTTTGCTTTTCTCACCACCTAAAGTGGAATGCTTAAATTTTGAGAGAACTGTACTATTAAGTATGAGTGAATTTGTATGTTTTCAGAATATTTGTCTATTTGATCAGTGACAGGAGAAAGGGACATCACGTCTTGTGTGGCTGATGCTGTTTCCCTGGTATTTGGTGTAAAATATAAACTCAAATTAATCTCATAACAGCCAGTTTTCTAGATGAGGAAATTGAGACATAGAGAAGTTAAGTAACCTGCTCCGGGCCACATAGCTAATAAATGATGAAAGTGCATTCAAACCCAGGTAGTGAGGCTGCAGAATCAATCTTAACCACTGTTCTACATTCCTTCTTAACATATTAATATCACTAATATACTAAGATTCATAGGGTTTCAGAGAGATTGCACTGGATGCGTGAGAGTATAAGAATCAAGGTTTAAGAGGAGTGAATAATAGTTCAATCAAATTATTTATAAATGGATGTCCTTCAACTTCCAGCATGCCTCTCCCTATTTCTCCTTCAATTAAATCTCCTTCATATTAAGTCTTGATGGACTGAGTTCTAATCACTCCTGGAAGGACAAGTGATAGTGGAGACAATAACAACAAAATAATGATAGCAAAATAGTAATGGTAACAGTAACTGCTAACATGTATTGTGTACTTACTATTTGAGTGCCTCCCTGCAGACTCCACACTGAGCATTTTGCATATGTCATCTCCTTTAATCCTCCCCACAAGCCTGTTTCACAGATGAAGAAACTAAAGCTCAGAGGCACCTGTTGTATATAATATGCTCAAAGTCATATTGCTAATAAGTAGTGAAACCTGAATTCACCTAGGGGAAAATAGGTTTATTTTCAATAAGGTGAGTAGGTCCTTTCTGAATATCTTTTTTAGGGGCTTAGAATTTATATTTAGAACAGGGACAGCTTGTTTTTCAGCTTGTCACTTGATTCAGTGTGGTTATACTTTGTGCTATTCACCAAATATTCTCAGGTTTTTACCTTCTGAGCACTTAGAAAGATTACATAATTCCCTCCTCCTTGCCCCTTCTGCCCACCCTTGTGACTAGGAGATCTGGCAACAAGTGGTGAGAAACAGTTTCGTGTGTTGCTTCTGGCCAGGGCTGGATAATTCTAAGCTTGCTTTCCTGGGCAATGTTTCAGATAGGAACTGTCCTCTCAGCCTGGGCCTAGAGAGAACTTGGCCCCATTGCAGAGAGAGAATTGTGTGAGTGAGAAGGAAACCTGGCATGTTTTATTTGGGATCATTATAGATTTCGAGAAAGTTGCAAAAATAGGATGCAGTGTTCCAGGAACCCTTCATCCAGCATCCCCCAGTGGTGACACAGTACATGACTGTAGTATGATATCAACCAGGAAACTGACATTGGTATAGCACTATTAGCTAAAGACTTTATGCAGTTTTTTCCAGTTTTTACAGGCAGTCCTTTGTGTGTAGGGGGAGCGGGGGAGTGGGAGGTACCATGTGATTTGATCACATGTACAGCTTAACCCTGTCATTGTAAGGTTTTGATGTTACTATCACAGCAGAGATTCCCTACCCTGCCTGATCCACCCAGCCTCTTCCACATTTAGGTGTGACCTTAAAGGCCACCTAATTCCTGGAAAGTCATCTTTTGGCCAGAAATTACTGATTAAAGTGTTTCTTCTGGTCATTTGGGAGATCAGAGGTGATTCTGGGATGGTAGAAGGGGTTGGGGGAAACATGCATACTTTTTCATTTGCTTTTAGTTACTTAGAAAACAATTTATGTTACTTGAATTGGTTTGGGAAAGTGAGGCTTCTTGAGAAATGAATGCCTGGGAAATTTGGTGTTTAACAGACCTGATAATAATGTGAGAAGAAGGGTGGCGGCAGAAGCATAGATGGGCTTATTCTGTGGAAGGCGAGAAAAAAAAAAAAAAAGATTTTAATGCCAACACTCCCCACATGACGTGAATGCACACGCCAGTTAGAGACTCCATTTCTTGTTCTCATCCACACAGCCTAGCAAAATATTCTGAAAGTATGATAAGCAAGGAAAGATTTGTGCTGCCACAACATTACCATTTTCCTTCTCCAGTACTGTAATTTTGGTGGCAATTCTTCAAATGACCAATCTACTTGGAAAATTACTTTTTTTTTTCTTTTGCCTTGGAGAACTGTCATCTCAGATTATTTTGATCAGCTCTTTAGCAGTAAACTCAGGACATGGAAACAACCAATTTGCAGATAATGTCATACAGAATTTAAGTCTGAACAAGCAGAAAAAATTGGTTAAGAGTCTGAAGCCATATTTAAACCTCCATTCACCGACTGGCTGCATTGATTGAATTCTTTAACCATTGTTTTATGTATACTTTTAATTGAAAGTTTTTCTGGTTATAATTGAAGGTTCACATTTAGGCGTAAGAAATAATACAGAGAGACTGATTCTGTATCCCTGTTATCCAGTTTCCCCCAATGTTGACATTTTGCAGAACTGCAGTATAATTTTAAACCACGTAATTGACATAGATATAATCCACCAATCATATACAGATTTTTTCAGTTTTACTTGGACTCATTTGTGCTGCTGTGTTTGTATTTAGTTCTATATAATTTTTCACATTGCAGGTTCATATATTCACCACAACAGTCAAGGCAGAGAACAGTTCCATCATGCAAGGATCCCCCATGTTGACTTTTTACAACCACATCCAACTCCTTCCCTCTCTTTGTCCTCCTCCTACGGTTTCTTATCTCCCTAGCGACCACCAATCTGTTCTCAGTTTCTAAAATTTTTATCATTTCATAAATGTTCTATAAATGGAGTCACTCGTGTAATCTTTTGGGCTTTTTTTTTTTTTTTTTTTCTCACTTAACATGACTCCCTGGAGACTCATCCAAGTTGCTGCAATATTGATAGTCTGTTCTTCTTTACTACAAAGTAGTATTCCCTGGTGTATTAGTCCATTCTTGCACTGCTATAAAGAAATACCTGAGACCGGAGAATTAATAAAGAAAAGGGGTTTAATTGGCTCATGGTTCCACAGGCTATCCAGGAAGCATGATTCTGGCATCTGCTCAGCTTCTGAGGAAGCCTCAGGAAACTTACAATCATGGTGGAAGGTGAAAGGGGAGCCAGTATGTCTCATGGCTGGAGCAGCAAGAGGGAGAGCAGGGAGGTGCTACACACTTTTAAACAACCAGATCTCGATCTCTCTCTCTCACACACACACACACACTCACTCACTATCGTGACAACAGCACCAAGGGGATGATGTTAAACCATTCGTGAAGGACCACCCCCATGATCCAATCGCCTCCCAGCAGGTCCCACCTCCAATACTGGGGATTACAATTTGACATGAGATTTGGGTGGGGACACAGAACCAAACCATATCACCTGGTATGGACGGATGCACCACAGCTTGTTTATCCACTCGGTGAAGGACATCTGGGTTGTTTCCAGTTTGAGACTGTATGAATAAAGCTGCTATGCCCATTCCTGTTGAGGTTTTTATGTGGATATAAGTTTTTTATTTCTCTGGAATAAATACTTAAAAGTATGATTGCTGGGCTTTCTGGTTACTACATTTAGTTAATGAGAAACTGCCAAACTGTTTACCAGAGGGAGGGCACCACGTTACATTGTCATTAGCAATATACGAGTGATCCAGTTTTTCCTCATGCTCCCTAGCATTTGGTGCTGTTGCTCTTTTTATTTTAGCTATTCTGACAGGTGGGTAGTGGTAACTCATTAACCTGCATTTCTCTGATGGCTAATGAGCTTGGACATGTTTTCATATGCTGTTCTGTACATCGTTTTCGTGAAAATGTCTATTTCTGTGTTTTATTCATTTTCTAATTGGATTTTTTTTTCCTGTTGAATTTCGAGAGCTCTTCATATATTTATTTGCCTCCCATTCTGTAGCTTGTCTTCCCACCTGCTTTAACTAGGCTTTCTCTAAGGAAACATTTGCCTTATAGTTTAAAGGTATGTTTCTGAGGCATTAAAATAACTATGTTTATTTTTTCTTAGTAATGTAACTTTTTTTTTTTTTTTTTGAGACAGAGTTTCGCTCTTGTTGTCCAGGCTGGAGTGCAATGGCGCGATCTCAGCTCACCACAACCTCTGCCTCCTGGGTTCAAGTGATTCTCCTGCCTCAGCCTCCTGAGTAGCTGGGATTACAGTCATGAGCCACCATGCCCGGCTAATTTTTTTGTACTTTTAGTAGAGATGGGGTTTCTCCATGTTGGTCAGGTTGGTCTCAAACTCCCGACCTCAGGTGATCTGCCTGCCTCAGCCTCCCAAGTGCTGGGATTACAGGCATGAGCCACCGCGCCTGGCCTTTTTTTTATTTTTAAGATAGGGTCTTACTCTGTTGCCCAGGCTTGAGTGCAGTGGTGTAATCACAGCTCACAGCAGCCTTGAACTTTTGGGTTCAAGCAATCCTCTGACCACAGTCTCCCAAGTAGCTGAGACTACAGGTACGTGCCACCATGCCTGGCTAATATTTTTGTATTTTGTTGTAGAGATGGGGTTTCACCATGTCGCCCAGGCTGGTTTCAAACTTGTGGGCTCAAGCAATCTGCCTGCCTCAGCCTTCCAAAGCGCTGTAATTAAACGTGTGAGCCACCATACCCGGCCAGTAATTTAACATTTATTGCTGTTTAAAATGCTTTTTGTTTCTCTTTCAGATCTGTAACTACAGAATGAAGAGATTTTTTTTTCCTCTTAGGAGATTATTAGGGACATAGTTTCAGAAGAGAGAATGAGAAATTACTCTGTGTGAGTTTAACATGCTGTCTCAGCATCAGCAAACAATGAAGACTCTTCTAGTACAGAAAAAGAAAATGGGCGGAATTTCGGCAGAGAAAATATGCTAGTGTCCAAGACTTTGGTAGATATAGTCTGTGTAAAGGGAAGAAAATGGGACATTTGAAGAATGAAGAATCTGGTAGCCTTAAACAACTGGTCTAGTTATCTGGAAGCTGAGGAACTGAGGGCCCCGGGTCCATCCCAGCCACTACCTGGGAAGGAAAATTGGTTCAAAAGAAGCAGTGACAGAAGATAGTCTCTGCTGAAGCATTTAAACTGCTCTGGATTTTACAGGGTATGTTTGCAGAGAGCTTATTTAAACTGTCTGACTTTGCATTTCAATTTTCTGTCTTCTAATTTAGGCTTAAGATTCTTAAAATAGGCCGGGCATGGTCATTCACGCCTGTAATCCTAGCACTTTGGGAGGCCATGGTGGGTGAATCATGAGACCAAGAGATTGAGACCATCTTGGCAATATGGTGAAAACCTGTCTCTACTAAAAATACAAAAATTAGCTGTGTGTGATGGTGCACGCCTGTCACTTGGGAGGCTGAGGCAGGAGAATCGCTTGAACCCGGGAGGTGGAGGTTGCAGTGAGCCAAGATGGCGCCACCGCACTCCAGCCTGGTGACAGAATGAGATTCGTCTAAAAAAACAAACAAACAAACAAAAAAGATTCTTAAAATATGTCATATTAGACTGAGTGCTAGAAAAAAATCCAATTTGTGATAAAATACTTCCCATATACTCTATGAAAATGTAAAATATATACATTTATATACTGTATATCTAAATGATTTTAGTACTTCTAAACTATTAATAATGAAAGTTGCATGATATTTGTGAAGGTTATTCTAACAATTTTCTCACTATTTAAAAGACTCAAAGAGATTGTGTTATCTTCTCGTCACTTTCTGTATTTTCCATTCTTTCTCAATGTGAAGACTGACCTCTAGTGTTCTGTTCTTTAAGAATTAATAGACTAAGTCTAGTAGTGATTAGATACTTGGATACAAATTGTTTCAAAGATCAGTTTTACAAATATTTGTTACATATCTACCATGTGCTACAACCTGGTGATTAAGATCTTCCTCTTTCTACGACTGCCTCAAAGCACGCTCCTTCCTTTGAAGTACCTCTGTTGGGTATGCATTACATATTATGGAACTAAGACAATATTACGGAACTAAGAGTGTAAAATAAGCGGTGGCACATCAGTAAGTTAAATCAAGAGACAGAGAAAAACATGCACTATCTTGTTTATATACAGCCATGTGTTGCTTAATGATGGGGGTATGTTCTGAGAACTGCATTGTTCAATCATTTCGTCATTGTGCAAACATCACAGAGTGTATTTACACAAAACTAGATGGTCTACTACATACCTAGGCTATGCAGTATAGCCTCTTGATCCTAGGCTACAGACCTGTACAGCATATGACAGTCCTGAATACTATAGGCAATTGTAATATAATGGTATTTGTGTATCTAGACATACCTAAATGTAGAAAAGGTACAGTAAAAATGCACTATAAAAAATAAATAATGATACAGCTGTATAAGGCACTTATCATGAATGGAGCTTGCAGGATTAGAAGTTGCCCTGGGTGAGGGGAACATCACACACCAGGGCCTGTCGGGGGTTGTGGGGGCTAGGGGAGGGATAGCATTAGGAGAAATACCTAACGTAGATGATGGGTTGATGGGTGCAGCAAACCATCATGGCATGTGTGCACCTATGTAACAAACCTGCACGTTCTGCACATGTATCCCAGAACTTAAAGTATAATAAAAAAAAAAGATGGGGAAAAAAAAAAAAAGAAGTTGCCCTGGGTGAGTCAGTGAGTCGTGAGTGAATGTGAAGGCTTAGGACATTGCTGCACGCTACTGTAGACTTTACAAGCACTATACACTTAGGTTACTCTAGATTTATTAAAAGTATTTTTTCTTTCTTCAACAGTAAATTGATCTTAGTTTGCTAGATGACCGTTTTTGTATATGTGCTCTGTTGCTGACTGAAACATCATTATATGGTTCATGACTGTATTTAAAATGGTTATTTCCTGAAATGTTTGCTCTTATGAACCACTGCATTCAGAGATTGGTTCCCCACAAAAAGGCTTTCAGAGATATAATTTCTAAAACATGCCAAGCCTTTAATGTTATGGATTGCGGTTTTTCATGAGAATGACCTAATGAGTTTTAAAAACATTTTATTAGAGAAAATTTCAAACATTCACAAAAGTAGATAGACGGACATACCTATCTACTTTGGAGAATGTTTGAAAGACATATGGGAAGATGGAGAGAGGGAAGAAGGAAGAGAGAGAGGAAGTGAGGACTTAAAGAATGAGAAGAAAAAAAGTTTTTCTTACAGTCACTTCCTCCAAGAAGCTGTCCCTCATGTTTGAAATTAACCACCCTTTGCTCAGCAGGCTTTTTATTATTTCATTGTTATTTCTTTCTGCCTCATGTAAAATAAAATGTTACAAATGTCTGTTTCTGCCTGTTGAGGGGCAGAATATGTCTTTCTCCCCTTGTGTTATTTCTCAAGGAGCACCCTGAGGTGATCCTGTTAAAACTTCACTTGGGGCCGGGCGCGGTGGCTCAAGCCTGTAATCCCAGCACTTTGGGAGGCCGAGACGGGTGGATCACGAGGTCAGGAGATCGAGACCATACTGGCTAACACGGTGAAACCCAGTCTCTACTAAAAAATACAAAAAACTAGCCGGGCGAGGTGGCGGGCGCCTGTAGTCCCAGCTACTCGGGAGGCTGAGGCAGGAGAATGGCGTAAACCCGGGAGGCGGAGCTTGCAGTGAGCTGAGATCCGGCCACTGCACTCCAGCCTGGGCGACAGAGCGAGACTCCGTCTCAAAAAAAAAAAAAAAAAAAAAAAACTTCACTTGGATCACACTACTTTGTCCAAGCCCCATGGAGGTTTTCCACTTAGAGTGAAGCTGAAGTCCTCACAATAGCTTCAAACATGCCGGTATTTTCTGCCCTGGGGCCTTTGCACAGGCTTTTTGCCCTGTCAGAAGATTTTCCCCACCCAAATATCCACTTAGCTCGTTCACTCACCTTTTTCAAGTTTTTGCTCAAATATTACCTTCGACTTCCCTACTCCAGCACTTCCTACCCTTTCTGTTTTTTGTTTGTTTTTTGAGATGGAGTCTCGCTCTGTCACCCAGGCTGGAGTGCAGTGGCACAGTCTCAGCTCACTGCAAGCTCCACCTCCTGGGTTCACGTCATTCTCCCGCCTCAGCCTCCCAAGTAGCTGGGATTACAGGCGCCCACCACCACGCCTGGCTAATTTTGTTTTTGTATTTTTAGTAGTGACACGGTTTCACCGTGTTAGCCAGGATGATCTCGATCTCCTGATCCCGTGATTCACCGGCCTCGGCCTCCCAAAGTGCAGGGATTACAGGCGTGAGCCACTGCACCAGGCCCCCTTTCTTTACCTGACTTAATTTTTCTCCAAAGCAAGTATCGTTAGAAGTTTCCATGAGCCTCATTGAACGTAAGCTCCAAGTGCAGACTGTGTCTCCAGTGCTTGGCTTGCTGAGGGTGTGTCACACAGCTGATGCTGCAAAAGTATCTCTGAGATGAATATTGAATGAACTGTGTCTCACAGAGTGGACTTAATATATTTAGGCCGGGCGCGGTGGCTCAAGCCTGTAATCCCAGCACTTTGGGAGGCCGAGACGGGCGGATCACGAGGTCAGGAGATCGAGACCATACTGGCTAACACGGTGAAACCCCGTCTCTACTAAAAAAATACAAAAAACTAGCCGGGTG
>NW_016804543.1:18130-29573 GCF_001698545.2 Rhinopithecus bieti | reverse complement strand
ATATATTTGGCACACTTGATGAATGCTTGTGGAATGAGCCAATGAATAAATTCTGACCCAAGCTTGTTCTAAGTAACCAAACTGCCTGCGAAAGCAGGTGAGGCCAATTGAAACTAAATTTTAGAATGCAGAGCCAGGTAGTGGCTCTATCAACTTTGAAAAAGGTGTCTGTGAACCCAGAGTATGAGTTGTGAGAAATCAAGTAAAATGTTCCTCTTAGTTCTGTTTTGGAACCCACTTCTAATTCTGAAAGTAACATTCTACGATTTTCCTTAAATATCTGGCTCTGGTACAAATCCTTTGAAAAAAGTAGTTAGCAATCCTCATCCACCCCAAAATTGGTATACCCTAAGCTGGGTGTTTCAAAGCAGACTTCTCACTAACATTAATACATGGTTTCTATTTCTCCTGTTAAGTGGCAACATACATCCTTTGCAAAAAAAAAAAAAAAAAAAAAAAAAATTGCTTTTGGTCACCCTGTAGCAATTTCCTTGGGAACAAAATAATAAATGTAGAAATATCAAGGGAAAAGCACAAAGGCCCTTCTTTGGTGGGTGGTCAATATCACTTTAATTCTTCATTGTAATCCTCACAAACCCAAAGCCCTGTGAACTATTAAATTACTATGGGGATTTCCTCTGGGCTCCTCGCCCCAGCTGGTCTCAGGATGTTCTCAGCAACAGGCAGCTTGGGTAATGTTCTCCGAACACCTGTCACCTGCTCCATACAATCATCTAAATAGAATGTGAATACAAAAGGCCTATTATCAATTATGCAGTGATCAGTTTGGCTCAGACTGCACGTCTATGTGGCCTCCTTGAGAACATGTTGAACATTCCCTTAGCAGGCACATCAAAACACATGAGACAAGAAAGGGCATGAGGAGATGGTTGCTAACTCACTACTTCCAGGCTCAGTCAAATGAGTCTGGGCATATGGAGGTGATCAGTGGGTAGAGGCAGATGTTTGTGTGAGGCTAAAGGCATGGGATCTGGCAAAGCCTTTGTGAACCAAGCTCTGAAACTTATGAATCTGTGTGTGCATGTGTGTGCACATGCATGCACACATTTAGTGAGTAGTTCTTTCTCCTTTGTTGTTATACAAATGCCATTCAAACTCTTGGTATTTGAACCCAGGCTTCTTATCTTCCCCACCATCTTTACTTAATGCCTGACAGGTCCAGGGTAACCAACTGTCCCCATTGCACAGGACTGAGGGAACATGGGACTCTCAGTGCTCGATGTGAGAAAGTCTCGGGCACGCTGGTACACGTTGGTCACCTTACATCCTAAGTTCTTAGTCTATGCCTGCATGACACCTAATTTCAACTCACCAGTATATACACAACTGACCAATGATTCCAAGGGGGACCAACCTACACCAGCAATTCTAAATAAAGTCACTGAAAAAATACCCCTCATGGCAGGGGCAGAGAACCCCCATCACAGCCTCACCTTAGTATGCAACTGTGTGGAGCAGAGACTAGTCTATTAACTGGAAATGTCTTCTTTATTGAGGGCTTGTTATGGTTATGCTAAGCCCTTTACACAACTTTCTCATTTAATCTACTCACTAATTTATAAGGAAGGCACTCTTACTTTTCCCATTTTATAGATGAGTGACTAAGAAGTAAAGATGTCTCTTGCTTAAGGCCACATAGTACGTGTGCACTCTGAATCTCAGGCCTGTTTGAGGCCAAAGATAATGCTGTCAACCTCGGTGCTCTGTTGCCTTTGTATCTAGTTCCTCCAGGAAAACCAGGCTGAAGGCTGACTCTGCAACCATTCAGATTCATGTGGTGGGCACAGATATGGCGCTGGTGATTCAGAAGGGCTGCTTTAAAAATATGTGTTTAATCAATGAAGGAATGAGTAAACACACTGGAGGGAACTCTGGTAGCTTAATAGTGTCCAGTTAGCTTCATGTTTAAATCAAGACAAATCTTCTTGATTTTTCCATCAATTGGGAGTTAGTTGCCTTCAAGGCCTAAGGATTTCCAACATGGAGGTCTGACCTGGTTACTGTCCCTCTCACTCTCCTCTTTGGGGGAGATGCTGACATCAGCCGACACTCAGCGTTGGGGATTAGCTGGACCAGGAAGCACTAATGTCTTTGCAAGATTCTTCTAAGACTAGGTGATTTTCAGGAGGTCTCAGGACTGAGATAGCTTCTGAAGGTTTGCTAAGCCCACTGAAGGCAGTGAGGCCAATATTAACACAGTTTCCAAATCCGACCTCATGTGTAACAAGATTGATGCTCCCTGCTTTTCCCTTGGACAGTCTAATTTGAAGACTTTTCCATGATTTCAGGGGTAGGTTCCGAAGTAAAGGATGCATGCTGATGTTCTGTCGTCTACATTCGGTTAGTAAATATGTTTTGTTTGGCCTGCACTGTGTTCCAAAATTTTTTTAGTTACTTGATACTTGAAAGAATAGGGAGACCTTGCAATGAAAACATGCATTTTTAGCTTCTTCTCAAACATTAGAAAATTGGACCTATACCTACCTAGCAGCATTGGCTGAGGCTAAGACTGGCTGACTTCCTTAGACAAGATGTGTGTGCATAACTTACACAAGTCCCACTGGCCCTATTATCTACTGATCACATTACATTCATTTATGTTACTCGTCTCCTCTTGTCATGCACTGGAGCTTGTAATTCTTGCTCTAGATTTACATTGTCCAATATGGTAGCCAGTAATCACGTGTAGCTAGTTGCATTTAAATTAATTAAAATTAATAAAATTTAAAATGTAGCTCTTCTGTTGCACTAGCCACACTTCAAGTGCTTCGTAGCCACACGTGGTTAGTGGCTACCATTTTGGACAACCCAGATTAGAACATTTCCATCATCACAGGGAGTCTGTTGGACAATGCTGCTCTAGACATTATTTTAGAATTAAGGCTGGTATTGTGTCCGGAATTGGTGGGTTCTTGGTCTCACTGACTTCAAGAATGAAGCCACAGACCTTCGTGGTGAGTGTTGCAGTTCTTAAAGATGGTGTGTCTGGAGTTTGTTCCTTCAGATGTTCAGATGTGACTGGAGCTTCTTCCTTCTGGTGGGTTCATGGTCTCGCTGTCAGGAGTGAAGCTGCAGACCTTCGTGATGAGTGTTACAGCTCTCAAAGAAAACGCGTCTGGAGTTGTCCCTTCTTCCCGGTGGTCTCGCTGGCTTCAGGAGTGAAGCTGCAGACCTTCGTGGGGTTACAGCTGATAAAGGCAGTGTGGACTCAAAGAGTGAGCAGCCGCAAGATTTAGAGGAAAAGAACAAAACTTCCACAGTCTGGAAGGGAACCGGAGCGGGTTGCCCCTGGCTGGCTCGGGCAGCCTGCTTTTATTCCCTTATCTGGCCCCACCCACATTCTGCTGGTTGGTCCATTTTACAGAGAGCTGATTGGTCCGTTTTGACAGAGTGCTGATCGGTGCGTTTACAATCCTTGAGCTAGACACAGAGTCACAGAGAGCTAGTTAGCTAGATACAGAGTTAGCTAGATATAGAGTACCAATTGGTGTATTCACAAACCTTGAGCTAGACAGAGTACTGATTGGTGTATTTACAAACCCTGAGCTAGACACAGAGTACTGACTGGTGTATTTACAAACACTGAGCTAGACACAGAGTGCTGATTGGTGCATTTACAATCCCTGAGCTAGACACAGAGTCACAGAGTGCTAGTCCTCCAAGTCTCCACTAGGTTAGCTAGACACAGAGTACCAATTGGTGTATTCACAAACCCTGAGCTAGACACAGAGTAGTGATTGGTGTATTTACAAACCCTGAGCTAGACACAGAATGCTGATTAGTGCATTTAAAACCCTTGAGCTAGACACAGAGTCACAGAATGCTAGTCCTCCAAGTCTCCACTAGGTTAGCTAGATATAGAGTGCTGATTGGTGCACATACAATCCTCTGGCTAGATATAAAAGTTCTCCAAGTCCCCATCCCGTTCAGGAGCCCAGCTGGCTTCACCCAGTGGATCCTGCACTGGGGCTGCAGGCAGAGCTGCCCACCAGTCTGCAGCCGCAGGTGCACTCCTCAGCCCTTGGGCTGTGGATGGGACCTGCGCCAAGGAGCAGGGAGTGGCTCCTGTCGGGGAGGCTCAGGCCGCGTGGGAGCCCAATGCAGGGGGGAGCTCAGACATGGCAGGCTGCAGGTCCCGAGCCCTGCCCCGTGGGAGGCAGCTAAGGCCCCACGAGAATTTGAGTGAGGCGCCGGCGGCTGGCACTGCTGGGGGACCCAGCGGCAACCTCCACAGCTGCTGGCCCGGGTGCTAACCCCTCACTACCCTGGGCCAGCCGCGCCAGCTGGCCGCTCTGTGTGCAGGGCCCCCGAGCCCTCGTCCCTGCCCGCTGGAACTCACACTGGCCCGCGAGCGCAGCCCCGGTTCCTGCCCGTGGCCGCAAGCAGAGGGAGGCGGCTCCAGCCTCAGCCAGCCCAGAGAGGGGCTCCCAGAGTGCCATGGCGGGCTGAAAGGCTCCTCAGGCGAGGCCAGAGTGGAGGCGGAGGCTGAAGAGGTGCTGAGAGTGAGGGCTGCTAGCACACTCTCACCTCTCAGTATCTAGTGTGAAATTATTCCTACTTCCATATCACTTACCACCCCCTGAACAGATTTTGCATTCTGCAAATCTTATGGCAAGAGTAGAGGGAGGAGGATGAGACAGAGGAGAAGGAGGGGGAGTAACCACTCATGGACTGCTGACTCCATGTCAAGCACTATAAGAATATAATTAACGACATTCCATGAATTGTCTCATTTAATTCTTTCAACAGTCCTACGAGATGAGGGAGATTATAACTCCTTCCCATTCTGAAGATAAATGGAGGTTTAAGAGTTCACTACATTGTACTCAGGAGGCTAAGGCAGGAGGATTGTTTGAGCCCAGGAGTTTGAAGTTATAGTGAGCTATAATTATGCCACTGCACTCCAGCCTGGGTGACAGAGCAAGACCTTGTCTAAAACAATCAACCAATAGTTCATTACATTGCAGAAGGTCACATTGTTAATATATGGTGGAACCGGTTTAAACTGTTTGACCCTAGAACTCATGCTCCTAACTCATGATCTTTCAATAATAGAAAATCCATAGAAATGAACCCACATTCTTCATTAACAGTGAGCCCACTGAAAGTCAAGGGGAAGGGATTCTGTGCCCTCAGTCCACTGGGATCTGGCTGAAGCTTTCAACAAATTAGTACAATTAGCTAACAGTTATATTCTTGGCCAATACTAATGCCCACTTCTACTAAAAACTGAAAATTGTCCATTTGAATGTTGACAACCTATTTCTTCATTTCTGTAGTCATTCCATTGCTTCTCCTTTTCTAGAATTTGAGAACTCATGGCTACCAAGTATTAGCTGATTGCAAATATTGATAGCTATTTCAAATATTGATTAAGAAAGGCATTTGCTTTGACATTCAAATAGAAATGACATTTTTCATTTTGAAGAGTTTATTATTAAATGTGTTGTTCTATTCTTACTTAGAAGCATCGTTTTTACAAATTACTCTTAAATAATAACATTATATGCCCAGAATAAAAAAAAAGATAACTACTTTAGCTTATGTCTACTATGTAGTAATAGGAATTACAGATCACTTTGGAAGGGAGGAATGTTAGACTAATTAATTTCATTATGGGTAAGAATTTTGACATTGTTGTCTTGTTCATGGGCCAAACAATGATCAAGGTTCACATACACAAACATGTTTTTGTTGCTTCTTTGTATATATTTTACAAATTCTTCTTGATGAGTCTTTTTTGTCTGCTTTCTCTGTAACTTTTCACTATTTATTGGTTCTTTTTGTTCACTGGCATGGCTTTTCATTTGGATGCTCCTAAATTATAATTTTCCTTTAAAGAAGGCAACACATAAAATCACATCAAGGACACCATTAGGTGAAGGCGAGTGAAGAAAATTTTAACTGGGTAGGATCATTTTTAAATGTAAAGCGAGTACAATCAATTGGTTTGTGTCAAGCTTTTTCTGTGTTCTATATTTGCAAATTATTTTGTAGTTTCCTAAACTATAAACATTTATCAGAAATATTTTTATGACAGGGTTTGCTTTGCCAGAGACCATACTTGTCATCAGCTTTGCTTGCCAATGAAGAAGAATGCTTTTATCTGGGTGAATTTATGCATAGAGTGGGGGTGGAAGATTCTTTTTTGAGAGAGATTTTCATCTCCAGCCTAGAGGTTAGGGGAAAACTTTTTAGAAAAGTAGATGGAAAAATTGACCCATAAAGTTTCTCATTTCAATTACAACCACACACGATGTTGGCACCCCTCTAAACAAAGTGGCCGGCATTGGTCACATCTTCTGTGTTTAGACAGAACTTTAAAATAGTTCTGCTTTATTGTTTACACCCATATTTATCAACCAAAATTTCCCACCTGTTCAGGAAGAGTTTTCTGATGAGGAAAATATTTGGAATTAGATGTTGACATTGAAATCTGAAAGGGAAATGATTTCTTAATGCAAGCATGCCTTACTTAGTAGTAAATGTTGACCTGAGATCCTCAGAAGATATGAGCTGTTCTGAAGAGGCATTTCCATGGCTTAGTCAACAATCTCCAAAATCATTAGCGAATTATTTAATTTATTCAGAACATATTTTTTATTTTTGTGTGGAATCAAAAAAATGTCATTCCAGGAGACCTTGCTTGGTACATTTAGCATGAATTTTTTTTTTTTTTTCTGAGACGGAGCCTTGCTATGTTGCCCAGGCTGGAGTGCAGTGGCATGATCTCGGCTCACTGCAACCTCCTCCTGGATTCAAGCCATTCTCCTGCCTCAGCCTCCAGAGTAGCTGGGACTACAGGCGTGCGCCACCACACCCAGCTAATTTTTGTATTTTTAGCAGAGATGGGATTTCACCATGTTAGTTAGCTAGGCTGGTCTTGAGCTCCTGACCTCAGGCAGTCTGCCCACCTTAGCCTCCTAGAGTGCTAGGATTACAGGCGTGAGCCACCGTGCCCAACCGCATATGATTTTTTAATGAAGACAAAAGGTCCTCAAGGGACTATTACTCAGGATTTTAATTTCTATTCCCTGAGGAGTCAGGTACTAATTCTTGATTATAATTTGAGAAAAACAAGGTTATTCTTCTAACCAGCTCTCATACAGTGTTGGTGGAAATGTATGATGATACAACCACCTTTGAAAACTACTGGGCAGCTTGTAACTGGTTGAACATAGACTTGCTGTATGACCCAGTGAATTCTATTCCTAGATATACCACATATTCAGACAAAAACTTATAGCAGTTTTACTTGCAAAAGTCAAAAACTAGAAACAACCTGAATGTCCATCAACCTGAATGTCCATCAGACAACCTGAATATCCAACTGGTAGATGGATAAAACAAACTGTGATGTATCCCCATAATGAAATACTACACAACGATAAAAGTTTACCATTGATACATACTACTACAAGATGTATCTTAAATGTCTATGCTGAAAAGAAGCCAGACAGAAAAGAGTGTATACTACACAATTTAATTCGTATAAACATCTATGAAATGGAAACTAATACACAATCTCAGAAAGCAGATCAGTCGTTGCCTGGAAAGGGATGTGGAATGGGACAGAAAGGTAACAAAGATTAAGTGGAAACTTTTGGAAGTATACACATGTTTATTATTTTGATTATGTGATGGTTTCACAGAGCAAACATGTCAAAAATCTCTAAGCTTTATACTTTAGGTATGTGTAATTTATTGTGTGTCAATAATACCTTAATAAAACTATAAAAAATGAAAAAGGATGTTGAGCTGAGGAATTTCTTTATTTACTTTTACAATAAACATTTTCCAAGTGCCCATGATGTGGCCCTTAGTGTGCCCTATGTCTGTGCTTATGAAATTTTAATGTGCAAAGATATCACCTGGGACATTGTTATAGCACAGATTCTGGTTTAGTAGGTCTTGGATGGAACCTGAGACTTTGCATTTCTAACAAGCTCTTAGGCGAAGCCAGTGCTTCTGGTCCAGGGATCACACAGTGAGTGGAAAGACTCTTGGCATCATAAATACAGATGAACAAATACAGCCTCGTAAAGGGCTCTCCAACAAATGGAAGATATATGAGTAACTGAAGAATTATAAAAAGAGTGGGAGGGTTCTGTTTTGGGCATTGTTTGAGTATTTTTAAGTTGACCAGCATTCCTGGTGATAATAACTATAAACTCTGGACAAAATGCAACAAAACAACTACCTAAAGGCATGGGATAAAAATTAGAAGAAAGCAGATACTGCATTGGAGTTGACACTCAAAACAAGAGAATGGCACTTGGCGAGTTTCCCATATTTTAGCTTTTTTTTTTTTTTTTTTTGCCTGAGGGCAGTCTGTAGTCTGCTGTGTAGGGCAACTGAAACCCAGAACACTTGCAGTTATACTAGCTTGAAAAATCAGATGTCAGGGTCCGAGGGGATTGCAGTAGCTGGAAAATGGCAGGGTTGGGGGTAAGGGTGTGGTATATAATAGGAAGGAGAGAGCCACAGAGAGGGAGCTGCAAATTTTGTGTATAAATGCTGTCGTAATCTGTGGCTGGTCCTGAGTCATATACGCATGGGTCAGATGCCCAGAAATCCAGTTAAGACTAAATGAACTAAGATTTCAGCTGCTGTTCACAGCAGGGAAGAAATAGTTAGCAGTTTTGTGTTCAGCAAAGTGAACTTGCTGCTTACAAAAATAACCAATAGTTTTCAAAGGAGCATAACAGAATCCAGAGCCTCTTTGTAGTACTCAGGGTTCTCTAGAGGGACAGAACTAATAGGATAGATGTATCTGTGAAAGGGAGGTTATTAAGGAGAATTGACTCACACAATCACAAGGTGAAGTCCACAATAGGTCATGTGCAAGCTGAGGAGCAAGGAAGCCAGTGGTGGATCAATCCGAGGTCCAAAACCTCAAAAGCAGGGAAGCCGACAGTGCAGCCTTTAGTCTGTGGCCAAAGGCCCGAAAGCCCCTGGCAAAACTTGTGTAAGTCCAAGAGTCCGAAAACTGAAGAGCTTGGAGTATGGTGTACAAGGGTAGGAAGCTTCCAGCATGGGAGAGAGATGGAGGCTAGAAGACTCAGCAAGTCTGCTCTCCAGCTTCTCCTGCCTGCTTTATTCTAGCCACGCTGGCAGCTGATTAGATGGTGCCCACCCAGATTGAGGGAGGGTCTGCCTCTCCCACTCCACCGACTCAATGTTAACCTCCTTTGGCAATACCCTCACAGATACATTGAGGAACAATACTTTGCATCCTTCAATCCAGTCAAGTTGACACTAAATGTTCACCATCACACTCCTTGATATATCATTCTCAATACCCAGGGTATTACCAAAGGTTAGCAACTTGTTTCCATAAAGAGTCAGACAGCACATATTTTATACTTCACAGGCCACATATTGTCTCTGCTGCATAGTTTTCTTTCTTTCTTTTTTTAAAACAACAGTTTAAAAATGTAAAACAATAACAACAACATTCTAAGTTTGGAGGACCAAAAAAAAAACAGGCAGCCCATAGGTCATAGTTTGCTGATCCCAGGGTAAGGGAAGGATTCCATGATCACTGTGAAAGTGGAATAAAAGCTTAAAGAAGAAGTTGTTTGGGTAAAAATAAATTTAAATCTCTCACACAATGACATGGCAGATTGAGGTTCAAATCACCTAGAGTGGCCTCAGGCCAAGTAGGATATAATCCTTTTGCTCAAGTGACCAGGAAGAAGTATGGTCAACTGCTTCTCTGGCTCCATGTTGGCCCAAGGAAAAAAACTATGTCTCCTTCAAGAGTACCTCTTGGCCCACCAGTTCATGGTCAAATGTGGTGGCGTTAAAGAAAGGTATTATAGTTATAAACTGCTAGGTGACAAATTACTCCAAAACATAATGTCTCAAAACAACTATTTTATTATGTTCCAGAATTCTGTGGGTCAGAAATTTGGGTATGGCTTTACAGGGTGCTTCCTCTGCTCCCTATGGCATTAACTGGAAGTTCCTGGGTGGTATTCAGCTGACGGGTGGACTGGTCTGGAGCTCATAATGGCTTCACTTGTGTGTTTGGAGTCTTGCATAGAAGGCTGGGCTCAGCTGGGACGATTGAATGGAACATCTACACGTGGCTTCTCCAGCACCATCAAGGGGAGTTGGACTTTTTTTCATGGTGACTTAGGGCTTCAAGAATGAGTGTCCCAACAGAGAGGATGCAGAGGTGTCAGTCTCTTAGGCCTGAGCCCTCATACTGTCAAACTTTTGTTTGACTGAGTACAGTCAAACTTCTACCACATTTTATGGATTAAAGAAGTCAGAGTCCATCCCAATTCAGGAGGCGATCCCATTTCTAAATGGGAGATCAAACATTTTTTACTATCTTTAATTTGCTATCAAGATAAATTAGCAATATTTCAAATATTTCATGAAGAATAAGATTATGGTGAGTTTGGTTTGATGGAATTTTATCTTCCTTATGCTACCAGCACACAGGAGGAATGTTATTCTTACAAGAATCACAAACACTTAAATTTCTTGGTAAACAAATGAGTCAAATATTTTGTTATTCTACACTCTAATTCGTAACAACTAACAGTGGGATAAAAGCAAGTAGATTTGGTTTGGATTCTGAGACAAATTGGAAAGAAAAAGGCAAAGAATAATTAAGAACTTGGAAATAGAGTTAGACAGGAAAGGGGCGTAGAGCAACAGTATTTAAAAGAAAAGATACATTGAAATGTTTCCAAAAAAGGAAGGAAGGAAGACAACAAACTCTAGGGGACTAATGGCAATAGAAACCTGTAGAGATAGAAAGACAATTTATAAGTCTGTTGAATATGGGGACAGACAAAATCAGGGGGTTCAATAACAACATATGTGTGCTTGAAGTCAAAGAATAAAAATAAGATTAAAGTTTAGCTCTAAAGATTACAAGGACTTCAGAGACTATAGGAGAATAAATTACTGTACAACATACAACTAAATGTAATGTTCCTTTTAGTATGACTTTTTAGGAAAAATGTTCCCTTTTACAATAGCAGCTTTTATTTATCCAAACTTGATAAAGAACAACTTAGAAGTACCTAGATTTCCAATCCATTTCCAAAACACAAAAACAAAAAGACCAAATGCAAAAAAACAAAATCCCCAAAACTCTACCAATATTTTTTGTTGTCTGCTACTTTAAAGTCTGTCCTCACAGACTTTCACCCACTGTGAAAAGATTAGAAAAATCTATTTTCTTTCTGCCCTGTAGCAAGAAAGCAGTTGTCTCTGCATTTCCTCGTAGATGGAAGTGCTTTTTCTTCTCTGGGACTCCTGAATATGCATTTGAGCTGTGAAGCCAGAGAAGGTTGGGACAATGTGGGGAAAAGAACGAGAGATCAGCTTGTTACCATGTCTATATAGAAGGAAGTAGACATAAAAGACTCCATTTAGTTCTGTATTTGAGATGCTGTTA
>NW_016804543.1:6636-17704 GCF_001698545.2 Rhinopithecus bieti | reverse complement strand
ACATCTCCATAAACCTTTTAGCAGTATTGCTCCAGCAAGTCCCACCTTATTCCAAAAGGCGGTTCTCCTCACTCAGTAAACAAGGCACACAATGGGTATTACCCGGAGATGTTCCATTGCCCAGGGAGGGGCAGGAGACAAATGTTTTTCTCTTTCTTGAGATTTAAGAGAATGGTGATGACTTTTAACCATAAGCAGCCTTTAGGCACTTGTTTAACAAAGCACATTCTGCACAGCCCAAAATCCTTTTAACCTTAAATCACCTTCGCACATGTCTCTTGCAAGGACAAAGTTGAAGGTAAGGTCACAGATTAACAGCATCTCAAATACAGAACTAAATGGAGTCTTTTATGTCTACTTCCTTCTATACAGACATGGTAACAAGCTGATCTCTCGTTCTTTTCCCCACAGGACAAAAGGGCCTTCCCTCTCAAATAGCGGCTCACCGAAACAGGAGGCCCAAGATAATTAATCTAGGAGCAGCAGGGATGGAGGCCGCAGTGGCTGGAACAGCCCCAGAAAGGACAAACCACAAATAGACAGGCACTGAGAAAGCAAATATTAGGTGGTGTAAAAGTAATTGTGGTTTTTGCTTAAAAGTAATGGCAAAACTACAATTACTTTTGCACCAACCAAATATATTCTGTTTTCAGAAGAACTCTGAAAAGATGAAACAAGTTGGGAGGACATATTCATTTCATGAACAATGCACCATATGAAATTATCACTGCATTATTCCTACCCGCCCCTCCTCACCCCAATTTCTCCCTTCCGCCGGTTCAATCCCCTGAGTTTTCCCTCAGATTGATATTCAGAGTTCAGGGTTTTTGTTTTGAGACGGAGTCTCACTCTGTTGCCCAGGCTGGAGTGCAGTGGCACAATCTCAGCTCACTGCAAGCTCCGCCTCCGGGGTCCAAGCAATTCTCCTGCTCCAGCCTCCCAAGTAGCTGGGACTACAGGTACCTGCCACCACACCCAGCTAATTTTTTTGTTTTTTGTTTTTTGTTTTTATTAGAGACGGAGTTTCACCATGTTGGCCAGGCTGGTCTTGAATTCCTGACCTCATGATCCGCCCGCCTCAGCCTCCCAAAGTGCTGGGATTACAGGCATGAGCCACTGTGCCTGGCCGAGAGTTCAGCATTTTAAAACCTATAGTAGGCTGTTTTTTCATGTTCGATGTGGAATGTTTGTGTCTGTTTTTCAAAGGTGAATAAGAAGTCTGGTGTCTGCTGCAGTCCAAACTCTAGAGTGTAAGATCTGACATATCAAAGGCAAGAGCAAAAAGAGAAGGTGGTGAATGCATGTGTGGAACAAGGAGGAGAGACTCAGCATCATGGCAATAGCATTGGAAACAAAAGGAGGATTTGGAGAGGAAGACTTGAAGACCCCCAAATCAATCTACATACAAGTAATTTACTAAGTGGTAACCTGCAGCTCAAAGGAGTCAGGGTCAATATAGCTCCTAAAATTTGAGAGAGAATTACATTTCTCAGCTGCAGTCTACCTTGATCTCCTGTATTCAAGTTGAAGATTAGACTGTGGTTAAATCTAGATGGAAAGTCATCCATTTAGTGGTAGCAAAAATAGCTCAGTTTCATATGAGTTTCGTTTTTGGGCAGACCCCTCAATGTGACAATAATGGCTTCTTTAGAGTCCGTTGTGAATCAGGCAGATGAATAAGTCAGGCAAATATAAGGCATGGCCTTGTAAATATAGCTTATATAACTATAAAACTTTCTCCACAGGAAAAAATACTGTATTTTTAGAGGCACCAACTGATTCCATGATTCTTTATAGAGAATATCCTTGTAGAATTTGCATAATATATACACTTGTGTGTATACATGCAATGACTTAATCATTTTCCAATAAAAGTGTGTAGGGAGTAGCTTTAGTCTAAAAGGAGGAAACATGGCACGGGGGTTTTAAAGAATCATAGAATGCTAGAGTTGGGGAAGAAGGGATCTTAGAGATTATGTAACTCAATCTAATTTTATTTAAGTTCAGAGACTGTTAATGGTGTTCCTAATGTCACACACTTAGTAAGTGCTGGAGCTGAGACTTGAATCTGTGTCTTCTGACTCCAAATCCACAACTCTTAGGCTATCTTAATATTTTAGCCAACAAAATTCCATGGTCTTGATTGCTAATGTTGTAATAAACAGGGTAAGGAACTGAGATTGTACAATAGACAAACTGAATCTCGGTGGCTCAGCAAAGAAAATTATTCACTCATGCAAAGTCAATCACAGGTCAGTCAGAAGGCACTCCCTCTGTCCTGTGAAATAGAGTACCAGATCCTCTCCAACTTGAATCACTATCATATCAACAGATGGCTTCAGTCGCCACAGCAGTGAGAAAGAGGATGTGGGTTAGCACATTGATTCTTAGATGCTTCCATCCAGAAAGGTTGATGTGTTATTTCCACTCACATTTCATTGGCCAGGGGTCACATGGGTGTGTCTAAACCAAAAGGATCTGGAAAGTCTACTCTCCAGGGAGTAAGTGAGAAATAGAGACGGATGGTCACTTGTCACCTCTTCTGTGTGTGTATGCCTGGTTTACAAGAAGCACAAAGTTAAAGCATTATCACTGTAAGATGTATGCAGATGTCAGAAATGTAGGATCTTGGGGTAAAAGAAGTTTGAAGGCATTTTGGGTTTTTAAAAAGTAAGAATATCACAAATAACCTTTCCACTAAATTCTTATTAAAGTATAAAGGCCTGGCAAAAATTACTGATGGCGTATGAATTCACCTCTTTTAGTACAACCATTCTAAATCCCTAGGCCAGACCTCACAAACATTATGATCCAAAATACTGGCCACCTGCTCTGGCTGTAAAAATTCCACTGATCAGAACTCTAAATTGGATCTTTCTTTCCAGGGCATTTTGTAGCTTTCTGCTGGTCCCATGTCAGGGAGAGCTCTGCCTCCAGTAAAATGAATACAAATATTTGTGAAGCTCATTGACCGCCACTCTAAAGCCAGGTCAGAGCCAGGCCCTGGAGAGCATGTGTTTTGCTGGCACATGCCACGTCCTACTCATATGGTTCAGTGAGCTCCTGGAGGCTTTCCAGCTCTGGAAAACTGCAAAGTTTAGCTACGGATCCCTGTTAAAGCTCGGCATCTGGTTCTTGTTTTCCAATTTGTTGTTTTTAAGACAATATTTGTTGCCTCCTTATCCATTTTGTTGAAGGGAATGCTACAGGTGTGGTTTACCAAATACTGGAATACGGAAATAAGAGGTATTTTCTGATAGAAATGTTTTTTGAGTTGGTTGTGGTACTGAAGATTTGTATTCATGTGCATGGGCATACACACACACACACACACACACACACGCACACACACTAAACTTCTTTAAAAAAGAGTTTCTCAATCCTCAACGAGCAAACATCTGGGGACCCTGGTAAAACATAGACTCTGACCCAGAAGGTCTGGGATGGATCCTGAAATTGTGTGTTTCCAACAAACTCAAAGTGATATAGGAGGTGGGGCAGGGAAGTGCTGGGTAGAGAAAGATGGGGTCCCTGGCTAGGGCTCCACCCTAGGGCCTGTGTCCCTGGAACTAGGTGAGGACAGGCACTCTTGATTTTGCGCCGAAAGGTTGCATTTTCCAAGACCACCCTGGACCACCATGCCCTATCCTGTGCCTATAAAAACCCCAAGACTTGGCTGGGTGTGGTGGCTCTTGCCTGCAATCCCAGCACTTTGGGAGGCCGGGGCGGGTGGATCACAAGATCAAGAGATCGAGACCATCCTGGACAACATGGTGAAACCCCGTCTCTACTAAAAATACAAAAACTAGCCGGGCATGGTGGCGTATGCCTGTGGTCCCAGCTACTTGGGAGGTTGAGGCAGGAGAATCGTTTAAACCTGGGAGGCAGAAGTTGCAGTGAGCCAAGATCATGCCACTGCACTCAAGCCTGGTGACAGAGTGAGACTCCATCTCACAAAAAACAAAAACCTGAGACCCTAGCAGGCACAGACACAAGCAACTGGACGTCGAGAGGAACACACCGGCAGACGTTGGCAGACCATCTCTGGCAGAACAACGTGGATGCTGAGGAGAATTCGGTTGGAGGAGAGTCCCATTGCTGGGTGGTCTGACTGCAGGGGAAGACCACCTTCCTACCGCATTCCCTTTCTGACCTCCCCATCCACCTCACTGAGTGCTATCACCACTCAATAAAAAACCTTGCACTTATTCTCCAAGCCCACATGTGATCAGATTTTTCTGGTACACTAAGGCAAGAACCTGGAATACAGAAAGCCCTCTGTCCTTGCAATAAGGCAGGGGGTCTAATTGAGCTGACTAACACAAGCCGCCAGCAGATGGCAAAACTGAAAGCGCACGCTGTAACACACACCCACTGGGGCTTTGAGAGCTGTAAAGGCTCAAGCCTAGATGCTGCTGTGGGGTCAGCACTCCCCACAACCTGACCTTTTGCATGCTCCCCCTGAAGGTATGAGCAGCGGGGCACCAACGAAGCGAACCATATCCCCATCGCATGCCCTGCAAAGGGGATAAGGAAGCTTTTCCTGTTTCAAAAGGTGATACCAATGCCACGGATTCCCACAGTGGAGGAGTCTAGCTGTTGGTGCCTTACATGGGTCCACTGGGATTCCTTTGACCAGGTTCAGTGTGTCCATTCCCCAGTGGATATCTGTTTTGCTGCTAAAGTCTCTGAAGGACTGCCCTTGGGCTATTGTTCATGTTTCGCCCCTCCCCACCTCATTCTCTGCAATTGGTATCCAGTGACTCACAGATATAGAGGCCCAAAAGCCCAGCCCCCTTGCCACAAGCTGCCAAACTCAGGGTATAGTTTCTGCTTCAGAGCTCCTCAGCAGAGTGGGAGCAGGCTGGAGCTAAACCTCACCTGAAACTGCATACCTTACTCACTTCCTTCCCTCACTTGCTTCCCTCACTTCCTGAAAGATTTCTCCAGAGGGCATTGCCTTGTACTTCCATATGAAACCCTATCTCAAGCCAGGCTTCCAGTAAACCCACTAGAGACATTTGCAGGCCATACCCTGACAAGCCAGTCTAGAGTGCTCTAGAGTGAGCTAAAACTGAATAGTGGACTTGGGGTCAAGAAGATTGGGTTTTTAAAAATTTAACCAACATTTTAGCTCTTACTCTAGCCTAGGAGCTGTTATACATTCTTTTAAAATATTAATCGAATCTTCACTCAATGAAGTAGGAAACTGAAGTAGAAGCTGTAATTAGCGCCATTTTGCAAACAGAGAAACCAAGAGAACAAATAAAACATCCAAGGTTATCTACCTTGAAAGTGGCAGAGCTGGGAATTGAACGCAGACAGCCTGGTTCCATAGTCTGTGCTTTCAGCAAGAAATGCCCACTTCTTGCTTCAGTGACTGTGGGATGAACTTTTCAGACCCTCTAATGCCTCCTCTGTGAAATAGGGATTATATTATCTACCTTTGGGATTATTCAAGGATTAAGTGAAATAGCTGGGCACATTTTAAGTGCATTGTTGACCTCATTAAACTAGTTTATTTGTTATTTACCTGGGATGTCTGTCTCATCTCTACCAACCAAGACCCACAACAGGTTTTAAAGACTATTGGCCAGCCTGATGTAGTATGTATGTTCTTTTGGTGAACAGCCTTCAGTTTCAGGCCGGCTTGCTTTTCATGGAGGTTGAACTTTTTGACCATACTTGTCAAAAGCCCTACCAGATTAGGTTCCCAGTGCTTTACTAGAGAACATAAAATCCAAGTTGAGTTCTGACACACTGAGATTTCACTCTTCAGAAAACTGATGGAAAATGTCTCTTATTTGGATTGGGGAGATGGTTCCTGAGGGGCAACATGCAGGCCCTAGAAACATGTCAGGGTCTTTACATGAACCAAAGCCTGATTTAAAATGGCATGTGGGAAACTACCTTGATGGATGGTAACTTCCCAGTACACTAAGAGGAAAGTTCTCCTAGAAGCCATAGAAAAGAAAGGCTCATGGGCCTACTTAAGAGTCAGGAAGCACCTGGTTTGAATTAATCTACAACGCTTCCCAAAGAGCAAGAAGCGAGAGATGAGGACTAACACTTAGATTAGGGTGCAAGTGGGCTGGAAGGACCACACCTAGAATATGCAATCTTCTTCTTCTTCTTCTTTTTTTTTTTTTTTTTTTTTTTGAGACAGTGTCTGCCTGTGTCATTAACAATCATGGCTCACTGCAGCCTTGACCTCCTGGGTTCCAGTGATCCCCCCACCTCAGCCTCCTGAGTAGCTGGGTCTACAGGCAGGTGCCACCACAGCCAGCTATTTTTTTTTTTTTTTTTTTTTTTTAGAGATGGAGTTTTGCCATGTTGTCTAGACTGGTCTCAAACTCCTGAGTTCGAGCATTCTGTCCGCCTCAGCCTCCCAAAGTGCTGGGACTGCAGGCGTGAGCCACTGCACTTGACTGCAGATATGCCATGTTTATATGTCCTACTCTAGGCTAGGAACTGTGTTGCATCAGCCTTGCCCACTAGCCACAAGGACAAGAGTTAAAGTTTCAGCAAAGGGCCTGGCAGGTGGAAAGAGCTCAGAGCCAACATGCTCGCTCTGTGGGAGAGGTGTAGGGTCAAGTGCACCCAGCTACAGATGTGACTCATCAATCAGCCAGTGCTTTGTGGACAGAGGAGATGAAGGGCCAGAATGGGTGTCACCAATTATAGCATCACAGATATTGAGAGCTTCCAGAGCCTCATGTTTATTTGGCGTAGTGTGAATATTTGGTGCTTCAGAGACATTTAAAGTTGTATTGGTCCTTCTATGCCTTCCTATCTATGTTAAGCACACTTGTGCTTGGCTTACGTTTTCTATGCCCGGGGTGTCCAGTCTTTTGGCTTCCCTGGGCCACACTGGAAGAATTGTCATGGGTCACACATAAAATACACTAATACTAATAATAGCTACATCACAAAAAAACACACAATGTTTTAGGAAAATTTATGGCCAGGCGCAGTGGCTCATGCCTGTAATCCCAGCACTTTGGGAGGCCGAGGCGGGTGGATTATGAGGTCAGGAGATCGAGACCATCCCGGCTAACACAGTGAAACCCTGTCTCTACTAAAAATACACAAAATTAGCCAGGCGTGGTGGCCGGCGCCTGTAGTCCCAGCTACTCAGGAGGCTGAGACAGAAGAATGGCGTGAACCCAGGAGGCGGAGGTTGCAGTGAGCCAAGATCATACTACTGTGCTCCAACCTGGGCGACAGAGCGAGACTCCATCTCAAAAAAAAAAAAGAAAGTTTACAAATTTGTGTTGGGCCGCATTCAAAGCCATCCTGGCCTGCATGTGGCCCATGGGCCACAGGTTGGACAAAGTCTTTCTATGCCTAACACATTGTAAGATATTTGCTTCTATACCTAATTCTATCATTTTTTACTTGCTTCTTTCCTATGGCAGAATCAAATATTCTCTAATATAATATATATAGTGAGGATATTCAACATGGAAAAATTAGTTTACAAAATAAATGCTGGCAAAAAGAGATGCTGGAATATCTCAAATGGGATGGTGAGACAACTCAGGGATTAATAAAATGGAAGTATATACCATCCCTCAGGCTGAGGGACAAGGTGAAGAGATGCTTGATACCAGAATCCAGGAATCAGGGCCACCTAGCTGGAGGCAGGACCATGGAGAGGTGATTTTTGAAGCAGAGAGAGAGACAGAAAGACGTCGCCCTGGCTTCTTGCCTTCTCCTGTTTTGTGTCCCATCAGTGGCTGGCATGGGTTAATGTAGTCAGAGGTCAGTTAGCAAGGGAGCCTAGAGAATGTAATAGGTAGAGAGAGACCCTGTAATACAAAGGAGAGCAGAGGAAGGGTGGCGAATGGTACCTGGACAGTACCCAAGCCAGATGTACTGGTAATCACTAGGAGTGACTCGTAGTGAGGCCTACCGGGCAGGGCACCCATGGAAACTCTGCCTTCTCTGTCTTCCAACCTACGTGTGAGAACCAGTAAGCTAAGAAGTCAACCAAGCTACTGATTTATTATAATCATGGAATAATTATTTTAAACCCAATGGAGTTCTGCTTTGTGTGTTAGATCAGACCCAATGACATCTAAGATTTATATCATCCTGTGACATGCCTCCAAGAGTCTATGAGTCAAAGAAAGATTTGTCCTTGAAAGACTGAATGAGATTTTAAAAGCTGATCTACATATTCTCTCGTGGTAGACAACTTTAAAACTGAAAAATCACTATCTCAATCACTATTTTAAGATCATTTAAAGACACTAAATACTAGTAAAGAGAAAAAGCCCTATTTCATTTATTATTAAGGAAAAAAATTCCAATATTATCTACAGATAGAATATTTCTTTTATTGATGATGTATTAATATCAATCAGCTAAGGAGAGAGAGGGAATTTTTATTTGTGGTGGGAGTGGCTTTATTTAAATCAAACAAATCAAAATAGTAATGATTCACTGAATATTTCTTCTGGGTCAAGAACCGTGCTAAGTGCTTTAGAACAGAGCTTGTCAACTCCCACACTATTGGCATTTGGGGCTGGGTAATTCTTTGTAATGAGGGTTGTCCTGTGCACTGTAAAATGCTTAGAATCATCCCTGGTCTCTACCCACTTGATATACCCCTCATCCAGCTGTGGCTGTCAAAAATGTCTCCAGACATGGCAAAATGTCCCCTGGAGGGCAAAATAACTGCTGGTTAACCACTTCTTTAGAGGCATGAACCCATTACTACACCCAGTGCATAAATGAGGCTAATGAAGCATACACAGGCTAAATTACTTGCTCTGCTTCATGCAGATACTGAGTGGTGCAACAGTAATCGAACCCAGGTCCAACTCTAAACCATATACTAAATCTCAACATTGAAACTTCTTCTCTCGCCTTTCTCCTTTCTTTTGATTTTCTGAGAATTATTTGTGGATGACTTTTAACAAAATTTACATAAAAGTAGCAGAAAAGCAGTCATTTTGGATTTGAATTTCTAGTGAGACTCAAATTGGATTTCTGCTGAGATGGTAGTTTTATGTTGCTTAGATAACAATTTCAGAAGTGTAAAAGCTTCAACGCTCATCTGTTTCAGAAAATACCACTGCAGACGTAGAAACCTTTAAAAACATCTGATGGCATCTGGTTCATTTCAGCTGAAGAAAGGATGTGCTGGAAACTCTCCCTATGTTTTTTCTTTTTTTCTTTTGTGCTATGATTCTTATTGAAGCTCCTTTCTCTGTAACATTGCACCACTGCAGTAAATGATCAATTTCAACTTCATGCAGCTAGGGTCAGGTGTGAGGGAATAACGGGCTCTCTACTACACCATGTAGGCATGATTTATTGCATTTCCAGAAGAGGATTCTTGACATTTTGAAAATGTAATGTAGTGCACGAGTAATTAAGCCAAAAGTAGACTGCTGAACAATTGATTAGCATTGTCAGAGAAGCCTGATTAGCTTAGATGCTTCCAGAACTGATCTTGCCAGCTATGAATTAAAGGTTAGTAATTAAATTTATGGGCCATAGCCACTGTCTCCAGGTGGCATTTCACATAGGAGTATTTGTGTTCTGAGAGGACAGGCAAATAAAGCAAACGTCAGTTGCCTTTTCACTAACAGCCTTTGGTTAAAAATATCTTTTCAGAGACAAAAGAAAAATAATATTGAGTCAAAACTTGTACGTAAGTTAAAATATTGCTTATATTATCCAGTAATGTTTTTAACAAATTCTAGCTACCCTACAATGGACTAAATAAAAAAGAGGGAAGGGTAAGTTTAAATAACGTATTCATATTCATCATACTAATCTACTAGTGTGCTGTTAGAGAGAATATTTAGCTCTGAGTTATCTGGTGTGTTACTTATCTACCTAGGCAGCTTCTTTTTGAAAACTACCCCTTCCCCCCTCCCCCATATCCTTCTGTCCGCATATTTATGGAAGCAGATATGTTCACTAAACATCTTCCTGGCCATAGCTGATGGTTCTAGGGGTAGATATATAGCCCAAACCAGGTCATTCAGGTTCTATCCCTAAGGAATTTTTTTTCCCAATTCAATGGCTTTTGGTGTGTTCCCAGAGTTGTACAACCAGCATCACAGTCAATTTTAGAACATTTATATCACCCAGAAATAAATCTTATACCAATTAGAAATCAGTCTTCATTCCGCCTCCTCCTCACCCCCAGCCCTCCCCTAATGCCTCCCATCCCCAGGCCTAGGCAACCACTATTTCTACTTTCTGTCTCTATACGTTTGTCTATTCTGGGTGTTTCATGAAAATGTAATCATACAATATGAGGTCTTCTGTGACTGCCTTCTTTCACTTAGTATAATGTTTTTAAGGTGCATTCACAATGTAGCACGTACCAATTTTATTCTTTTTTATGGCTGAATAACATCCCATTGTATGGATATATCATAGTTCATTTATCAGTTGATGAACCTTTGGGTTGTTCCCACTTTGGGGGTATTATGAATAATGCTGCTTGCCATGAACATTTGCATGTAAGTTTTTGTGGACATGTTTTATTTGTCTTGGGTATTTACCCAAGGAGGAAAATTGGTAACTCGTGTGATTACTCTGTGCTTACATTTTGAGGAACTGCCAAACTGTTTTTCAAAATGGCTGCATCGGTTTACATTCCTATCTACACGGGTATGCAGTGATATCTTACATGGTTTTGATTTGCATTTCCTTAACTACTAATGATGCTGAGCATCTTTTCATGTGGTTATTGGCCACTTGTACGTCTTCTTTATATAGATGTCTATTGAAATGTTTGCTCATTTTTTATTGAGTTGTAAGTTATAGATATTATATATCTATAACTTATTTTATAAATAACTTATGTATTATATTTAGATACAATATGTAACATGCATTACATATATAAGTTATATAAATATATAATTTATTATATATATCTTATAACTCAATAAAAAATATTTTTTTCTTAAATAGCAATCCAGCCTGAGATGTATCTATTTTTGATACAAGTCTCTTATTAGGTATATAATTTGCAAATATTTTCTCTCATTCATTAGATTGTCTTTTCATTTCTTTATTTTATTTATCTTGTAGAGAA